>NC_083740.1:13613209-13924459 GCF_033458585.1 Syngnathus typhle
TATCATCTGCATTTGTTTAATCTATCGAATAACAAGTCATCTCTGTAAAAGAAATGTCAGCAGAGACAAATGATATGACAGACATTTACCCCAAACAGTAAATCCTTCATGCACACAGTGTAGTTAATATAAGTGTATCTCTAAAGGTGACCTTCCTCTGAGGGCAGATGATCCTCATTCAAGCCATTCTGCAACTGACAGTGAAATGCAGAACATGTTATAAATATATGTTGCTCACACGCATGTACTTACAGACATGCAAAGACACAAGCATGCACGCATGCTCGCATGCACAAACGCACACACTTACAAACACACACATTCACATGCACACACGCACGCACGCACGCACACACAATCATGCGCACACACACGTACGCACACGCACACACACACGCAGGCACACACACACACACACACAAAACAGCATTTTTTTCACTAATTACCTTATTATACGAGTACGCCACACATAAAAAACTGGGTGCTTCAACTGTCTGGCAGATTTATTAAAGTTTTTTTTTCCAAAGGAGCCAATAGCCACAATGTACTTTATCATGAGTGACTTACTTCCACCGAAAGCGATCACAGTTTTTATTGATTGCTTTGACCTATCTGAAGAAACTGGGAACCTCTCCGTCTTCATCATCACCATCTCAGATGAGCAGGAGAAACCTCATGCAAATGTGTTAACATGTTCTCCTTGGATTGACACAGTTTTCCCACCGTTTGGCAAAACAATTAACACAGATGTCATTCAAGAAGTCCAAACTCCATTGTTTTAGCTGTAGTTACCGAACAGAGACCATATGCTTCGAGCATTTTGAAACTCCCTGAATACTATCCATTCATTAAAAGCACCTGTCTGACACTTCTTTACAAAATGTCGAGGAGGTCTAAAGCAGATGAGAGGTAGAGTGAGAGTAAGAGGTAAAATACAACATATACAAGAGCTATAATACAACATCGATACTCTTTTAAAAACTACGTGCAATAACTATTTATTTTCTACTTTCTGTACAAACCTCATTCATGTTAATACATATACCCACATTGAACATACTGTAAATAAGATTTTTTTTTTACTTTCATTCTTAGACCAATAGCTATACTGTAAATAAGATCTTTCACTTTTATTCTCAGATTACCTTTTATACTTTTTTAAATTTTGTAAAGTTTGCACTATGAAGGGAGCAGCTATCCGAATTTCGTTGTACAACTAAGTTGTAAAATGACAATAAAGGGCATTCTACTCTATTCTATTGTAAAGGGGTCATAGGAAGTGGAGCCTGTGTGCGAAGTGGAGGTATAGCTGAAAGGGCTCAGAAGAAGAAATGGAGGAGTATCACTTGTGGCTTTCTCGTATACTCTTATAGTATAGGCCAGGGGTGGCCAACCCGCGGCTCGCGAGGTGCATGCGGCTCTTTGCCGGGTTTCATGCGGCTCCTTTACGTTCGGCTCGCGAGCCGCATGCGGCTCCTTGCCGGGTTTCATGCGGCTCCTCTACGTTCATATCAACATTTGTGGGTTTATTTGTTTGTTTGTTTTTGTGCGTCTTCGCTTCGTTTGAGTTCAATATGGTATTTTTGTCAAACGCTGCGTGTTCGCTTCGTTTGAGTTCAATATGGTATTTTCGTCAAACGCTGCGTGTTCGCTTCGCTTGAGTTCAATATGGTATTTTCGTCAAACGCGCATGCGCATGAGGTGAAATCCTGCAAAGGAGCAGGGGCAAACCCATCCCCCTGGAGGTGGAGTGATGTGGCTCTTTGCGGTACACAGTAAAAAATGTGGCTCTTAGTCTCTGACTGGTTGGCCACCCCTGGTATAGGCCTACTGTAGATTTTTGTTCTCTTTAGTAAAAGATTATTTTAAAATGTTCCTCATTTCTCACACAGTAATGGATTTTATTTTTATTTCCATGTATTCTATGTGTGAATATTTCATTTGTCAGCCACAGTCTGAAAAAATAATAATAAAAATATAAAAAGAATAAAAAATAATTTGCATCAAAGCTCATTTGATTCTTGATGCATTTTTTTGCAAGAGGGCAAATCTGATTACAAACGGCACTGGCATGTAAGCTACGTACCGTAGGTTGGAATGGTGCACTGATTGGCACGAATGCTGTGTTTTGTATTTTGTTGCACATTGTATAATGATTTATTGGTGCTCATACACTTGTGTCAAAATTTAGTTGTATAAAGGCAAAATTTCAATTTCAGTATTTTAAATGTTTTGGGACAGGTATTGCCTTTTGCAAACAAAAGTCTTCCGCTACCTGGGAGTCCACATCGAGGAGGACAAAAACAAAGAACATTCTGAAGGACACTTCCCACCCTGGCCACTCACTTTTCAAACTGTTGCCATCAGGCAGACGCTATAGATCAATTAGGTCAAGGACTAGCAGATTCGCCAACAGTTTTTACCCTACAGCGGGAGTCACATTGAATGCCGCTAAACGTAAATGATTTTGTCTGTGTATGTTCTTCTGTGGGTTTTTAGCTTGTATTTTTTTATCTTTTTATTCTATTTATTTTTTATCTCATGCGCTGATCGGTTGGCACTTTTTAAATTTCGTTGTACATGTGTGACAATGACAAATAAAGATCTATTCTATTCTATTCTATTCTATTCTATTCTATTCTATTCTATTCTATTCTATTCTATTCTATTCTATTCTATTCTATTCTATTCTAAACGGGGTCTGTGTGGAGAGGGTGTCGTCCTTCCGCTACCTGGGTGTCCACATCGAGGAGGACTTCACCTGGGGCGTGAACACCTCTGAGCTGCTTAAAAAGGCCCAGCAGAGACTTTACTTCTTAAGGGTGCTGAGGAGACACAGCATTACACAAAGACTGCTGGTGTCCTTCTATCGCTGCTCCATAGAAAGCACTTTAACATACTGCATATGTGTTTGGTACTCCAGCTGCACTGCTGCTCAGAGGAAAAAACTCCAAGGGGTCATCAACACAGCACAGAAGATCATTGGCTGCCCTCTCCCCACACTGGAAGAGCTACACAGAACCCGCTGTCTCAAAAAAACACAGAACATTCTGAAGGACACTTCCCACCCTGGCCACTCCCTTTTCGAACTGTTGCCATCAGGCAGACGCTACAGAGCAATTAGGTCAAGGACTAGCAGATTTGCCAACAGTTTTTACCCTACAGCGGTAGTCGCATTGAATGCAGCTAAACGTAAATGATTATGCCTGTGTATGTTCTTCTTCTGTGGGTTTTAGCTTGTATTTTTTAAATCTTTTATTCTATCTATTCTGTTTATTTTTTTATCTCATGCGCGGATCGGTTGGCACTTTTTAAATTTCGTTGTACATGTTACAATGACAAAGATCTATCTATCTATCTAAATGTGTAATTTCGACCACTGTAGCATGCTTTTAGCCCTCCGCGTTAACTGTTTTGAAAATGTCAATTTTGACTTGACAGCTGTGTCAAAACAATCAATAAAAACTTTACTTCGTCAAAGATAAAGTGATTGCTAGTTATTTGTTGCTTGCCAAATCAGGGGAACTCCCAAGAACTTCCTTTGGTCAAGGTGAAATCATAATGAAAGCATCCAATGTGAATTTTCTCGAAATCATACAGCAGAAACAGTTGTACTTGTAGCTTAATTTATTTAGTAAAGACATGCTTTATCACTTAGAATGTTTTTCCAAGGATATATTTGGTCTTGTTCTTTCAGAGCTGACAAAGCATGTACAGAGGCAACTAAAACATTGAGTGATGAACTTTCAAAAGGTTTACTACATGTATTGTCTTTTAACCCTCACTGCTTTCCGATGCAGTATAGGGGCTTCCTCATCCATGCGGAAGAGTTACCGTTTTTTTCCGTGTATAGTGCGCAAAATTTAACTAATTTATTGTCCTAAAATCTGGGGTGCGCATTATACATGGGTACAAAAAATTTTATTTATTTATTTATTTATTTTTTTTTAAAGAAAGTCATGGTACAACAAAACCAACAACAGGACTGACCGACAAAGTCGTGGAACAAAAAGACAGGGTGACATTACCAAAGACAGGAACAGAAACCAAACAGACATCATGACAGTAACACATGCAATGATCCGACGGTGAGCGAGGGGCAGACAGGACTTAAATACAAAACACGTTACATCGATTGAGGTGACACAGGAAAAAAGGGGCGACGCGAACAGAAACTATGGCAACCTAGACACATAGCAAAACTGGGGACGAGACATGACAAATCTCCCTCGAAATGAAACTTGAAATGACCTTTCTTCTTGTTTGTTGTCAATCGCGCATCGCATTCAGCCATCCTGCCCAACACACTTAGTAAAATTCATAATTGACGACACATCGTTTGATGCGATTGTGCAATCCTTGATGGTGTGTTATTGTCAAATATTGTTTGTTTTTTAATCTCCATCGCGGACCGGACGTCATACGGAGGCCGCCATTACAGATGCGCAGAACGGATGCGCAAGACACGTCAGCTATATAAAGAGCGAGAGTTAAGTTCTCCACCTATTAGTTTCAATTCACAGTTTAATTAGCAGTTTCAATCAGCAAATAACAAAATGCGTATTACAGGTAATATTTTATTTCACAACACTTTGCCTTGTTCCTTTCGTCTCTGCTGTTCACTTCAAACACGCTCCATACGACCGCAATGCTCTCGTATCAGACGCTTGCTCGATCACCTGCTCGTTTGCTGTCTGTCACAATGTACCCTACACAAATCCGAAACGTTTTTGTTGCGGCTCCGAGTCACGACGAGGGGCAAGTTTTGGTTTCCAAAACTCTCTCCCATACAGAGCCGCCTTTTTCACGTCCGCACGCCTCTTTCCCGTGCGCGCACGGAGCGCGGTGGTGCGTTTACGGGCAGTCGGAGAAATCAACGCCAACAAAAAAAATTACATCCAGCCTAGTTAAGACCATACCAAAGACTATAAAAATGGGACCCATTGCCTCCCTGCGTGTGTGACGATCATTGGGACTTAAAAAAAAAAAAAAAAATTAATAAAAATTGGGTGCGTATTATACATGGGTACAGGCTTTTTTCCAGCATCAGCATGCCATTTTTAGGGTGCGTATTATACATGGGGGCGCACTATACACGGAAAAAAACGGTAATTTTTTGAAGCACCCAGACACACATCAACCACTCTTGTATATAATAATTAGTAATATCTTCAACTGGAAATGTAATGTACTGTAGCAAAGAGGAAGAACGACAAATGAGGTCCTGTCTGTATATGGGAAACAAGTCACATATAAAAAATTCATAAAAATTGGGTGCGTATTATACATGGGTACAGGCTTTTTTCCAGCATCAGCATGCCATTTTTAGGGTGCGTATTATACATGGGGGCGCACTATACACGGAAAAAAACGGTAATCATTTGTGGGATAGTATCAAGCTTCTACTTGGTATTATGTTTCACAGATGTGCTTCCTGTGGAATTAACTATGATATGTCTTTGAGGCCAAACACAGAGGCTGGATGAATAGGTAATTAAAAAAATGGAAGCAAGGATGTCATATGGTAAAATGACCTCAATTGATATATGAAAAGCTGCTGTCTAATCAAATTTGTCAATTAAGATTCCATGACACAGAAAAAGTCAATCTGTCAACAAGAGCCTGGGTAACTTATGAGAAATTAGTCTTTCTGGTTCAATGACCTCATGACCGATAGTGTAATTGTTATTGTCTTGTTCATGTAATGTAGGACACTGAAATTTCCTTGTTGTCCGAAGAGCCCATACTACAAATCATTGTGATCCTTATCAGGCTTTCCTGGCTTTTACCCAGGCTTTGAGTCAGCTGTGTAGGAGTATGGGGACACACCTACAACAGGCGGGATAGGGGCTCTTAAGGACCAGTTTCCTGAAAGGTTTGAGACATTTCCCATATTTGACAAATTTTTTTAATGGTTTTACTCTTGTATATGTGTATTCTATAATGTCGGTTTGGATTTTATTTCCTTCATTTGTTTGGTTTTACATAAATATTTCACATTGTGTAAAATGTTTATACTCTTGCAGGGGTCAGCAGCCAATCCCAACAACTAAGCAAAACAGGAAAACAATTTTGGTTATTTCCCAGTCAGAAAGAAAGTAAAATAAGGAAGAGAAAATTGATGAAAATAAATGTAAAATGCAGAGGAAAATTAGGAAAAAAAACGTGATGAATGTATGAAACATTTATTGTCTGTGTAATGTGTGTATATTGTCAAATACTCTTGAACTCGTTATATTTCCTTATCCTAAAAGCACACTTCCAGGTGAGGCTCATGTTACAAACATTCCTGGATATAGACACGCCCTTCTCTAAGAGGGAGGGAAAAAAGACGAAAGCAAGCTGCTCAAGTCTTTATTGAATTCAAAGATCCGTAATAATGTTTTTGCTTCCTTGATGGATTCTCCTACGAAAACAGGGCAGGTTTACTTACAACCTCGCAAAGCTGGCAAAGTAAGTAGAAATCTGTGTGAAATGACGAGGTTGGTTTCGTGATTTTCAAGTGAAATTATGTTTTTGTTTTGACAAAATTAACCTGAAAATACTCTAAAGTTCTGTTTGTATTCGACTATTGAAACTATTCATATCCCACATACAATAGGAGGACCAGCTGTGCTTCATCAGAACCTTAGAGTTAATATTTCATAATTTCATAAAGTCATTTCATAAGCAGTGTAATTATACCGTAGTGCATGATGCAGTTTGTTCATTGGAATGATTGCTTGATTTAGAGAATTTAAATAGAATAATTTTCATTCTTTCCTCTTTATGGTTAAACACGACTGTACAACTGTTGTGCAAGTGAGCAAGCAGGAGCGGAGTCCAAACGAGGCATGTTGAAACACAACGAGTTTTTGTGATACAGATTCCTGTATAGCAGATATTGTCACACCACAGTGAGGGAAAACCTCGTCTTAACTATGATTGGATACTACTTCTAAATAAAGTACTAACTAAACAAACGTAATCACAATGTATTTATTATCTATGTAGTGCTTTTCTCTTTCCTTTTAGAAATGGAAGCCTGTGTTGTTGTCACTGGTTCCACCCAGCAACAATGGGGTTGGTCGATTGGAGATTCAGTTTATAGCAGGTACATTCATCTTACTTTTTATCTGCATTAGAGTACCAATAAGCACCCTGTAATTGTCTGGCTAATTCTCACTCAATGACAGTATTTATTTATTTATTTATTTATTTAAATCGGGAGAACACACATTAATGAACATCGGTACCATCCAGCACACCTGCTACCCTAGTAAGGTTACATGAGTCAGGAAATGAATGGATGAGCACCAATACTTTTTATTTGTGATGTATTTGTCATCTATGGCTGTAGTATAAACTTTTGTATTGGAATTTAACTCCAGTATTTTCTGCACTATAAAACGCAGTGGATTATAAAGCACACCTTCATTGAATTTTTTATTTCAGAAATGTTTTCATATATAGGGTGCCCTGGATTAAAAGGCGCAGAAACTACTGCATCAAACTGGGATTGACTAGGGTTGCGTTATGCATCCACTAGATCAGGGGTCTCAAACTCCAGTCCTCGGGGGCCGCATTCCTCCATGTTTTCCAAGTTTCCCCTCGTTAAACACACCTGATTCAATTATCAGGCTCCTGCAGAACGTGAGGATGAACTGATCATTTGAATCAGGTGTGTTTAACGAGGGAAACTTGGAAAACATGTAGGAATGCGGCCCCCGAGGACTGGAGTTTGAGACCCCTGCACTAGATGAAGCTGTGCTAAAGGGTATGACAACCCATTCAATGAGGTAAAAAAAAGTCCAACTCCCATTCCGTATGAAAGTGATACATGGCACATGTCTGCCTCACAGTTCGGAGGGTGCGGGTTTTATTCCACCTCCGGCCCTCCCTGTGGGGAGCTTGCATGTTCTCCCCCTGCCTGCATGGTTTTTTTCTGGGCACTCAGGGCTCTTCCCACATCCCCAAAACATGCTTGGTAGGCCGATTGAGCACTCCAAATTGCCCCTAGGTGTGAGTGCGAGTGTGAATGGCTGTTCGTCTCTGTGTGCTCCAGTTCAGGGTGTACCCCGTCTCCTGCTTGATGACATCTGTGATAGGCTCCAACACGCCCGCGACCCCAGTTTTTGCCAATCTTCTAAATTGTGTGTTTTAAAAGGTATTTTGATTGCTCTTAAATTGATGACGAGTGTTTTTACACATTATTTTTGTAGATTCATCTTTGTTAAAAATGTTCACGTCTCTACAGATTAGAGTACAGAGAACACAGATTATTTGTCAATAGGGTCAAATTAATCCGAGTCATGGATTGGTCCACGCTGCTCTACTCTACTTGGCTCTACACCAAAAACAGTTCATCTCTACTGCCACTGTCACTACCCGGCAGCCCCTACTCATTTTGCTAGTTACGTCATGTTACAGGGACCATATCTCACGTGCACTGCGCACACTGACAAAAACAATGGTTTGTGTGGATGAACACCTTTTGGTCTCTCATGGATCTATCCAGCTGCCTCTTCCCATCTTCGTAAACTAATAATGTTAAAAGTATTTATTTACTATTTATTTCAGTAATTATTTTTCCTCTCTTCGTCTGTTAACGGCGTCTGTTTTACCTGGATGGTGGTTTGCGTAGCCGCACATTGATGACAGTTGTCTTGGACCAATCATTGGCCTCCAGAGTATTTCCATCACGTTGTCACGTTTTAAAACCGGGCTAGTAGGTACCAGAAAAAACTAGTCGAGTCGAGCCAAGTAGATTTGTAAATGAGACTGGGCTAAATGTTGAGTCGAGTCAGGGTCAGTCAGCATAATTGTAGTGATAAACAGGAATAGTTGGGTTTTATTGGGAGGTGAGACTTCCCTGAAACATAAGTCAGTTATGGATGCATTATTGGATGATGGATGGATGGACGGCCGGCAAGACAGATGGATATTCTTTATGGATTTGTATACATGCTTTTAAGCTCAGTACATATACAGACTCAGACATAGGTAGCTACTGGCTGGTGATTAGATTTGTGTGTGTGTTTGCGTGTTTAAGTGTGTGCGTGTGTGTGTTGTGTGTGCATGCATGTATATGTGTGTATGTGTTGTGTGTGCATGCGTGCGTGCGTGTGTGTGTGTGTGTGTGTGTGTGTGCTGTGCCTGTGTGTGTGTGAGCAACAAAAAACATGCATCCAACAGCAGGGTGAGCAGCAGAAGATGAAAAGTAAATTTGACAGCTTAAATAGACCCCAGGATTGTGGAGATGAAGTTATGTAAGCTCACCGGATGCACATTTTCTCTTGTTATCTGTTTACACTTGCATGCATGCCTCGATGGTTTACACATTACATATGATGAATCCAATATTCCTGCAAATAACCACATAAGAATTAAAATGCTCCTTTGACATTTGCCAAAAGAATAAAGAATGCTCAAGCTGCAAAAATAGAAGTAGCTCTGAGGCTGGTATATTCATTAGTAGAGTCATTTTGAAACACTCCACTCTGAGTTGACCCAAAAAAGTCAAAATGGCTGCCATGATAAGAAATGTTTTATATTCAGTAGTGATGCAAATTATTTCACCTGTTAAAAGTGTTCCGAAGGATTGTTTATCATATAAATACTGTTTAACGATTTGAATCTGGGACTCAATTTTAGTATACAATGCAAATGCGCCTGGGTGTAGAAATGGGTACGTATTTTTGTGTCGCTGCAATCTTTTTCAGCGTAATGGTGTTTAAGATGGTATAAATACAACTAAATGTAACCAAATACAATATAAAATGAATGGAAACAAATCTTTGTTAAATATCTCCAGACCTATGCGTTAGCCAAGTTACATATAGCCTACATTACTCCGTCAATCAACTATACAAATGAATAGTGAATAGAGGTGGTTGACTTTACCATAAGATTAACCTTATTATTATTTTTTTTCAGGATAATGTGTGTTTGGTCTTAATTTAAGTTTGGCATTTGCTGTCAGTACAAATGGATTATCAAAATGAAATTTTAATCCATGAATCAACCAAATATGTCAAAACTGTACACATGCTCAAAGAAACATATAATACACTGTGTTAAATATCCTTTGACCCATTTCTTTCTTTCTTCCAATCCTTGACCTGGCTCTCATATCTCAATTCTGCACTATTGTTAGCTGCCCACAGGAAAAAAAATCGAACATCACCCACGCCGCTCGCTGATCGCTAAAACAACATCCGGGTCCGGGAGGCAAACGGTGAATGGATAACATCGCGCACATAGAATAGCGCAAGCACATTCGTGCAAGACTGAAAGAAAAAAACGGCATGAAAATGAAGAATCGAAAAAGCTCGATTTTTTTTTTTTTTCAACCGGGGCGCAGGGAGTCCTAACCGGGGCGCCGCCCCGGCTCGCCCCGGCTTGACTACGCCACTGCAAAGACTATAAAAATGGGACCCATTGCCTCCCTGCTTGGAACTCAGCATTAAGGGTTGGAATTGGGGGGTTAGATCACCAAATGATTCCCGGGCGTGGCACCGCTGCTGCTCACTCCTCCCCTCTTCCCCAGGGGATGGATCAAAATCACATGGGGATGGGTTAAATGCAGAGGACAAATTTTACCACATCTAGATGTGTGTGTGACAATGATCACTGGGACTTTAACGTTAACTTGTTGGATGCTGCTGGAGCCTGCCAAGGACACAAGCTCTGGTTAGATTTGCGCTAACTAGTAAATAGAATGACACAAGCGAATGGATTTATAATTGGACCAATACAATGACCAGTTCAGGAATTGGATGGATGGTTGGAAGACCACCCTTAATGTGAGCATATCTCAGGTCCAGGGATGTACATCGGCACACATGGACTATTCCGTTTGGACTTAAACTGAGACTTTGAGTTCCAAAATTAAGAGATTCAAGATTCAAGATTCAAGAGTTTTTTATTCGCCATGTTTGAGCGTGCCAAACAAGGAATTTGACTTCGGTAGAAACACACCCTCTGTTCAACATTTAGGTGACAACAACATTCAGGACATGTGAATAATGGCAAAACCAGTGTAGACAAATTCAAAAAGGTGTGAGGAGCAGGATGTTATTGCACAGTAATGTCTCTGAGACTCTATGAGTGGTGTGAGTTCATCAGAGCAACAGCCTGGGGGAAGAAGCTGTCTCTGTGTCTGCTGGTTTTGGCGTACCGAGCTCTATAACGCCGTCCGGAGGGGAGTAGTTCAAACAGACTGCAACCCGGGTGTGAAGGGTCTGTAGAGATGTTCCTTGCCCGATTCCTGGTCCTGGACAGGTACAAGTCTTGGATAGATGGGAGGTTGATTCCAATGATCTTTTCTGCAGTTCTGATTGTCCGTTGTAGTCTGTGCTTGTCTTGTTTGGAGGCCGATCCAAACCAGACAGTGATGGAGGTGCAGAGGACAGACTGGATGATGGCAGTGTAGAAGGTCTTCAGAAGCTCTCGCGGCAGGTTGAACTTCTTGAGCTGTCTCAGGAAGTACAGCCTCTGCTGGGCCTTCTTCCGGACAGAGTCTATGTGGCCAGTCCATTTCAGGTCCCGAGAGATTGTGGTTCCCAGGAACTTGAAGGTGTCTGTGGAAAGAATAGTATTACTGCGGATAGTGAGGGGTAAAAGTGGTGAAGGGTCTCGTCTGAAATCCACTGTCATCTCCACGGTCTTGAGCGGGTTCAGCTCCAGATGGTTTTGACTGCACCAGTGGACCAGCCGCTCCACCTCCTGTCTGTACGCAGTCTCATCACCGTCCTGGATCAGTCCGATGAGAGTGGTGTCGTCTGCATACTTCAGGAGCTTCACAGGGGAGTCACCTGAGGAGAAATCATTGGTGTAGAGGGAGAAGAGCAGTGGGGAGAGGACGCAACCCTGAGGGGCTCCAGTGTTGGTGGTCCGGGTGTCAGATGTGATGCCCCCCAGCCTCACACGTTGTCTCCTGTTGGTCAGGAAGCTGGTGATCCACTGACAGGTGGAGGCAGGCACCGCAAGCTGGATGAGCTTCTGTTGGAGGATGTCAGGGGCGATGGTGTTGAACGCCGAGCTGAAGTCCACGAACAGGATCCTGGCGTACGTTCCTGGGGTGTCCAGGTGGTGCAGGATGTAGTGCAGTCCCATGTTGACCGCATCATCCACTGACCTGTTTGCCCGGTAGGCAAACTGGAGGGGGTCAAGCAGGGGGCCCGTGACCTCCTTCAGGTGGTTCAGCACTAACCTCTCGAACGATTTCATGACCACAGATGTCAGTGCGACGGGTCTATAGTCATTCAGACCTGTGATGGCGGGCTTCTTGGCTACTGGAACGATGGTGGAGCTCTTGAAGCACGAGGGCACCTCACACAGCTCCAGAGAACGGTTGAAGATCCGTGCAAAGGTGGGCGCCAGCTGCTCAGCGCAGACTTTCAAGCAGGAAGGTGACACGCCGTCTGGGCCCGGTGCCTTCCTGGTCTTTTGTCTCCGGAACATCTGGCGCACTTCCTCCTCGCGGACCTGGAGTGCGGGCGCGGCCTCTGCAAGAGAGTGAGTGGGTGACAACGATGATAGAGGTGTGGACGGAGCAGTTGTGGGGAGAGGTGAGTATGTAGATTGTGTTGCAGGAGGTCCCGTTGTGTGGGAGGACCGATCAAACCTGCAGTAGAACTTGTTTAGCTGGTTAGCAAGTCTTGGGCTCTCTACAGGACGGGTGGTTCGTTTCTTGTAGCCCGTGATGCTCTGCAGACCTTTCCACACCGTTGAGGGATCAGGATTGGCAGAGAGGTGTCTCTTCAGGTTCTCCCCGTAACACCTCCTGGCTTTCCTGACCTCTCGGTTCAGCGTGTTTCTGGTCTGCCTGAACAGCTCGCGGTCGCCGCTCCTGTAGGCCTCCTCCTTGACTTTTCGCAGCCTCCTGAGGTTCGGTGTAAACCAAGGTTTGTCGTTGTTGTACGTGCAGAAGGTCTTAGTCTGCACACACAGATCCTCACAAAAACTGATATATGATGTGACAGTGTCAGTGAGTTCATGCAAGTCTGAAGTTGCAGCTTCGAAAGCTCCCCAATCGGTGCAGTCAAAGCAGGCTTGGAGGTCCTGCCTTGACTCCACTGTCCACTTCCTCACAGTCCTCACCACAGGCTTAGAAGTTTTTAGTTTCTGCCTGTAGGCCGGGATCAGATGAACTAGACAGTGGTCCGATAGTCCTAAAGCTGCCCGAGCCGCAGAGTGGTATGCATCCTTGATCACGGTGTAGCAGTGGTCCAGAGTCTGTGCCCCTCTGGTGGGACACGTTACGTGCTGTCTGTATCTGGGGAGTTCGTGTGCGAGGTTCGCCCTGTTAAGATCACCTAGAACAAAGTGAGTCAGTCAGTGAGTAAGTGAGTCAGGTCTCACAAATGAGTAGCTGAAGAGTGTTGCAACCAAAATTGAAGTATAGGACTCAAATAATGAGTGATGAATAATGTCTGGAAATGTGAAGGCATCATGGTGCTTACTTACATCATAGTATAATGCAATTAAATTACAGTTTATTTACCAGTTTTATATCCATACATTTTCTGAAACACTTCTCACGAGAATTGTGAGCGTGCTGGAGCGTATCCCAGCTGACTCTGGGCAGTAGGCAGGGGACACCATGAACTGGTAGCCAGCTAATTTATAGTGCTCAATCGGCCTACCATGAGTACCCAGAGAAAACACACGACGGAGCCGGAATTGAACCCGCAACCTCTGCAATATGAACCCAACCAGTCGACCATCATGTTGTACAATTATTATAAATGTTGCATAATATGTTTTAAAAATATTTACTGCAATTTGTTGTAATGACCGTAGTGACACCTATTTTATTTGCACAGGCATCTGTCTAGGGGTTCTGCGTTTATTTTTTAAAAGAAAACACTCCCTTCTAAGAAATGAGGCTATATGATAATGGACACTATTGTGAAATTTTTCTGTTGCTCATATGTTGCAGGTGGCGGTGGAGCAAGGGAACATATTGGAGCGCTGAAGAGACACCACCAGTTGCAAGAAAGCAAGGTCAAAGTGGTCCGACTCTCTGAGCTTATAAGTGTCCAAAGACTCCCATCAAATGCTGAAGCCTGTCCCATGGTGCCTGTAATTATTATGTAGGATTTCTACATACTGTACATAAATAGCAATAGTCGATTAAAAAATGATGTCTGTTTTTAGGAAAACATGTCCGCTTTTTGTGTGGAGTCGCAAGACAGAACATTGGTTTTTGCTACACAAAAAGATGATTGTGTGGACTGGGTAGAGAAACTTTGTCAAGGAACCTTTCAGGTTAGACCACAAATTATATTGTGTTTGATAACTGTCAATGCTTTTCTTTTGCACACACAGTTGTCTCTCTAAACCAAGATGTCTTCGGTTAAGTTAATTGGTGACGTTTCTCTCTCCTCAGAGGAGCACTGGCTCAGACACTAATGAGCTTCGTATGGAGGAAAATCAGATATATGCAATGACAAATGATGGTAATGTCTACTGTACTGCTTTAATATTTCTCCACCACATGACCCCCTACCCTTTTCAATAAATATCGTTTTTTTCCATGTATAATGCACAAAATTTAACTAATTTATTGTCCTAAAATCTGGGGTGCGCATTATACATTATACAAAAATATATTTTTTTTTATTTTATTTTTTTATCCGGATATGATACGGAGGCCGCTATTACAGATGCGCTTTCTTCTCTGCTGTTCACTTCAAACACGCTCCATACGAACACAATGCTCTCGTATCAGACACTTGCTCGATCACCTGCTCGTTTGCTGTCACAATGTACCCGAAACAAGTCCGAAACAATACTTCGCTATCGAGTTTGCTAGCGCATGCGCAGTGATACTGACCGGCAGAATAACATCCGGTTGTTCCCAAAGATCTTTTTTCTGAAATAATTTTACGGACTTAAGTAGGAGTCAAAATTTGGGTGCGTATAATACATGGGTACAGGCTTTTTTCCAGCATCAACATGCCATTTTTAGGGTGCGTATTATCCATGGGGGCGCATTATACATGGAAAAAAACGGTATGTTTTTATTCTGGTTTCAATGGGGGACAAAATAGAACAGTCTTTGGATAAATTATGCTCATGAAGTTTAAAGTGTCATTCATCGAATATTAATACAACTAGCGTGGTAATACATTTCCGTATACTCATCTTTTGTCTCCTCAGAGTTCAGTGTGGTGGTGCAAAGGACAGATGCAGCAATACGTTGTGGACTGCAAGGATCATACTGGCTACAGGTTGGACAAAAGACCCTGCTTTTGAAAGATACCCAGAAAGTCAACATTGTAAGACAATGGCCGTATGAACTGCTAAGACGATATGGTAAAGATAAGGTAAGGGTTTTCAAATGTATGAATAATTAAAAACATTCAAAGCAAATTGCACATTGAATTGACATTTGAATTGGTTACAGGAACATGTACAACAATATTCTTGCTTTGCATTTTACGTTCATACATCTGTTGAACTGCTCCTCACAAAAATTAAAAAGCCTTCAAATTCAGAACCGCTTCTGCAATAAACCATGTCGTTAGAGTCTTCTCAATGACGGTACTGACTCTAGATTTCCATCTGGTCCCGGAAATACCATGGAATAAAAGTGTAGATATACAATATAGGAATAAAGTTGTAATTTTATTTTTAAAGTCAGTCAGAGTAAAATAGTCATTTTATTGGGTGAATGGCAAACAGTAAATACAACAGTAAATGCATAAGTCCAAGACCAGCACCTGCTGTCGCTCCACTGAGAGACCTGTAATTTAATCATTATCTTAACAAAACTGTTTTAGTGTCATCTATTTTTTTAGTGAAGAGTATTATTTATTATTATATTATTATTATTATTATACCATTGATATTTATTATTATTATTGTTTTTTATCCATCCTCTAGCGTTTCCCCTTGTCTTTTGTTCAGTGCTCTATTATTTGTGAGAGTAAATGTGCATGCAGGAATAGTTTGCTCTGTGTGTTTTTAAGTATCAGTGGGATTGGGTTTCTTTAGTCTTCTGTGTTTTATTTGTGTAAAGATCTGTATATTATTGTTTGAAAAATGCTAAATTAATAGAGTCTAATATTAATAGTTTTATATCTCCAAAAATACTTTTTCATCATGGCCCTGAATACGTATGAAATTAAAGAGTAACATGTTTGTGTGTGTGTGTTTTCTAGTTGGCCTTAACGATTGAAGCAGGAAGAAGATGTGACAGTGGTCCTGGAACATTCACCTTTGAAACACAACACTCTGAGAAAATATTCAACCTGATTCAGAGCACAATCAAGCAAAAGACTTTAGCTGTTACATCAAGTAACCTTCATCAGGAAGAAGATAAAGGTTTAGTTGCCAAGAAACAAGTTCATTCCCCTCTGCCTGAAATACCAGAGATGACCAGTGCGGTCTCCATTGTGGAAAACGCAAATTTACAGATAGACACATCTCCCGGCACAGAAGACAATATGGTATGTCAAGATTGTTCTGCTCACTTATCCGAAAATCAATTACAGCCACCTCCAATCACTCTCATGCCTCTCCCAATGGTTCCAATATTTGACAAACCCTCTCGAGATCTTCATGGTTGTCAACCTGAAGCGGAATATGCCAACCCAGCTGACTGCATCAAAAATTTACCAAAACCTAGAGCTACCATGTCTCATGTGTATGTGGACCCCGCAAGTGTTCTTCCCCTTCATCCTCCAACTTCAAAAGAAACTATAAATCTAGGCTCCAAGTCATTCATACCACACCCTTGCTCCATCACCAGTCACCCAGATTCTGTTTATTCAGAAGTGTATGATAAAGTCAATGTGGGCAAGAATGAACAAAATGCCAGTTCAAGTGAGCAACATTTCAAGCATTTGACAGAGGATGAACCAATTTATGCTGTGCCCGTGAGCAAGGAAGATGAAGTGTCTGATAAAGATGAAACCAAACCAGACCCTTTTGCCCATCTCTATGCTCAAGTGAACAAAACATCTCCATCATCGAGTCCCTCTTCAACACCACCTCCCCCCTCTTCATCATCTTTAGTTAGCAGCATCGCTGCTGCCAAAATCTCGGACAACCCTCTTGATGATGTAATCTATGAAAACCTGGGCATCATTTAGTAACTCAGTTGTTTGTTGCTGATTGTAAATTCTCAAAGCTGAACAACCTAGTTGTCCAAACTGTCAACTGTACGTTAAGAAATGTACCGTATTGGCCCGAATATAAGATGACCCCTATTATAAGACGACACCCTCTTTTTCAAGACTCAAGTTTGAAAAAAGACTTTTCGAACACCGAATCTAATTTTTGGACAGAAAATAATTACATCTGAAACAAATGATTATAACAATATATTCGAGAGAAAAAGCATGTTATTTTGCCTCATTCAAATCATGCAAAAACGGTCTATCACATCTTAATATCTGAACATTTAAATATGTAAACTAAAGTGCAATCACATTTGTAAATTAATGGCTTGTGGTTTTCGAAATGTAAATAAACCAATCTACTGTGATAAAACAACAAAATTGCAATAACTGCATTAACCATCAAAGGGAAGTCTAACTGTAGTATCGAAACAAATCTGAATAAGGAAAAACATTGCAATAAAATAATGCAAACTGCTACCGTTATTGTTGGGGAGCCTGAGGACTGTGTAGGGTGTTGGCTCGGATGGTTATGCTCTTTTCGCCCCAGGGTGTCGGTCAGAACACAGCAGGGAAGACGTGGTTCAGTTTTGATTGCTTTACTGAATTAATGGCAAAAATAATAATAATAATAAATAACCATAAATGAAATACTCCTGCAACACACCAAACATAAGTCATCGATCGAGACAACAAAATACATTTGCTGGCGACCGTTAGTCGCCGTGTCGCTGCGTAAAGGCTACTCGTACGATGCAAGGCAAACTTAAATGAGCGCGCCGGAGCTGTCAATCAAACGGCGCGCACACGAAGCAAACCGCGATCAGACAAACGGCACAACAATGGACAGTAGTAACAATGAAACGCACAGGACTGTCAGAAAATTAGAATATTGTAATAAAGTTCTTTATTTTCTGGAATCCAATTAAAAAAATGTCTTTCATTCTGGATGCATTACAACCCAACTAAAATATTGCAAGCCTCTTATTATTTTCATATTACTGATTAGCGCATACAGCTTAAGAAAACTCAAATATCCTATCTCAAAATATTAGAATATCATGAAAAAGTATACTAGTAGGGTATTCAACTAATCACTTGAATGGTCTAATTAACTTGAAACACCTGCAAGGGTTTCCTGAGCCTTGAAAAACACTCAGCTTGGTTCAGTAAACTAAATCACAAGTATTGGGAAGACTGCTGATCTGACTGCTGTCCAGAGGACCATCATTGACACTCTCCATCAGGAGGGTAAGACACAAAAAGAAATTTCTCAAAGAGCAAGCTGTTCACAGAGTGCAATTTCAGCAGGAAATGTGGCAGGAAACGCTGCACAACCAATAGAGATGACCTTAACAGCATTGTGAAGAATAGTCGCTTCCAGAATTTGGGGGAGCTTCAAAGACAGTGGACTGAAGCTGGAGTCCAGGTATCAAAAGCCACTGTTCACAGACGTGTCCGGGAAATGGCCTACAATAGCCATATTCCCATGGTCAAGCCACTTCTGAACTCAAGACAACGGAAGGAGGGTCTGACTTGGGCTATGGAAAAGAAGCACTGGACAGTTGCAGAGTGGTCCAAAGCAGTGGCAAGAGGGGGCAACACCCCCTCAAACAGATGTCCTGCCCCCTCGAATCAAACTTTTAGAAGTGAAAAATCCGCTGATAGGAACACACGTTAATCAGCCCCCTCTCTTCTCTAATGTCGGTGCAGTGTGTGTCCTCACACAGCCTGCTGTCAGGACTCCGCGCCCCTCCGTAAACATCCAATCACTGTGAGTATGCAAATGAGGCAGGACGCAGCCAGAGAGTGTCAAGTTACAGTCAGCGCGGTAGGAGTTGGAAGAAGCAGTAAAAACTCCACCAAACTCGTCGTAATGACCCGTGATATAACTAATGATTAATGACAACTCAAATAATAGTTAATATAACATTCATATTATATGTTCCCCCCCTGAGAGATTGCCACCTTATTGTGGTCAGGGGGTTTGCCCTAAGAGCAATACCAGCAGAAGCTTTAATCTTCAGGTGGGACACCCAAGCTGGACAGGTCTTAGTGTAGAGGCCTGACAGAGTGCAATCCACTTCTCCAGGTTGAGATCTGGACACACAGCCAGCACAGAACATGCCCCCTTCACATTTCTGACTGCCCCCTCTTATGTGCATTCCGAGAACCGGCCCTGGTCCAAAGTCCTCTTTTCAGACGAAAGTAAGTTTTGTATTTCATTTGGAAGTCAAGGCGCCAGAGTCTGGAGAAAGGTTGGAGAGGAGCAAGATCCAAGTTGCTTGAACTCCAGTGTGAAGTTCCCACAGTCAGCGACGGTTTGGGGAGCCATTTCAGCTGCTGGTGTGGTCCACTGTGTTTCATCAAGTCCAGAGTAAATGCAGATTTTAGAGCACTACATGCTTCCGTCTGGTGAAAAACTCTATGGAGATGATTTCATTATCCAGCATGATCTGGCACTTGCCCACAGTGCCAAAACCACCAGTAAATGGTGTACTGACAATGGCATTACTGCCCTCGATTGGCCTGCCAATTCCCCTGACCTGAACCCCATAGAGAATTTGTGGGGTATTGTGAAGAAGAAGCTGAAAGACACCAGACCCAACTATGCAAATGAGTTAAATGCTGCTATTGAAGCATCCTGGGCATGTCACGCTCCATTGATGCAGTAATCCGTGCAAAAGGATTCCCAACCAAGTACTGAATGCATTAATGGACATTTTCAAATGTGTGATTTTGTTTTGCTGTTTTAAATCTTTTTATTTTTACTTTACTAATATTTCAGTTGATTTGTAATTAATCCAGAATGTACGACATTTGTTTTTTTAATTGCATTGCAGAAAATAAAGAACTTTATCACAATATTCTAATTTTCTGAGACAGTCTGTCAGTATGCAATCTATTTTAAGACCAGATCAAATGTGGATTGATATAAAATAACAGCAGAGTGAACTTAAATTGACCTTGTGGACCAGGGTTTACTGAGGCAAAAGGTTGGAAGGGAGGATGAGGGCAACAAACCAACAGAACCGGCAAACTAACATAACTTAACGGAGACAGAGGTAATCGGCGGCATTCCGAGAGTCCGGACCGCATTTGGAAGGCGGAGCTGTGCGCAGCGGCAGGAGCCACCACATGCCGCAGCAGTGAGAGCGGGGCCACGGACGATCGCGGGTCCGGCGCAGCTGGCAAGAGGTCCGGCGAAGGCCGCGGGTCTGGCGTTGCTGGCAAGAATTCCGGCGACGGCCGCGGGTCCGGCGACAGCCGCAGGTCCGGCGACGCCTGCAGGTCCGGCGACGCCTGCAGGTCCGGCGACGCTGGGGTGGAGCCCGATGGCGGCCGCGAGTTTGATGGCGCCAGGAGGAACGCCGCAGGCGGCCGCGGGTCCGGCGTCGCTGGAGTGATGTCCGATGGCGGCCGCAGAGCCGATGGCGCCAGGTTCTGTAACAAACAAGGAATGTATTTTATAGATAACTGGCCCTCCTTCTGGGGCCGCCCCGACCTGCTGAGGAAGGACGGCCTTCACCCTAACCGTGAAGGCGCCTTCACTCTTTCTAGGAATATAGATTACTGTTTGAGCCACTCATGACAGGTCACTTTAGAGCAGGCCGGGGCACAAGTGATTAGACCACCTGTCAGGATGGGTTTGGAGTCTGTTAAGCTAAAGTTAACTACCGCTAGGCTAGACTTCCAGCATGCACATAACTCCTTGTGTAGACTAGAGCGTGACGGTTTGAAGAGTGCTACAGTACACATAAACACACTTTCTACTGGGGTAGTAGACAAATCCAATCACTCCACCCCGACCGGTTTTGCTGATGAAACGGTGCCTGTTTCAGATCATTTTACATGTGTAACAAATATTTACCATCAAATTCCCACGGTCGTATCGCCCCACCACGCTAACAAACATTTGAGAGGCGATGTCAGGCCGAGAGAACACAATCTTACTCGCATCTCGTTTAAAAATCCTTTGATAGATACGCACCCTGATCGACCGATTACACTTAAACTCGGTTTTATGAATATTAGATCGGTTCATACGAAAGCAGTTCTCGTTAATGACCTCATCACTGAACATAATCTAGACGTTTTTGGTCTCTGCGAGACCTGGTTAAAACCTAATGAACTGCTGCCGCTTAACGAGGCCTCGTTTCCAAATTTTGTGAGCTCGCATGTGGCGCGTCCTCGAAAAAAGGGCGGGGGTGTCGCCCTCATCTCAAATTCCGAGCTTAGATTTAGGCCTTGCTCGAGCAAAGTATTTAAAACATTTGACGTTTTCACTGTCCGATCCACCGCTTTACCGTCATTTTATCTTGCTGTTATTTACCGTCCACCTGGGGCTTACTCTGGCTTCCTGGATGAATTTTCAGAATTCGTGGCTGATCTAGTAACCAATGCGGATAATATAATTATCATGGGCGATTTCAACATCCACATGAATTTACCCTCAGAACCACTTACTTTGGCGTTTCAGACTTTAACTGATAGGTTTGGTTTTACGCAAGCCGTACAGGCAGCAACGCATAAGAATGGAAATACCTTAGATCTGGTATTATCCTGAGGACTTGCAACCTCAAATATAGTAGTACTGCCATACACTACTGTTCTGTCTGATCATTACTTAATAAAATTTGAAATTTTAGTTCCTTGTCAAAGACAAGAGAGCAATCAGAATTATAGGAGCCGTAATTTTAACTCCATGACTGCAACTGCGCTATCTGAGTTACTGTCGCCGGCAACCGCCATATTTTCCGCATACATCGACTCTATTGATAATCTTGCAAATGAAGTCAATGCGACATTGTTAAATGCCATTGACTCTGTGGCGCCGTTACGTCTGAAAACTCGCTGTAGATTGCCTACTCCGTGGTTCACAGATGAAACGCGTACGCCTAAGCAATTATGTAGAAAGCATGAGCGCAGATGGCGTTTAACCAAACTTGAGGTTTTCCATCAGGCATGGCAGGATAGCCTCCTTAAATAAAAGGATGCGCTTATCTTAGCAAAAACTCTATTTTTTGCAAGTTATTAATCTCAATAAAAACAATCCTAAACACCTATTTGATACAGTGGCAAAGCTGACTCTACGCCAGCCGACCCCCGATAGTTCCTTCCACTCAGCTGACGAGTTCATGAATTTTTTTTGCTCAAAAGATTGAATCCATTAGGGACGAGATCAAGAATACCATTCCAATTGCTCAGTCGAGACCGCCGTTTACCAGCGCTGATGATCATGCAATAACCCTCTCAAATGTGTCCCAAGCGTGTCCCTTGAAAGGCTTACACAATTGGTTAGTGCGGCTAAACAAACAACATGTTTACTCGACCCTCTTCCAGCCAAACTACTTAAAGAATTATTTCAAATTTTAGGACCGTCCGTCTTAAATATAATCAATCTGTCTCCTCTGGGATAGTGCCAACAGCCTTTAAAACCGCTATCATTAAACCGTTACTTAAGCGACCAAATCTTGACCCGGACTCAGTAATTATAGGCCAGTTTCAAACTTCCCATTCATAGCAAAACTTCTTGAAAAAGTAGTAGAGCAGCAGCTTATTGATTACATGGTCGCCAATAATCGATATGATTCTTTTCAGTCTGGTTTTAGAGCTGATCATTCCACTGAGACAGCACTTGCTAAAGTGACTAACGATCTCCTCATAGCTATGGATTCAAACACTTCATCTGTACTGTTACTACTCGATCTTAGTGCTGCCTTCGACACTGTAGACTTCAACTTTTTTATTAGTGCATCTGAAAAGTGTTGGTATTTCAGGGTCAGCACTAGGCTGGTTCCATTCCTATCTATCAGACAGGACGCACCGAGTGGTCCGTGGGAATACGTCCTCGGAGCTCTATAATGTTACGTGTGGTGTCCCACAGGGATCAGTACTCGGAGCAATTTTATTTAATATTTATATGATTCCGCTTGGGGACATAATACGTAAATATAATATTAGTTTTCAATGCTACGCGGATGACACCCAATTATATATGCCGTTATCGATGACAGATCCACGTGATTGTTGTAATCTTGAGGCGTGCCTTGCGGAGATCAAGCAATGGATGTCTCTCAACTTCCTTCGTCTTAACCCAGATAAAACTGAGATGTTGATAATTGGTCCAACTCGTTATTAACGCTTATTTAAGGAAACCACTATAACTATAGATAACCGTACTATCACTCAGAGCGATACTGTAACTAATCTCGGGGTAATATTTGACCAAACTCTCTCCTTTCAAAAGCACATTAAGAATATAACCAGAATTGCGTTTTTTTCACCTTCGTAATATTGCAAAGATTCGTCCGATCCTCTCGACCAGTGATGCGGAAACTATTATACATGCGTTCGTCACGTCGCGCCTGGACTACTGTAATGTATTATTCTCTGGTCTTCCTAAATCCCGCATCAAAAGTCTACAGTTAGTACAAAATGCTGCTGCAAGGCTGCTCTCACGGGCAAGAACATTTGATCACATTACCCCAATATTAGCCAATTTACATTGGCTCCCGGTCCATTTAAGATGTGACTTCAAGGTTCTTCTATTAACCTATAAATCACTGCATGGCTTTGCGCCTTCATATCTCGTCAACCTAGTTGTTCCTCATGTTCCGTCTCGTAACCTTCGTTCGCAAAACGGTACTCTTTTAGCGACACCGAGGTCCAAGAAAATGTCTGCAGGGTCTAGAGCTTTTTCTATTCGGGCTCCAGAGCTTTGGAATGCCCTACCAATGGATATTAGAACTGCTCCCTCAGTAGAAACATTTAAGACACGTTTAAAGACACATTTCTATGATATGGCCTGTAGTGGCCGATTCGGCTGGAGTTTGTTTTCTCTCCCCCTCCCTTGTCCATTTTTGTCTATGTGAAGCCCTTTGAGACTGCTTGTGATTCAGGGCTATACAAATAAACTTGACTTGACTTGACCAACGGAACCGGCAAACATAACTGAACGGACACAGAGGTAACCGACAGACCAACTTGGAGCGAAACTAACCAAACCGAAAGACAAACCGCCGAAACTACAGGCGAGAGACGAGAACAACAGGGGAGTGAGGGGCAGACAGGACTTAAATACACGGCAGGTAACAAGAGGCAGGTGACTGTGATTACATTGATTGTGAGGTAACACAGGAGGGGAGGAGCGACGCGAACAGAAACCAACATACACATAATAAAACAACCGGGGACGAGTCGTGACATTAATAAAACAACATGTTTGGCACATAAACACATCTGAAAGAAAATATCAAAGGTTAAATGTATTATTGAAATCTATTATTTGCAATTAGTTGATAGTTGACTTTTTTTTAAATAAAAAAAATCTCTTTCTATTGTGTGTTAATAAATAAATTTCTTTTCAATAAAATTACAATGAACAAAATTCCTGATTAATTACAGAATTATTAATTAACTATAGAAATTTGTAATTATTATAGAATTATTAGATTTGTTTTTTTTAAATTATACTTCCAGGGTTAGGGTTGGCCATGGATTGTCAACGCTGACTTGAACCATGCTATTTATTGCTGGAACTTTGTTCGCTGAAAGAGTATAATTTGTCCTATATTTACTGTTTGACAATGTGCCCACCCCTTCTCCCCCCAAAAAGGGTACTTTAAAAGAGAAAGAATTTGGCCCAAGTCATTTGCGCTTAAGAATGATTACAATTAACATAAGAGTGATACTGATATTGGATGGATGGACGGGTTGTAATAATATTAATAATATTAATAATAATCATTAAAAACTGAGATGACACTTGAACTGTTTTATTAAGATACAATAATAATAATTATTATTTCATTCTTTTACAGTATCTATTTTGTTACCAATTGTTATCTGAAATGACGAGAAGGCCCGGTTGTAGCCTATGGACGCATTTTGCAATCAGTAGTCGCCACCTGCTGGCCAGTAAAAAATACCACCGGCTGCTCAAAACTGTACGTGCTCTTCACAATATATGTGACTTGTTTCCCATATACAGACAGGACCTCATTTGTCGTTCTTCCTCTTTGCTACAGTACATTACATTTCCAGTTGAAGATATTACTAATTATTATATACAAGAGTGGTTGATGTGTGTCTGGGTGCTTCAAAAAATTACCGTTTTTTTCCGTGTATAGTGCGCCCCCATGTATAATACGCACCCTAAAAATGGCATGCTGATGCTGGAAAAAAGCCTGTACCCATGTATAATACGCACCCAATTTTTATGAATTTTTTTTTTTTTTTTTTTAAGTCCCAATGATCGTCACACACGCAGGGAGGCAATGGGTCCCATTTTTATAGTCTTTGGTATGGTCTTAACTAGGCTGGATGTAATTTTTTTTGTTGGCGTTGATTTCTCCGACTGCCCGTAAACGCACCACCGCGCTCCGTGCGCACATTTGAAAAAGGCGTGCGGACGTGAAAAAGGCGGCTCTGTATGGGAGAGACGTTGAAGAGGAATAAAACCACCCTTGGAAACCAAAACTTGCCCCTCGTCGTGACTCGGAGCCGCAACAAATGTTTCGGATTTGTGTAGGGTACATTGTGACAGACAGCAAACGAGCAGGTGATCGAGCAAGCGTCTGATACGAGAGCATTGCGGTCGCATGGAGCGTGTTTGAAGTGAACAGCAGAGAAGAAAGGAACAAGGCAAAGTGTTGTGAAATAAAATATTACCAGTAATACGGATTTAGGTAGAGAACTGAACTCTCGCTCTTTGTATAGCTGACGTGTCTTGCGCATCCGTTCTGCGCATCTGTAATGGCGGCCTCCGTATGATATCCGGTTTGCGTGTGTGCGCGTGTGTGCGAGAGCGAGAGAGAGCGAGAGAGAGAGCGCGAGAGAGAACGCTCAACCGTAGCGCGCCGCCGACCGCCCAAATGCACCGCGCTGGTCGCATTATTGTGACAGAGCCGTCGCTGAAATGTAAAAGATATTTTTAAAGTCCTGATGTACTTTCTAAAATTTAAGTGGACCTCAGTGCGCACTGCGCAGGGAGCTTAATTTGGTGCGGTCGCGCAACCGCAGCGCGCCGGGCGCTCACTGTCGCATTGCTTAAAGAGCGCCTTTGTCTTTTAGGATGAACAACAGAGACAAAAGGAACAAGGCAAAGTTTTGTGAAATAAAATATTACCTGTAATACGCATTTTGTTATTTGCTGATTGAAACTGCTAATTAAACTGTGAATTGAAACTAATAGGAAGAAAACAACTCTCGCTTTTAATATAGCTGACGTGTCTTGCGCATCCATTCTGCGCATCTGTAATGGCGGCCTCCGTATGACGTCCGGTCCGCAATGGAGATTAAAAAACAAACAATATTTGACAATAACACACCCTCAAGGATTGCATCATCGCATCAAACGATGTGTCGTCAATTATGAATTTTACTGACTAAGTGTGTTGGGCAGGATGGCTGAATGCGATGCGCGATTGACAACAAACAAGAAGAAAGGTGATTTCAAGTTTTACTTCGGGGGAGATTTGTCATGTCTCGTCCCCAGTTTTGCTATGTGTCTAGGTTGCCATAGTTTCTGTTCGCGTCGCCCCTCTCTTCCTGTGTCACCTCAATCGATGTAACATGTTTTGTATTTAAGTCCTGTCTGCCCCTCGCTCACCGTCGGATCATTGCATGTGTTACTGTCAAAGTCAAAGTCAAAGTCAGCTTTATTGTCAATCTCTCCACATGTCACAACACACAGAGACCGAAATTACGTTTTTCTCTATCCCACGGTGACGAGACACATAACACGATAGACATACAAGTACGCGACACAATATAAAAACAAGGAGGCAAAAATTCAAACAATCAATAGTAAGAGTGATGAATAAATAATAAATAAACAGATAACACAATAAATAAGAGGAGCAAAACGGAGCCAGCAAGCATAGCGCAAAAGTAAAAAACATCTTAAACAAAAAGGCACAAACAATAAATAATAAGAGTAATAATAAATAATAAATAAACAGATAACACAACAAATAAGAGCCAGTGTGCATTCAGACAGTACAGACAGTAAAAGTACAGGACGCTACGCAGAACGGGGGAGCGAGTTCAGGATCCTAACAGCCTGGAGTATGAAGCTGTTTGAGAGTCTGGTGGTGCGGGAGCGCAGGCTTCTGTACCTCTCCCCAGAGGGCAGAAGCTCGAACAAAGAGTGAGCGGGGTGACTCACATCACTCACAATCGTGGTCGCCTTGCGGGTGAGATGGGAGGTGTAAATGTCCTTCAAGGACGGGAGCGAAGCACCAGCAATCTTACCAGCCGTGTTCACTATGCGCTGCAGGGCCTTCAAGTTGTAGTCAGTGCAGCCGCCACCCCAAACAGCAATACAGCTGGAGAGGACGCTCTCAATGGTGCCGCGGTAAAATGCAGTCATGACGGCCGGAGGAGCGCTCGCTCGCCTGAGTTTCCGCAGGAAGTACAGGCGGCGCTGGGCTTTCTTTGCCAGTGATGCGGTGTTGGTGGACCAGGAGAGATCCTCACTGATGTGCACCCCCAGGAACTTGGCGCTGCTCACTCTCTCCACCACAGCACCGTCGATGGTCAGCGGCAGGTGTTGGGTGTGACCCTTCCGGAAGTCCACGACAATCTCCTTGGTCTTGTCGACGTTCAGCAGGAGGTTGTTGTCCCTGCACCACGTGGTCAGAAGGTCAACCTCCAGCCTGTATTGAGTCTCGTCTCCCTTGGTGATGAGACCCACCAGAGTCGTGTCGTCAGCAAACTTCACTATACGGTTGTCGCTGTAGGTTGCAGTGCAGTCATGCGTCAGGAGGGTGAAGAGCAGCGGACTGAGCACGCAGCCTTGGGGGGCCCCCGTGCTCAGCGTGATGCTGGCGGAGATTTTGTCGCCAACACGTACTACCTGTGGCCTCTGACAGAGGAAGTCCAGTAGCCAATTGCAGAGGTAGGTACTGAGGCCCAGCGTGTCAAGTTTGCTGATGAGGCGTTGTGGCACAATGGTGTTGAAGGCAGCACTGAAGTCCACAAACAGCAATCTCACATACGAGTCCCTCCTCTCCAAGTGGGTGAGGGCCGAGTGGAGGGCAGAGCAGATGGCATCCTCAGAAGACCGTTTGGCTCGGTACGCAAACTGGAAGGGGTCAATGGTGGGGGGGAGAACGGATCGGATGTGCTCCATGACAAGCCGCTCAAAGCACTTCATGATGTGGTTTCTGTTCCTGTCTTTGGTAATGTCACCCTGTCTTTTTGTTCCACGACTTTGTCGGTCAGTCCTGTTGTTGGTTTTGTTGTACCATGACTTTCATTAAAAAAAAAAAAAATTAAAAAAAAAAAATTAAATTTTTTTTTGTACCCATGTATAATGCGCACCCCAGATTTTAGGACAATAAATTAGTTAAATTTTGCGCACTATACACGGAAAAAAACGGTAAATGAAGTAGCTGCTTTTTGCGGATGTGGTACTGTCGTCTTCAAGCCGTTATCTTCAATTCTCACTGGAGCGGTCCGCAGCCGAGTGTGAAGTGGTTGACTTGAAAATCACCACCTCCAAATCTGAGACCATGGTCCTCAGTGGATAAAGGGTGGAATTCCCTTTCAAGTTTGGGGATGAGATCTTGCCCCAAGTGGAGATGTGCTTGAGGTATTGTTCACGGGTAAAGGCAGGACAGAGCAGGAAATCAACAGGTGGATCCGAGCAGCGTCTGCTGTTCTGCGGACCCTGCATCGGTCCGTCGTGGTGAAGAAGCAACAGATCCGAAAGGCAAAGCTCTCAATTTACTGGTTTATCAACGTTGTTCCTACTCTCAAGTACGACCCGTGACCAAAAGAACGAGATCCCAGATACAAGCGGCTGAAATTAGTTCCCTGCGCAGGGTGTCCCTTAGAGATCAGATAGGTAATTCTAGAGGGACTCCGAATCGAGCTACTGCTCCTTCACGTTGAGAGGAACCAGAGAGGAGGCTTGGGCATCTGATTAGGATTGTTGGATTTTGTCCACAAGTGCGCTATCTGCGCCTCACGGCAAAAGCCATTGCCAATCACCTGTTATCCAATTTACTCACTGCGTGCTCGTTTGATTTCTTTAGATTTAGGAAAATGCTAAGACACTGAAGCAGAAATTAGACTTATACAGGTTGGTTGAGTTCAATCACAATTCTTGTTAAGAAAGCTCTGTTTTCAGGAAAGTACAATACAGTTTCTTTCGTGCGACCATGCTCAAGAGCAGAAAGTCTCCATTCAGAAAAGGCAACGTTTAAGGTTCTTTGGTCAGCTTATATTCAGTTGCACATGCCGGTGTGGGCCGAGTTGGATGGGTGATGAGTCTTTGGGGTGGGGCATGTTCGCAGTCAGTAGAGTTTGATTCCATGGGAGTGGGTGCTGGTTCGGTGAGAGCTGGTTCCGTGGGGTTGGGTGCTGATTATGGGCGATTCGATGTGTGCGGGGGCTGTTGTTTTCCTTTCCGTCTTTCAGCCTTGACGATCATCTTTGGCCGGGTTCTTGGCTGTCTCCCTCTGGCACCTGCTGGTTTTATCTCCAAGTGACCTTCCTGTAAACATTCTCCTCCATTCTTGCACATACACTGTCGCACCTCATCATTCATCATTCTTTCAATTTTGTCATTTTGTACGGAATTATGTGAGCTTTTGCCTGTGACATTATCAATTTATTAATGTTCCCTGACTATGCAAAGTTTGTACTCACCACTTACCATGTTTTTGTTTGTTTGTTCTTTTGATACTCCATGTACTTGCTTACATAATCATATTCTCAGTTTAATCATGCTTTCAACCATATCTTTTCTTTGTTAGGCAAAATATTTCCCTCTGTCCAGAATGTTCAGTAGTAATCGATAACTGGCGTCTAGCATTAGTCAAAACACAAGATACAATCAAGTACTGAACATTTTTAGACGACTTTGGCAGTGTCCGTGATTTAGAAAACCATCAGGCATGCATTAAACAGTTCCTTAAGGGTCATTAAGCTATTCAGGCAATATATCAAAAAAACATTTGTTATTTCAAAGTGCTCAGAAATACATATCAGATCATAAAGTTATAAAAACCTTTGTCATTACCACCTATCAAAAATGTCTAGTTATGTCTTCTTTATTGATTTGGTGTGTAGGTATAATTATATGCTTAAAATGTTTCTTTTATTGATTTAATATGTGAACATACTTGTCTGCTTATGTACTTTATTCGATGAGGTTTGAGCATATCTGTTTTTGTAGCTAGGCAGGACTTTTTGTATTTCGACCCCATTCCTTCACTATGCTTTCTAGATGCCTCCCCACCTGAACACCTCGCTGGGGCAGGAAGAATCCTACTAAGATGCCTGAGCCACCCCATCTGGTTCTCTACTGACTCAATACGCCCCAAGTTGAGGTCAGCAGCATCCCATTTTCACTATACACAGTGTTAAAGGTGCACTGCTCCATCCTCTTAAGATGCCAATTGTGAACCAGAATTTCCTCAAAGCTGTGTGAAAATCCTTTTCCTTGACCTCGCCCATTTCCAGTGGTGGGCCGTCAGGGACAGCAAGGCCTTCTTGCTGGCCTAACATAACCATAAATCATAATCATGATAAAGGTTTATTTCATTTTTTAATTTACTTTCCCTAAATATCTATAAGTATTCATAGTTTCTTCATGTTATATTATGGTCCTTCCAGTGCTATTGTTTCTAGGTTAGAGTTTTCATCCAATCAGATTTCAGCCAACTTATGTTGCCAGGCTGTATGAAAGCTGCCCGGGCCTTTAGAATCACCAGTGCGGGCATCTGTTCACTGTAAGTGAACGGACAAATACAGTTGATGGATAGTTGTGATGGCCAATCAGATCACGAGTTGTGTCAGTAAGGCCCTCGAGCTAGCCTCACTTTAAACGTAACATTTATGGGGGATTGGATATGGATACCGTTTTTTTTTCGTGTATAGTGCGCCCCCATGTATAATACGCACCCTAAAAATGGCATGTTGATGCTGGAAAAAAGCCTGTACCCATGTATAATACGCACCCAAATTTTGACTCCTACTTAAGTCCGTAAACGTAAAATTATTTCAGAAAAAAGATAATCTTTGGGAACAACCGGATGTTATTCTGCCGGTCAGTATCACTGCGCATGCGCTAGCAAACTCGATAGCAAAGAAATGTTTCGGATTTGTGTAGGGTACATTGTGACAGCAAACGAGCAGGTGATCGAGCAAGCATCTGATACGACAGCATTGTGTTCGTATGGAGCGTGTTTGAAGTGAACACCAGAGAAGAAAGCGCATCTGTAATGGCGGCCTCCATATCATCTCCGGATTAAAAAAAAATATATATATATATATATATATATATATATATATATATATATATATATATATATATATATATATATATATATATATATATATATATATATATATATATATATATATTTTTTTTTTTGGTACCCATGTATAATGCGCACCCCAGATTTTAGGACAATAAATTAGTTAAATTTTGCGCATTATACATGGAAAAAAACGGTACTTTCTAGTTTGAGCGACAGCAGTGCTATGCAGATGAACAGAGTCACACCCCTGGAACTGTTAACGGTTAAAAACATTAACCTAGAATGGCCAAAGGATAGCAAGATGTGGTTGTGGTTGCTGATATACTGGCAAGGCCGTTTTCAAGACAATCTTTTCAACAAAAGCTAGATCTCGTTAGAGGAGGACGGCTGACCCCCGAGCTAGCTAACCTGTCCTAGGTGGGCAAGGGGTTTGTTCACCATTCCCACGCAAGCAACTACGAGCGGTACCCTTGGCTTACGGTTTCTGATGGACGCCGTAATTGCAAATTGTTCTGCTGGGAATGCCTTTTGTTTGCAAAGAATCAATTTGGTGTGAGAAGCTATACTGGATTTGCAAACTTAGATTTTTTTAACCAAGGTAGCGAGACACCAAAACACGTCTGGACACTTGCAAGCTACGGTGCTTTTGAAAACTTTGGGCAACACCAGAGTGCACTCACAGCTCTACGAACAGGTGCGCACACCAGATATGTTTTAATTGCTGATGAGGGTTTGTGGATTCGGAAGCTTCGTAAACAGACAAGAGCGGGCACATTCACTTGGCCGTGAACCACCTCTGAGCAGGTCATGAGAAACTAGTCCATTTTATATACAACTGAGGTGATGCAATGCCTAGTATTGCTTAAGTGTGTTTCTAACTATTCTCCAGTCCTGGTGTTATAAATGCTGGCATGATGAAAGTTATCTATTGACCAAGTTGAACATCACTGAAGGCCTAGGTGTGAAATGCTTCACCCACCACTGCCCAACTCCTCACGTGCCCAAATTTCGGGTGGGTTTTGGGATTGCCATCTCGACCGGTACCAACCACCTTACGGCCACAGCTCCGATTGACCACCTCATCAATGGATCCATGGTCCACTCATACTCAATATCCCCCGCCTGCTTCGGCTCGTGGGAAAAGTTCTGCCTGGGGTGGGAGTTGACACTCTATCTGACAGGGGACTCTGCTAGATGTTCCCAGCAAACTCTTCCAACACGTTTGGGTCTACCAGGTCGGACCGGCATCTTCCCCTACTGTCAGAGGCAACAGAGGGGGTGATCAGTCTAAAGGTCCATCTCGTCCATCCAACCGTGGCCTTGGATATCTTGGTGCCAAGTGCATAACCGTGAGCAGTCAGCATTATACTTAATTGCATTATACCAACGTCCCACAGTGAGCTTCCGTAAGTGCTAAATCTGACTGTGTGTCCCTGAAAATTTTGGCAAAACAAAAACATGTACATCCTTTAAACAATTATAAAAAGCTCCACTATTTTGGATTCATTAACTGATATATATTGGACCGAAGAGTTACTTTCTTAAGCAAGTTGCCAAATTTGTTTGATGTTTGAAATTCAACACATTGTGTCATGGCTCCGATGCTTCTGTATGATTAAATTGGGCAGTAGAGCAATACTATTCATTCATTCAAGGAATAATTTTTTTGTCAGCTTGTTGGATTTGTTGTTACATTTTCCTATGAAATTAAGACACAAACACAATTGTTTCCTTATCAACAAGTACACAAGTGTAATATTTCATTTTATTTATATATGCAAGCAAGTTTATGTTTTTACAAATAAAAAAGCCACTGTCTGCCCAAGCTGTTGGCACAGATATGTAAAAAAATGGGGAGTGAATCAAAGAAAGTCTGCTACTAAGCAAATACAGTGGAGTACAAAAATTCTACTATGGAAATGAAGAAGAAAAAAAATCTCCCTACGTCCAAAATGTCTAATATTGTTGTTCATGTAGTATATAGCTGATAATCATTTTAAGGTTGCAGACTCAGACTCACTTCAACTAAGTTTTAAGTCCTGTGGTGGCACTCATGATGGTCAAGAGCTGAATTAATTCAGGAACAGAGGAGCCAATTTTTCATCTTGTAATTCAGAGTTGACGATTAGAGCTGCAGAACTCACACTGTAAAATTGCAGTCTTAGATAAAAATAAAATGTCACAAAATGTTGTGAATCACATTTTATGTTTTGGAAGGTTTGCTTTATGCTGAACTGACATGACCAAAGCTATAGCTGTGGAAGTGTTGGGAGTGTGAGTCCAATTAAGCACCGGACAGCAGGTTGACAAGAAGGATGCAGGATTGGCATGAGTCAATATAAACATTTTCACAGGGAGTTTCAAACAAATGGGGAGCAAGCAGCTCATGTCCGCTCCTCTTTCTCACACCAGCTGTGACATTTTTTATTCACACAGAAGATTTCCAGTTCAGGAAATCTGTGATTGTTTCTTCCATCATTTTGTAGCATACTACCACAGCCAGCAAAAATCGTGTCCCCTTTCGACTGTAACTAATCAAGATTTTCATTAATTTTATCTTTTTTTAAACAGTTGTTGTAGACTTGCTTTGGCTACACGAGCTGTGCAGCATGGGCTTGTTGCTAGGTAACACATTGATTTAGTGACAACATGGTTTGAAGGACCAAGACTGAAAGTCTTCAGTGCAATTTCACATTTGCCAAAAGGGAATTGCTCGTTATAACTACATGTGAGAGAAAGAGGCAAAGGGTGTGAGCTGAGGCTGGTTGGTGCATTATGGGTGACCAGAGCAATACATTACGTCATAGCTGCAAATCTCATGAAAACCAATGAATATGACTTGCAGTTTCATCATGCACGCCTATTCCAGAAATTCAAGGATAAAATGTTATATTTAATTGTAGTTTTGTTAAACTGGGACAATATATTGCTCTGGTGGTAAACAACTAAAGAAGCTAGCTAGCTTAGCAACACCATTAGCAACTAGGACTTCAATACCGCAAGCTAAAAAGTGAGGAACAAAACAAAAATAGCAGAACAGCGCTAGTGGAAATTATTTTTCATACTGTTTAATCATTAAAATTATGACCATTGAATGCATAACCATGCCACAAACAACAACTAGATTCACTGTCTTTTTTCATTAACCTAGAATAAGTTTTTCTTCATTTTTATGAATTAATTCATTGTCATCATTGTTACTTCTTCATGTTATACCAATGCTGCAAGACTATACACAGGTCCCACAAAGGGGACATCAATGCACATACACACCAATAATAAGAGATAGAGAGCTCACAATGGTCAATAAGTGCACAAAACATTTTTTTTATCTGAGGTTAAAAACACTGACAAGACATCCATTGTCAGGCAATGAAAGGTTATGAAATGAATACTGTTAATCCAAAACTAGACCCTTATAAATACTGACATGTATTCAGCCAAGACACACAAGCATACAGTCACAATCTGGTGAAGGTTGCCTATTGTGCCTCATCCAGGCTGCATTCACACACTGTCAGGACGCCTTGTCGATTCTAAGTTGGTTTAACTCGATTTCAATATATTCTTTCACAGTACCGTGGTTTTCCACATGATGCAATTCGATCTTTCAAAAGCTCTTAAATGTTGAGAAAACATTGTGTCTAACCTTGTGTTCATTTCCAATTCATAGTCAAGACAATGTCAAAGCGTTGCACCTTATATACTACAATTTGTGTAAGATGCTTGTTTAATTTTACCAAATCATAACATGTCAAAATCTCAACATTTGTTTTATTAACCAGCCTAATTGTTTCAAAAATATATTTTACATGATTTTGTCTTCCATCAATATTGTGTACGTGTTTGTGTGTGTGTAAATACACTTCTAAGGGTGAGAAGCTGTACAATGAGACTAAAGTTCACCTTTCAGACTGTTACCTATCAGAAATCCTTTTCTCGGCTGCTCCTCCCAACTGTTTCACATAAATGTAATCTTTACACAGAATATATGTAGGTGCCGTGCACAATACTTCTTACAAAAAACATGAATTTGCCTTTTTGGACACCTTTCCATAATTATGATTTGACAAAAAAGCATTAAAGGTTCTTACTAAAATAGTGAAATGTTGCTGTGAACAGTAAAAGAGCAGAATTATGGCTCAGAGTGATGGCAATAGTGGAGTTTGTGTGTGCGTGTGTGTATGTGTGTGTGCGTGTCTCTGCTGGTTGTCTCGTCATCAATCTATTAATCAGTCAATCAATCATCCTCATCTCAGCTATTCCACTTTCAACCATCTCTACTGGCAGATAGAGACTCACGTTCCCTCAGCGCTTATTACGATCATACAATCATTTTACTAATCAGTTTCTTGCCACTTAATGCGAACAAAACATGTATTTTCACAGAATTACAATTAAGATGCAATGTAGCTCTCAATCCATAAAAGGGTAATGTGGCATTCTCAAAGGAATAAGCACTAAACTCAAATAAAATGATTGCTGTTAAAGCTATCAAGTATTTCCTTCCTGTATCTTCTGAAAAGACACAGTTAGGACTGGAAAGAACACGCACACTCACTCTTACATTGAAAGCTACATACAAAAAAAGCCACTATTAAACAGCCGAGATACCATTCACAGTTATCTCTCCTTGATGCCAATGACGTGTTGTCTGTTGTAGTGAGGATCTGGATTAATTTCATTACAAAAAAACAATTTTGGTCCAATTAAAGTCAGATACACAAAGACATAGCTACTACTGAACATGATAGCAAAACCATAGAATCAAAGTCTCACAATGGCTGGTGTTTATACGTGTACAGATGAGTTTTTTTGTGTAGTTGTGTGTGCAGAATCACATGAAAAGGTGAATGTGATACCAAGCCCCCAACCCCCTACACACTGCCCTTTATATGTACCCCTGTTACAATTACGCATGAACGATGCTGGTAAAATGTGGCAAAAATTCCAAAAAGTGAGAAAAATGTAGTCTTAACAGACATGAAGACAATATGACATTGATATGACATTGTAAAAGATTTTGTGCTGCTAAGATGTGCTGTTTCTGGAGTACAAATCACAAGTTTACACATACATTGTCAGAGAAAAGTAAAGAAGCCCAGTTTCAACAGTTATTTCAAATCATCAACCACCTTTAATGCTAATTGTGAACCAATCTAATCTGACATTACGAATAGAGTATAAATAACACTAATTCACTATCAATTTACTGGTCCGTGATGCCACCTCATCTAGGCAATATGTTTGGATTAATATCACGATTAACTAGCATCAGCATTTTTAAGTGCATTTTGTTAAAAAAAAAAAAAAAAAGCCACAGCCTGCTATGTGAATGAACATTGGTGGCATAGGCTACTTGTATTTATTGTAATTGGAAGTGAGTACTGTCAAGGACGCAACCGATGAAACTGGGCTCCAAATGAGAGTTGGGAAAATATTTGGTCAGGGTTTATGTGAGTCAAGCTACCCATTTGCACTCATTTAAGTACAAACTTTCCCGTAAACCATATTTCTTTGCAATACCAGTCATCATAATGTGGATAAATGACATAGCACAGCATGACACCACCATACGGACACTGCCTGGACAACACTGACCATTCATCCACAAATATATGTTTGTGTGTTTTTGTGCATGTGTGTGATCTGCGCGTTGTCGGTATCGAGGTTTTTGATGGCGGTTTCTTGATATTACACACCCTCGATGAAAAGATGATCTTAGATCGAATGAAGTCTTCCGTGTGTCTTCGACTGACTGTTGCTTAGTGTCATGCTACCAGCAGACATTTCTGATGATAGTTCTTTCATTTAATTCATCTGCAGTGCTTAGCATTTTTATTAAACCACTACCCAAATACGTATATGGTTTATGACACAACCTTTAAATTTTTTTAACAATTAACACCCCAGTAGTTTTTGAAATGCTAAATTGTAATTACAGTTATCCATGATTTTTCAAATGTACTGTTCTACAAAAGATAGTATATATAGAGAGAGTAAACTGAGAGAGTAAAATAAACTTGACAAATAAACTTGACTTAAACCACATTATCAGTCACATAGCTATTTACTTTCAATGGTTTCACTTGGTATTGTTAATTATTTTTTGAATTCTCAGACAAGCCCAGCAGACCAGTCGAGAGCTCAGTGAAATCAAAACTCTTCATTTCATGCACTTCATGATGCTGAAAGGTATCTTCTCACTTTAATGACAGGTGGTCTACTAAAATTGTTAAGCACTGCACATTCATATTGCATAACTTTGAATCGTCAGTTTAAGTCTTCATAGTCTAGGTCAGCACACGGAGGATATCAATGTTTCTTTTCTTCATCATTTTTGCTGCTTACCACAGGTCTGTATATATATATATTTTTCATACTGATGTATATTGATTAATATGTTATGTTCGTATGGATGACTGTGTGCTGCAGGTTTGTGTGTGTGAATAAATACTTTAGTGTGTCTGTTTGGTAAGTGCATGCATTGTTTCGCAACATATGTGTTTATGTGTAGGCATTGAGGCGTTCTTTGGAGCGTGTAGAGTGGATATCATGCAGCTCCTGCTCCTCCTTCGACTTGATATCTTCATATTTCTGCATCCGACTTGCATCTTTCAGGTATCCCCAGTTAGCAGCTAAGGCCATCAGAAAATGGACCTACAGGGACAAGAGGAAAGCAAGAAGGGAAGGAAGGAAGAAGTTATTTTCGTACTTTCATTGCTGAGATTACGGTGGAATCTGTTTTCATATGGGAATATAGACAACCATTCAAACTCACAATCATATCTATGGGGAATTTGGAGTGCTCAATCGGCCTACCATGCATGTTTTTGGAACGTGGGAGAAAACCGGAGTACCCAGAGGAAACCCACGCAGGCATGGGGAGAACATGCAAAGTCCACACAGCAAGGCTGCAGCCAGAATTGAACCCACAACCTCTGCACTGAGGCGAACGTGCTCACCAGTGATCCACCGTGCCGCCCATGGCCCTATTTTCTTGCCTAGCACATTTTTTAAACTGCAATTTGTTCTTCTGAATTCAGCATGTGAGTGGGTGGAGTGTTTCTGGGATGAATACCAACTCCCTGTGAATCTAAGGAATGACAAAACAGGACTAGAAGGAGGTCTGTGACAAAATGTTGTTTTTTACGCAATGGCTGACAAAGACAAAGGTACTATGAGTTACTATCATTAACAGCAGTGATATTGGTAGATTTACTCACTATATACGGCATAGAGATAGATCTCTGAAAGAACTGAATCTCGCCATCAGTGCAAATCTGCACGGTTTAGTGACTCACTTGCCAAGCACCCCCCTCCCTGTTGCCTTCAAAAGGAAGCTGAATTCAGTTATATGCTCAGAAAAAAACTGAAAAAAAACAAAACATTTTGAAACAACTATCGTATTTTTCGGAGTATAAGTCGCACCTTTTTTCATAGTTTTGGTGGGGGTGCGACCTATACTAAGGAGCGACTTATACGTGAAATTAAAAAAAAATTTTTTTGGGTCACTCACACATTCACACCGTCATTACCGACATTGTGAAGTAGATTCACTTCACATGTTTTTTTCAGACTAAACCGGATGAGGGCGCTCTAGGCGTGCTTTGATAAATTCACCATTGGCTGTAACTCATATCAACTGAGAAGGGCTTAACAAAAATGGCACCGAAAAGAAAATCATATTCTGCAGATTACAAACTGCAAGATTTAATGATTTCGAGTGACACGGTTGGTTCGATAAAATTGTTGTTTATATTATAGTTTGATATATAGTTTATACATAGTTATATGGGCCTGTGGAACAAGTTGAACTGCAACTGATGTCAGCGGCGCACCGCACACCCGGCGTTGTTTACACAAAGGATGAATAAGTCGATGGATTTAATGATTTGGAGTGACACAGATGGTTTGATAAACGTGTTCTTTATGTTATAGTTATATGAATCACTGTTAATGTTAAGTCAGGCCCGTTCTCCTCAGCTCCTCATTTGTGTTTATGTCATGTTAGCATACCGTATTGTTTAGCCTGTTGTTGCTGGTTCATGTCTGTTCTTGGTGTTGGATTTTGTCAAAAACAAGAAATTCCCCCAAAAGTGCGACTTATACTCCGGTGTGACACATATATATATATAAAAAAAAAAATTCCCCTCTCACCCTCCGCGGGTGGTCTCCCACTCCAAGCTCGGGTCCTCTACCAGAGGCCTGGGAGCTTGAGGGTTCTGCGCAGTATTTTGGCTGTTCCTAGCACTGCACTCTTCTGGACTGAGATGTCTGATGTTGTTCCTGGAATCTGCTGTAGCCACTCCTCCAGTTTGGGGGTCACTGCCCCAAGTGCCCCAATGACCACGGGCACCACCGAGGCCTTCACTTTCCAGGCCTTCTCAAGCTCTTCTTTGAGGCCCTGGTATTTCTCTAGCTTCTCAAGTTCTTTTTTCCTGATGTTGCCATCGCTTGGTATTGCTACATCCACTACAACGGCCTTCTTCTGCTGTTTGTCCACCACCACAATGTCCGGTTGGTTCGCCATCACCATCTTGTCAGTCTGGATCTGGAAGTCCCACAGGATCTTGGCTCGCCCGTTCTCTGCCACCTTAGGGGGTGCTTCCCACTTTGACCTTGGGGCTTCCAGTCCATACTCTGCACAGATGTTCCTGTACACTATGCCAGCCACTTGGTTATGACGTTCCATGTATGCTTTCCCTGCTAGCATCTTACACCCTGCTGTTATGTGCTGGACTGTCTCAGGGGCCTCTTTGCACAGCCTACACCTTGGGTCTTGTCTGGTGTGGTAGATCTTGGCCTCTATTGCTCTGGTGTTCAGAGCCTGTTCCTGTGCAGCCATGATGAGTGCCTCTGTGCTGTCCTTCAGTCCAGCTTTTTCCAGCCATTGGTAGGATTTCTTGATGTCAGCCACTTCACTTATCTGCCGATGGTACATCCCATGTAGGGGTTTGTCCTCCCATGATGGTGTCTCTAGCCACTCTTCCTCTGTTTGCCATTGTCTGAGACATTCACTGAGCACGTCATCCGTTCGGGCCTTTTCCTTGATGTACTCATGGATCTTGGCTGTTTCATCCCGAACAGTGGCTCTCACACTCAGTAGTCCTCGGCCTCCTTCTTTGCGGCTAGTGTACAGTCTCAGGGTGCTGGACTTAGGGTGGAACCCTCCGTGCATGGTTAGGAGCTTCCGTGTCTTGACATCTGTGGTCTGAGTCTCTTCCTTTGGCCATCTTATTATTCCTGCAGGGTATCTGATGACTGGCAGGGCGTAGCTGTTTATTGCCCGGATCTTGTTCTTGCCATTTAGCTGACTTCTGAGGACTTGCCTTACTCGTTGTAGGTATTTGGCTGTGGCTCCTCTCCTTGTGGCTTCATCGAGGTTGCCATTTGCTTGTTGGATACCAAGGTACTTGTAGCTGTCCTCAATGTCTGTTATTGTTCCTTCTGGGAGTGAGACCCCATCTGTATGGACTACCTTCCCTCTCTTTGTCACCATGCGACCGCACTTCTCTAGTCCGAATGACATTCCAATGTCTGTGCTGTAGATCCTGGTTGTGTGGATCAGTGAATCGATGTCTCGCTCGCTCTTGGCATACAACTTTATGTCATCCATGTATAGGAGGTGACTGATGGTGGCCCCATTTTTGAGTCGGTATCCGTAGCCAGTCTTGTTGATTATTTGGCTGAGGGGGTTCAGACCTATGCAGAACAGCAGTGGGGACAGAGCATCTCCTTGGTATATGCCACATTTGATGGAGACTTGTGCAATTGGCTTGTAATTGGCCTCAAGGGTTGTTTTCCACAGTCCCATCGAGTTTGCAATGAAGGCTCTCAGGTTCCTGTTGATGTTGTACAGTTCCAAGCATTCAGTGATCCATGAGTGTGGCATGGAGTCGTAGGCTTTCTTGTAATCAATCCAGGCAGTGCACAGGTTGGTGTGTCGAGTCTTGCAGTCTCGGGCGACTGTTCCGTCAACCAGCAGCTGGTGTTTGGCTCCTCTGGTATTGCTGCCTATGCCTTTCTGTGTTGTGCTCATGTATTGAGCCATGTGCACACTTATCTTAGCCGCTATGATGCCTGACATGATCTTCCATGTTGTAGGGAGACAGGTTATTGGCCTATAGTTGGATGGGACTGTACCCTTCGTGGGATCCTTCAGGATCAGGATTGTGCGTCCTTCAGTTAACCATTCGGGGTGAGTTCCAACTTTTAGTAGCTGGTTCATTTGTTCTGCTAGGCGCTCATGGAGTGCAGTGAGCTTCTTAATCCAGTAGGCATGGATCATATCTGGCCCGGGTGCTGTCCAGTTCTTCATACCTGAGACTCTCTCTTGGATGTCTGTCACAGTGATGGTAACTGGGTTCTGCTCAGGGTGGTTGCTGTGGTCTTCTCTTAGAGAGACTAGCCATTGTGCCTCCCTGTTGTGTGATGTGTTCTTCTCCCATATGCCCTTCCAGTATTGCACAGTCTCCAGTCTTGGTGGGTCTGCTCTGCTGTTGTTACCCTGCCATTGAGAGTACACTTTTCCTGGTTGGGTTGTGAAGAGCCTGTTTATTCGCCTGGCTTCACTTTCTCTTGTGTATCTCTTTAGGCGGCTGGACAGGGCTAGGAGCCTCTGTTTGGCAGTCTCCAGTGCTTCAGGTACGTTCATCTGGCTGTACTTCTTGGGTGCTGGTTCCTTCATTGCACCTTTCTGGATCTCCGATAGTTGGCTCACGTCTCTCCGCACTGTCTTGATCTTAGCCTCCAACCTTGTTTTCCATGGTGGGTCTTGACCCACCATGGATATATATATATATATATATATATATATATATATATATATATATATATATATATATATATATATATATATATATATATATATATATATATATATATATATATATATATATATATATATATGTTTTCTTTTCCCTTTATTGTGCATTTTACTGCTGGTGCGACTTATACTCCGGTGTGACTTATACGGTATATACGTATGATCAATTGAATATCGATCTATTTTTTTGCATTGCTTATTCTCAATAGGGTCGTGGGTGAGATTGAGCCTCTGCCGGCTGACTTTGTCCAAGAGGTGGGGTACTGGTTGAAATTAAATATTGTTTTCTTTGCAATAAGTTTCATGCTCACCATTGCAATCACAGCAGCTCCTGCTCCAGCCAGTGCACACACAAACAGATGGAAGGTCAAGTCCAGCTGCAAGAGTCAAAAGAAGGCTTACAATTGTTCATGTGTGCTATTTTTTATGCTTGTTTTATATTTGTTATCATTTTAGTCAGATCAAATCATACTGCACTTGTTACCTCATTAGATTCACACATCTTGAAGAACTTCTCAGATCCCGTGCATACCTTCCTCTCCTCAGATATGGTCACGGCCCCTGATGAACAGAAACCTGATCAAGACTAAATGAAATTGTAATTGTTGTGTCTTTAATTTATATGTATAATGGAGCCTCCAAAGTTGATCACAATTCTTCCTGCGGCACCGGTTGGCGTTCACTTTGTAATTTCAAAATAGCTATGAAAGATTTTTCATTTTACCGTGCAATGTTTGAAGTCATATTTTAACATTAATTGTCATACTAGTGTAAATGTAAATGAATTACTTTTAATAATAATATAAATAATACTTACACTAACTTATTCGATGAAAGCACAAAACGCACTGACCTATATACAAAAAAAAATATGAGGAGCTGCTGACACTGATGATAATAGACAACTTGTTGCCCCCAGTTGCTTACAGAAATGTTGGAAGTAAGGGGAGTCACACACATCATGTCTACAGAACTCCGGATGTTGCTGTAATGCATCCCACAGTGCACTGGTAGGCTAAAAAGTTTGGCGCTAATTTCACTGCATTGTTTTCGCTGCCCCCCGATGTAGCTCTATGCTGATTTTGGACTTGCTGTATTGTGGGATAAATACTCACTTGTGTTGTGTTGTACTGTGTAATAAGAGGCTGAGACGGCTTGCTGGGGTTCGATGGTCACTTTAGTGTTGCACTAACTCACAACCTATTGTCAACTACATTGCAGCAGCGCCCCTTGCTGGTCTTACTAGTAACAGTACACCACACCCACCATTGGTTAACCTGTGAGTATATCTTTTTAAAACAACTACTTTAATTCCAATTTGCATAATAATTACAGATGTAGGTACAGGGATGAACAATTTTGATTATTGTGAGGAACACATGTTTTGCTGCAAGGGTCAAGGTCGAATTAGCGCATGCGGAACTAGAGATGCACCGATCCGATATCTGGATCGGATATCGGCCCCGATATCAACAAAATAGATGGATCGGGTATCGGAAAATGCAGCCGATCTGTGAGCCGATACTTTCCTTAATCTATTGGGACGCGGGCTACGTCATACGTCAGCAGCACGTGTGCCGCATGCCACGAGAGTTTTCTAAACAAACGCAAACATGGAGCGAACGTTCGCTTCTCTTCCCCGGATTGCTAAGCGGACGTCAAACCCTGCGCGTTCGCTTCTCTTCGGGTTGCTAATGGGACGTCAAAGGCTGCGCGTTCGCTTCTCTCCCGAATTGGGGGGGGGGGGGGGGGGAGGCTAATCGGATGTCAAACGCTGCGTGTTCGCTTCACTTCGGGGGGGTGTTAATGGGACGTCAAACGCTTTGTGTGGCGGGCTCCATCTAGTGTGGAAACTGAGAAGCTGAGCTCAAGCTTCTTGTGCGGGCCAAATTCAATTATGTTTTCAGAATTTGCTGCGGGCCAATAAAAACTGGACCGTTAGTTTGGACACCCCTAATTTAGAGCAAAGAACTGTGTAGTCTGCCTGATGCCATTGCCTTTGGTCTTTTCTGTTCCACATGTAGAGTTATGTAGCTTGTTAAGTCAACCATAATATCGGATCGGTATCGGGTATCGACCGATACGCAAAGCCACGGCATCGGTATCGGTATCGGTATCGAAACTGAAAAAGTCGGATCGGTGCATCTCTATGCGGAACTACCCTTTGAAACATGGGTGTTATTCATTGATCCAAACATTAACAATATTTACATACCAAACTGGCGGAGGTCCAGACAGAGGTTGGCTCCCTCAACCACGCTGGTGTTCTTGCACATGGACCAAACATTGAAGTACATGAAGACTGGCAAGCTGGTGAATGCTGTGACACCCAGCCACACCAGGAAAAACAGGTAGGCCAGGAACATCAGCTGAACAGACAGAACGAACTCAGTAACACAAAACTAGAAATATAAATCGTGCTTTTCTAGTCTTTTAGTGAGACAATAGTCAATATATCCAAGGGCCATTATCCACTAGTTTAAATTTTTCAGAAAACAAAAACATATTTGTCAAAACTCTCGTTTATCCAGACAATGTTGCACGAGTAAATTGATCTATGAAAAAGAGTCCTCTCTGACCCCATCTTGTACTTCAAATTTGATTTCCAACAAACCACCAAGGCAGATGGAAAACAACCAATTCGAGACAAGGCCTGGCTAACAAGGTTTCATGTGCTCTGCGAGGGGAGATTTTGCTGTTTACCTGCCAATGTCATGCACGGACCCCAGTTGGTCTATTTCTGTTTTCACGTAGTCATTGTGATTAGCGAAGTGAGACTACATTCAAGTTTTGCTACAAGTTTAACGCTTTTTAACAAGTTTCCCCTTAAATGCAATTTTCACAATCAATATCTTGGCAAAGTAACATTTTCATTTTTCAATAGGAGAAAAACTTTAAAACACAGCTTAAAATGTCCATTTAGGCCTCCCGTGCTAATTATTTAATGTCAAATTTGAATAAAACATTCGTGTTTCAGAAATCAATGTATTATTCTGTTTTTCCTGGTTCAAAAATTCACAACAATAGAATATGGTTCCAGTTGATGACCATAAAGTGAGTCACCCATCTCTTAGGCGGCATGAGCTGAAACAAAATATAAAAAACTGTGAAATCCTGTTGTGTTTGGATATAAGATTTCTTACAAATGCAGTCAGGCAGCGTCCACAAGCAGTAATCTTGAACTCTCCATACAGATCTCTAATGGCTCCAGTGGTGAAAAATGCCTCCACCAGCAACAGCACTCCAAAGACAAAGAATCCAGCTGCAAGGCCGTAGATGATGTACTTCAGGATGTCAATGCTGCAGGGAAAATAAACATCACTCTTTCATTCCCAAGGTCCATTCTAAATTTTTACATTATGAATCATGTCATCATCAAATCATGAAATAATTACAGAGGTGGATTTTATTTTTCAAAGAAAGGAAATCAGATAAAAAAGTGAAAATAATCCTGTAGTATGTCTATTGTGATAAAATGTGATGATGTAACAATATTTCTTGGTGCATCGTGGAGAGCCTGTCTTTTTCACGTAATATAATGATCCAATGATCCAGAACATATATTGAATCATAGGTGTCCAAACTATAGACCGGGTGCCATTTGCGGCCTACCGTCCATTTTGGGTAGGCTGCGGCATACACTATAAATAACTGACATGGCCTGTAATGCGACTTAAATAAAAAAGTGGGGATGGGCAGCATTAGAAACAGAGCTTTCAAAAATCCGAAGGGATGTGAATAATGAGGCCTTCCATTACAACTAACTACCAATTACACAAAAAAAATTCTAGATAGGCAAAGACACAAATAAATTTACAGCTAAAAAAATAGTAACACAATTTCTCTTCAAATCACTGTGGAGAATTCACATAATTCCGTTTTAGAAACAAAAGTGGTTTCCTTTGCTTTCTGCTGGATGTCAAAGTCCGATATTAAATTAATGGTTTTCAAATCTGGTCATCTTACCACAGAATGTTCTTGATATGGTTTTAAATGTGGAGATGGGATTCAACTGTGACTCATTATAGGGGCTGATTTATTCTAGTTAGCTACCCCACCGCCTCCTAAATGATTTCCCTTATTGTCTTTAACACAAAATATTGTTAAAAAACAACAAATAGCGATATTATACAAAATTCTAATTGCTTCACTGATTGATTGTTTTTTTCCGTGTTTAGCAAGATAAATAAAAAATATTCAATGTAGCTCTAGCATCATTCTATTTTTCTGGATGTAGCCCTCAGAATAAAAAAGGATAGACACCCCAATTAAGACTTAAATGAATGGCTTCATCATCAGCAGTGGCAGGTACTAATTCTGATTGTACCACTACTACAGTTGGGCATGTAAGGCAACTTCAGTGTCTCATTTAATATAAATTGTTAGCCTAAACAAAAGTGCGATGTTCATATTTTCATCCAGTGATACCTACCCTCCCATCTCCTGTTTTTGTTTTGCAGGAACAATTCCAGAATTTAAGCTTTTAACTTTGTAATCCTGCATTCCACTTCAAAACCACCAAATATTTACTTAAGTCAGAGTAACGTAGCATCTTCCAAAGGAGTCGAAGGACCACATAAACTAACATGTTTTGTGAATACATGACTATATGCTTGCTCATCTCTGATTGATAGGGATTTTACTTAACACATGTTAAAAACTACATTATGATTCACACTGTAACAAAAGCCAAAAGTATTGGTGCATCTTTTAAACAAGACATCATGACAGTTCGTCATTTAAATGTAAACAAAAGTTCTGGCTAATCATGATCAGATAACCAGATATGGTTTGGATTGTTGTTGTCACTCACATGGTGAACACATCCAGTGTTTCTCCAGGTGCTCGGATGACCTCAAAGTAGTTCTGGAGGATGGTGACGGTTCCACTCAAAGCCTCATGACCACATCCGCAGAACAAGGCCACACCCATGTAGAGGATGATAGTTGCGATGAGGGATGCCCAGGGCAAACTACCCACACATCGCTCACAACATTCCTTACAACCTGAAAAAAAAAAACATTATTAAGTAATGCAAGAATGCCTTTACAGTAAATTTATCATGTTGAAGATCGAGTTGAAAATAAAGGAATGACCTTTATTGACTATTTGTTTGTTTGTTTGTTTGTTTGTTTATTTGTTTGTTTGTTTATTGTAATGGAAGACAAATATTAAAAACTATACCACAAATTCACAACATGGTAAATGTTGGTAAAGGGCAAAGTGAGCACCCCTTTATTTTGTATTTTATTGTTGTGACATGTTATGAAATAAGCTGTTGAAATGGCTAGTGGGTGTGTCTATAGCATAGCAATTGAAGCTACCGTGATTTTCCATGCATAATGCGCAAAATTCAACTAATTTATTATCCTAAAATCTGGGGTGCGCATTATGCATGGGTACAACAATTTTTGAAGAAAATCTCCCTCGAAATAAAACTTGAAATCACCTTTCTTCTTGTTTGTTGTCAATCGCGCATCGCATTCAGCCATCCTGCCCAACAGACTTAGTCAGTAAAATTCATAATTGACGACACATTGTTTGATGCGATGGTGCAATCCTTGATGGTGTGTTATTGTCAAATATTGTTTGTTTTTTAATCTCCATCGCAGACCGGATATCATACGGAGGCCGCCATGACAGTAAGCGCAGAACGGATGCGCAAGACACGTCAGCTATATAAAGCGCGAGAGTCCAGTTCTCTACCTACGTTTGTTGTCAATCGCGCATCGCATTCAGCCATCCTGCCCAACACACTTAGTCAGTAAAATTCATAATCGACGACACATCGTTTGATGCGATGGTGCAATCCTTGATGGTGTGTTATTGTCAAATATTGCTTGGTTTTTAATCTCCATCGCAAACTGGATATCATACGGAGGCCGCCATTACAGATGCGCAGACACGTCAGCTATATAAAGAGCGAGAGTTCAGTTCTCTACCTAAATGCGTATTACAGGTAATATTTTATTTCACAACACTTTGCCTTGTTCCTTTCTTCTCTGCTGTTCACTTCAAACACGCTCCATACGAACACAATGCTCTCGTATCAGACGCTTGCTCGATCACCTGCTCGTTTGCTGTCACAATGTATTCTACACAAATCCGAAACATTTCTTCGCTAGCGGGTTTGCTAGCGCATGCACAGTGATACTGACCGGCAGAATAACATCCGGTTGTTCCCAAAGATGATCTTTTTTCTGAAATAATTTTACGTTTACGGATTTAAGAGTCAAAATTTGGGTGCGTATTATACATGGGTACAGGCTTTTTTCCAGCATCGACATGCCATTTTTAGTGTGCGTATTATGCATGGGGGCATATTATACATGCAAAATTACGGTATTAGATTCACTTCTGACACAGCGTACTTACAGTTTGTCCTTTGGGGATATGAATGTATTCATATACAATATGCAAGTCATTTTCAAAGACTTATTTATTACTATATTTCTTTTAACAGGGGTCATATTTGACATTTGATGAAGCAGGTGGGACGGTGCAACACTGGTTAGCATGTCCGCTTCACAGTTCTGAGGCATGGGGTTGGATCCCGGCTCCGGGCTTCCTGTGTGGCGTTTGCATGTTCTCCCCATTCCTGTGTGGGTTTACACTGAGTGCTCCGGTTTCCTTCCACATTCCAAACACATGTATTGTATGGTTAATTGAGCACTCTAAATTGCCCTTTGGTATTCTTGTGGTTGTGACTGTTGTCTATGTGTGTCCTGCAATTGGCTAACCAGTTCAGGGTGTCCCTTGCCGACTGCCCGAAGTCAGCTGGTATAGCAAGCCCGCAATCCTAGTGAAGATAAGCGGTTCGGATGGATGGATGGATGTATGGATGGATGGAATAGACTTCAGATTCAAACCTGAACAGGATAAGCATTAGAAAATTATTTCTATTATCAATCTTTTTTCATTTTCATTATTTTCACAAATATATTACTTCCGTTTTTTTCCGTGTATAATGCGCCCCCATGTATAATACGCACCCTAAAAATGGCATGTTGATGCTGGAAAAAAGCCTGTACCCATGTATAATACGCACCCAATTATTATTTATTTATTTATTTATTTATTTATTTATTTATTTATTTTTAAGTCCCAATGATCGTCACACACGCAGGGAGGCAATGGGTCCCATTTTTATAGTCTTTGGTATGGTCTTAACTAGGCTGGATGTAAATTTTTTTTGTTGGCGTTTATTTCTCCGACTGCCCGTAAAGGCACCACCGCGATCAGATGAAAAGAGAGGAAAGTGACGTGCGGACATGTGAAAAAGGCGGCTCTGTATGGGAGAGACGTTGAAGAGGAATAAAAACACCCTTGGAAACCAAAACTTGCCCCTCGTCGTGACTCGGAGCCGCAACAAATGTTTCGGATTTGTGTAGGGTACATTGTGACAGCAAACGAGCAGGTGATCGAGCAAGCGTCTGGTACAGGGGTGGGCAAACTTTTTGACTCGCGGGCCGAACTGGGTTCTAAATTTGGACCGGAGGGCCGGACCAGGAGCAGATGGACGTAGGCGTTGTGTGAAGTCATATAAGCGACCTGTAAAGGTCATTGCATAAAAGATCTTGGCCTTTAGTAGGTAGTAAAGCATGGATATTCCAAACAAGTTTTTTGAAAACAAATGCATTTATTAACAGCATTAAAAAAAAATAATTCACTAAAAAACTGCTATCAGTGATTCTCATAAAATACGACACTGTTATTATGAATAACAATCTCCATCACTTCAATGCCTGCAGGTCAGATTAATGAAAGATGTTTATCTCATGAGATCACATCAAACGGCAAACATTCTGACCAAATATATCATCTTGAAGAATCGGTGAAAGCATACATCCAAATAAAGTAATCAAAACAGCAACACGGTGAGGGGTATCTGAAAATCAGAGCAGAGTTTTAACTCGCAAACACCTGGTAACAGAGGTGAGGAAACGGGAAACACTTGCTTAAAGTAAGCCTTAAGAACTTTACAGGTTAAGATTAGTCGCAAATAGGTGGTGCATCAATGTCCTTGAGCATCCTGCATTGTTTGAAAATGAGAATGGTCGCTAGTTTCAATCCCTGCTATGTGTACAAATCATATTCAAAATGCATTTTTTTACAATAAACTTGAGAGCCTCCCGTTCATTTTCAGTGGGAACAGTGTTGTTGGTGTCCCTTTTTTGCTAGTGCGTCATAGTCTGGAGTAAAATTTGTTGTGGCAATTCTTGGGCGAGATCCGAGGTGTTGGTCCGTTTACCTTGATCTGTGACGGGTTGATGTTGATGTGGCTGAACGTCACGTCGCGTACGTCGAGCCAAATTGGCCACTCTTTTTTAAACACTCGGCACTCACTTCTTTTTTTCGGGCCACTCATTTTAATGGAAGGATTCCAGAGGAAGGTTTGTGGGTGGCTTTAGCGCAAAACTGCATCTGAAAGCTCAGCGCGCGAATTATAAGAATGCTGTCGTCAAAGCCCACGCTCTAAATTCGGGACTGATACGAATAGAGCGAGAGTGCGCCAAGTCCGTACTACTGAGTACGTACACGCACTTGTGAGTGTGCACCGAGCTTTCTAACACGGCTTCCGGTAGTAAATGCGCAGGCGAGCGCTTCGCCATCTACTGGGAAAACGCAGTCATTGCAGGCAAAATGACAAAAAAAAAAAAGTTTAATAATACAATTTGTTGGCGGGCCGGATTAAACGGTCCCGTGGGCCGGATGTGGCCCGCGGGCCGTAGTTTGCCCACCCCTGGTCTGGTACGAGAGCATTGCGGTCGTATGGAGCGTGTTTGAAGTGAACAGCAGAGACGAAAGGAACAAGGCAAAGTGTTGTGAAATAAAATATTACCTGTAATACGCCTTTTGTTATTTGCTGATTGAAACTGCTAATTAAACTGTGAATTGAAACTAATAGGAAGAAAACAACTCTCGCTCTTTATATAGCTGACGTGTCTTGCGCATCCGTTCTGCGCATCGGATCCATAGTGCGCAAGCGCAGTCATACTCCCTCCGTATGACGTCCGGTCCGCGATGGAGATTAAAAAACAAACAATAAAAACAACACACCATCAAGGATTGCACCATCGCATCAAACGATGTGTCGTCAATTATGAATTTTACTGACTAAGTGTGTTGGGCAGGATGGCTGAATTTGATGCGCGATTGACAACAAACAAGAAGAAAGGTGATTTCAAGTTTGATTTTGAGGGAGATTTGTCATGTCTCGTCCCCAGTTTTGCTATGTGTCTAGGTTGCCATAGTTTCTGTTCGCGTCGCCCCTCCCTTCCTGTGTCACCTCAATCAATGTAACGTGTTTTGTATTTTAGTCCTGTCTGCCCCTCGCTCACCGTCGGATCATTGTTACTGTCATGATGTCTGTTTGGTTTCTGTTCCTGTCTTTGGTAATGTCACCCTGTCTTTTTGTTCCACGTCTTTGTCGGTCAGTCCTGTTGTTGGTTTTGTTGTACCGTGATTTTCTTAAAAAATAAAAAAAAATAAAAATAAATAAATAAAATAAAATAAATTGTACCCATGTATAATGCGCACCCCAGATTTTAGGACAATAAGTTAGTTAAATTTTGCGCATTATACACGGAAAAAAACGGTATATTAACTTCATAGTGATGGTCAACATACTCCTCATATTTCTTAGAATTATATGGAGTTGATAACTATATAAGTCACAATTAATCAGTGAGATTCAGAACAGATGGATATACAAAGCCAAGATACGATTTTATTTCATCCATCCATCCATCCATCTTCTTCCGCTTATCCGGGGTCGGGTTGCGGGGGCAGCAGCTTCAGGAGGGACTTCCCTCTCCCCAGCCACTTCATCCAGCTCATCCCGGGGGATCCCAAAGCGTTCCCAGGCCAGCTGAGAGACATAGTCTCTCCAGCGCGTCCTGGGTCGTCCCCGGGCTCTCGTACCGGTGGGACATGCCTGGAACACCTCCCCAGGGAGGCGTCCAGGAGGCATCCTGATGAGATGCCCGAGCAACCTGATCTGGCTCCTCTCAACGTGGAGGAGTAGCGACTCTACTCCGAGTCTCTCCCGGATGACCGAGCTTCTCACCCTATCTCTAAGGGAGAGCCCGGAAATCCTGCGGAGAAAACTCATTTCGGCAGCTTGTATCCGGGATCTCGTTCTTTCGGTCACGAGGTCGTGACCATAGGTGAGGGTAGGAGCGTAAATCGACCGGTAAATTGAGAGTTTTGCCTTTTGGCTCAGCTCTCTCTTTATCACGACGGACCGGTACAGAGTCCGCATTACTGCCGATGCTGCACCGATCCGCCTGTCGATCTCGCGCTCCATCCTCCCCTCACTCGTGAACAAGACCCCAAGAAACTTAAACTCCTCCACTTGGGGCAGGATCTCATCCCCGATACGGAGAGGGCATTCCACCCTTTTCCGATCGAGGACCATGGACTCAGATTTGGAGGTGCTACCCTCATCCCGACCGCTTCACACTCGGCTGCGAACCGCTCCAGTGAGAGCTGGAGATCACGGCCTGAAGAAGCCAACAGCACCACGTTGTCTGCAAAAACCGGAGACGGGATGCTGAGGTCCCCAAACTGGACCCCCTCAACGCCTCGGCTGCGCCTAGAAATTCTGTCCATAAAAATTATGAACAGAATCGGTGACAAAGGGCAGCCTTGGCGGAGTCCAACCCTCACTGGGAACGAATCCGACTTACTGCCGGAAATGCGGACCAAACTCTGGCATCGGTGATACAGGGACAGAACCGCCCTTATCAGTTGGCTCGGCGCCCCGTACTCCCGAAGCACCCTCCACGGAACCTCCCGAGGGACACGGTCGAACGCCTTCTACAAGTCCACAAAACACCTGTGGACTGGTTGGGCGAACTCCTATGCGCCCTCGAGGATCCTGCTGAGGGTGTAGAGCTGGTCCACGAAAGCCACACTGATCCTCCTGAATCCGAGGTTCAATCTCCCGACGGACCCTCCTCTCCAGCACCCCTGAATAGACCTTACCAGGGAGGCTGAGGAGTGTGATTCCCCTGTAATTGGAACACACCCTCCGGTCCCCCTCTTTAAGAAGGGAACCACCACCCCAGTCTGCCAATCCAGAGGCACTGTCCCCGATGTCCACGCAATGTTGTCGAGGCGTGTCAGCCATGACAGCCCCACAACATCCAGAGCCCTTAAGACCTCCGGGCGGATCTCATCCACGACATGATTTTATTTCAAGCAAACTAAATTTAATGACAAAATGGAAAGGAAGGAAATGACAAATTTGTCATCACTTGTGCTTATTTTTCTTATCATCCTGCAGGTTTTGGCAATCCATTTACCAATTGTAATTTGAATAAGGCCAGGACATCATTGTATTCAACTGTGAGTGTGAGCATGGTCAGTAGGTATCTATCCGTCTGTCAATGATACATGGTGGCTTGTCCTGAACTCCGGTACTTGTTATATATAGCAAAATGTATTTAATATTATAGTGAGCGGGGGTGGGGTCACTGAGTTTATTTGAGGGGCAAATGCTGCCTCTGAATTTACAGCATTTAATATAGGTTTGGATGATTTTAACCAGCTCAGTGGGCCTAGTGGTAGAGTGTCTGCCCTGAGACTGGAAGGTTGTGGGTTCAAACCCCGGCCGGGTCATACCAAAGACTATAAAAATGGGACCCATTGCCTCCCTGCTTGCCACTCAGCATTAAGGGTTGGAATTGGGGGTTAGATCACCAAATGATTCCCGAGCGCGGCACCGCTGCTGCTCACTGCTCCCCTCTCCGCCAGGGGATGGATCAAAATCACTCGGGGATGGGTTAAATGCAGAGGACAAATTTCACCACACCCAGATGTGTGTGAAGATCATTGGGACTTTAACGTAACTTTTAAAGCTCCAATTGTACATGCGCTGCCTTCTACTAGCTTTTATTTAGAAATTTCTTTAAAATGGTCACAGCTGTTTTAGCTCAAATTGTTATCTATTGTGCTTTTGTAATGATAATTTCAAAGTGTATACCTAAAGAACCACATGCACGCACACATGCATGCACACACACACAAACACACACACACGCATAGATAAACAGCCCACATGCAAGTACATGCAAAAAACAAAATGTATTGAAAACAATAAAAGCATCTCCTTAGTTCTTAGAAAAGAGCTTGTGTGTTTCCATTTGTGTGAGTCATCCTGCTGCTCATGTTTAATTGACCAGCCATGTTGCCATGCCAGCAGGGGTGTGGCAGGAGCCTGCTGACCCACTTTGCCTGTAGCGTTCTCATGGCAACAGTGCAGCTCGGCAAGCATCACAGCCATACTAATACACATTTTCCTGCATAGATTCACAGGCACAAATCATGTCAGTTTATTCCGTGGTTTATTTTGCAGAGATCAATGTTTTATGTCAAAATGAGAGCCATAACGGTGGAAACATGGTATAAAATAATTTGCACTGAAGAGCTGATATTTTGAAAATGTTAATTACAATTAAGATCATGTATACCAGGGGTGTCAAATTCATTTTTTTCGCTGGCCGCATTGTAGTCATAGCTTCTTTCGGAGGGCCATTATGACTGTCAACCCAAATAAATGTATGAGCACCTCATATTATATACAGTAAAAGCTACAAAACAAACTGACAAATAACTCGTTTTCAAATTAGACGAGTAAAATCTGGTCAAATATTTAAAAAAAAAGATATTAAAAGTGAAGACAATTTGCAATTCTAGTAATGACACATGAATTTGATGCACAATTTGTCTTCGCGGGCCACATAAAATCATGTGGCAGTTTGACACCTGTGGTTTAGACGATCTCATATTTTAATATGCATTTTAATATGTGCAAAATTTATATGAAATAATTAGAAGATTTGCACTGAAAATCTTCTCATTATTTCATATAAACATAACTGCTCAATCAGAACACGAATATAACACACAGAACTGTATAAAGACACACAGATAGACACACACATACACACGCACGCACGACCCCCCCCCCCCCCCGCCCCCCACGGACACAGGGGGGGGGGGGGGTGACGCCCCCCACACTAACAGATACCAAATGGTCATGTGACATTTCCCGCCATTTCCGGACAGTATAAAACAAGCTGACCTGGAGAAACTGTTGTTTCATCTGCTGCCATGCCATGTGTACTGACCGCCATTAAACAGCCCAAGATCTTGCCAATAAAGAACCAACTCTGTACTCCGCACCTTTGTTTTTTTTCTGGCTCAACAACGGACATCGCTCACAATACGCAACAATACTTACTGTATAAAAACACATTTGCATAAACAATAGCCATTCAACCATTTTCTGATTAAAGATTATGATTATTTGTCAAATTAGTGAGGTAGTTTTAAGACAGATGGAGGAAATATGACACACTGTGTTATGCATGTGTGGAGAGGGACTGCTTTTTTTTTTTGCTTGTGATTGCATGAATATGACATTACTCAAAATATGTAGAGGATGCATATTAATTAAGTTGTATTAGACAAAGTATGTGTGTCGCAGGTATTTATCATTGTGTGTTCTATACTTCAGTCATATTATAATCCATCACATATTTCCTTATTTGGGTTTGATAAGCAGGCAAGACCCAGTGACCTGGTAAAAACTGGGGCACGATAAGCACAAATGGCTGTATGTGCTCCATAAACATGAGGGTAATTCCTTTTTGTATGGAGGTACAGCATTAATAGTGCAGTCGTTTTTCTTCATTTTTGATGACCCTACACCAGTCACTTACACAAGGTAAGACCTGCTAAACGTCAGGCGGCGTATTCTGCACCTTTTTCTGTCGCTAACTTTTACCAATCCCACAAAATTTGGGGGGGATAATTAGAGGGGTGCAGCTTCACTTTGTGGGGCCTGTTATCGACAAAGCAAACGAGGGAAGTGTGCTGGCGTCTTGGTGAATCTTCAAACTCAATCTCCTTTGATTTACCTCACCAATCTACACTCTCGAGCAAGCAAAATGGACTTTGGGTATTTTGCCGCTCATTGTTTGAGTGAAATCTGGCTCAGTGCATTTCAGACGATGCACTTCAGTCCAATACTTGCTTCGGGCCATCAGACCACAGTTAATGTCGAACCTTTTAAAATTTTTGTTTTTAGTTATTTAATCAGCCTATGAATTTGAGTTAATAAATTCTATATTGTTATTGTGGTTAAACCAAGCTAACATTGCTGTTATTTGATTGCTCAGTTGTGTTAGTATTTAGTCATTTCATTTACTTGTTTACTTATTTTGCTTTGGTCAACAAAAATATGTATGCAATTGCTGAACTCAAAAGCAAATGACAGCAAATGTCCCATATACTGTAGATTCTTGAAATCCTCATCGTGCACACAGTTACACGCAATCACACACGCGTGCTCTGCTGGCATGCCCTTCTGAAATTATTCTAACTGTCAGTCAGAATGTTTATTCAACCTTAAATCCCTCCTTGCCACTCCATGACTGTCCATAGCTCACACTCGTGCCTGCAATTTCTGCTTTGAAGACGTGACCAACACATTCTCTTAGCACTGTTAGGCATTTAGTAATAAGAGTGATAACGACAATAATATCTGACCTACGGAGAATATAAAAACTATACACACTCCTGTTTAAACACAAGGTTTTTGTGATCTCATCACACTTCGCTTGCTGGACCTCCAGGCATTTGTTAGCGCGTAGACAACAAATGCCTGGAGGTCCAGCAAGCCCCGAAGTACCTTGGAGTACGCCTGGATCGGACATTATCCTTCAAACAACACCTGGAAGAAGTCAAGGCCAAGGTGACATCCAGAGCCGCGCTGATCCGCCGCCTCGCTGGAACAACCTGGGGAGCCTCCGCTAAGACGCTGCGAATATCCACCCAAGCCCTGGTCTTCTCTGCAGCGGAATACTGCAGCCCAGTCTGGAGCAGAAGCCCGCATGCGAGAAAGGTCGACGTGGCTATTAATACCTCCCTCCGGATAATAACTGGATGCTTGAAACCCACTCCTGTGTCCCTCTTGCCGGTCCTCGCTGGAATAGCACCGGCCAGCCTCCGACGGGAGGCTGCCACCCTCGCCCTGGCCAGGAAGGCACAAAAATATGACTGGCACATCTTGCACAACACCACAATAACACCAGCACCTCCAAGCAGACTCAAGTCCAGACACCCCTACAACAAGGCAGCACAAGCGATGCTCAACTCCACCTCTGAGGACATCTCCAGAGATGCATGGCTGGCAGCAGCTTGGAAGCAGGAGTGGGAGTCTGCCGGACCCTCCCGAGTCCACCGCTACATTTGGGACCCAGGAGATGGCGCCATCGGAGGAGCCGACCTACCACGCCGGCAATGGACCATGCTGAACCGCCTACGGACTGGGGTCGGTCGCTTTGGGTCATCAATGAAGACGTGGGGCTTGGCGGACAGTGCGGCATGTGAGTGTGGTGACCCTGAGCAGACCGCCGAGCATATAATCAACATCTGCCCCTTATATGCTCCACCCTCGGAAGCCAGCCTTTTCAACCTAGGACTAGAGATGCGGGCATGGCTACGCGACACCGAGTTGGACATTTGACATTTGACGTTACACGAAAGAAGAAGAAGAAGTGATCTCATCAAAAAATAGAAATATATAAACTATTCCTAAAAATGTCATGTATAAACTATACAACTCCATTGAATAAAAGGAGAAGTACCGTGATTTTCAATGCATAATGCGCAAAATGTAACTAATTTATTGTCCTAAAATCTGGGGTGCGCATTATGCATGGGTACAACAATTTTTGAAGAAAATCTCCCTCGAAATAAAACTTGAAATCACCTTTCTTCTTGTTTGTTGTCAATCGCGCATCGCATTCAGCCATCCTGCCCAACACACTTAGTCAGTAAAATTCATAATTGACGACACATCGTTTGATGCGATGGTGCAATCCTTGATGGTGTGTTATTGTCAAATATTGCTTGGTTTTTAATCTCCATCGCAAACCGGATATCATACGGAGGCCGCCATTACAGATGCGCAGACACGTCAGCTATATGAAGAGCGAGAGTTCAGTTCTCTACCTAAATGCGTATTACAGGTAATATTTTATTTCACAACACTTTGCCTTGTTCCTTTCTTCTCTGCTGTTCACTTCAAACACGCTCCATACGAACACAATGCTCTCGTATCAGACGCTTGCTCGATCACCTGGTCGTTTGCTGTCACAATGTACCCTACACAAATCCGAAACATTTCTTCGCTATCGAGTTTGCTTGCGCATGCGTAGTGATACTGACCGGCAGAATAACATCCGGTTGTTCCCAAAGATGATCTTTTTTCTGAAATAATTTTACGTTTACGGACTTAAGTAAGAGTCAAAATTTGGGTGCGTATTTTACATGGGTAGAGGCTTTTTTCCAGCATCGACATGCCATTTTTAGGGTGCGTATTATGCATGGGGGCGTATTATACATGGAAAATTACGGTAAATATAAACAATTGAGATCATGGGCCCTATTATTGTGCTCAATTCTAAAGCAAAACACAGTCTAACTGTCCACATTGGTGGAGGTTTTTTTTTTTAGTATTTTCCTGGACATTGTACAGCTAGGAATGGACAGAAGAGGGCATTTGGGATGGGACGTAGCAGACTCACGGGCAATTATCGTGGATCTCCTCATGAAAATGATCAAAGTCTAAGTGCACACAGGGATTTACATTACAGAAGCGAAAACAGACTTGCTGCGGTCTGTGCAAAAAATTGTGTTTATATCGGTAAACTGCAAGATCTCCCCTTGCAAATAATGTAGCCCAATGCACATGGGATGTGGCCAATTGGAGACCGCCTTGCACCCACTTCTGTCCCCCCTTCACAATAGCTGTGTTGCGCTGTCGTTATGGGGCTAATTTGTTCAATGAATTCATTTCTAGAATGATTCAGAGGGGTTTTGCCACACTCTTGTCATATCTCTGGATGAAATACGATGGCATCCACCACACAAGTACGCAAAGCGACAAAACTGTCTGCTTGCCCCTCAAGAAAATACACCACCTGCGCTACCAATTAGACTGCTTTTTCTCACCAAATTAGCCAGCAGAGCAAGTGTAATACAAATTGCTCTCAATCTGCCAGGACGTCTAATAATGCGCAGGACTAAAAAAAAAGTTAGTCAAAAGTCTCAATAAGCGTTGTCACACACACATCTGGGTGTGGTGAAATTTGTCCTCTGCATTTAACCCATCCCCGTGTGATTTTGACCCATCCCCTGGGGGAGAGGGGAGCAGTGAACAGCAGCGGTGCCGCACTCAGGAATCATTTGGTGATCTAACCCCCCAATTCCAACCCTTAATGCTGAGTGCCAAGCAGGGAGGCAATGGGTCCCATTTTTATAGTCTTTGGTATAACCCGGCCGGTGGTTTGAATCCACAACCTTCCAGTCTCAGGGCGGACACTCTACCACTAGGCCACTGAGCTGAAACACATAAAACTAGCCCTGCCCTGGCACCAGAATGAATATATGGCAATTTTTATGTTGAAAGCAGGGACACCTTCAAATGAAAATTGCGATTTTGACGTTATGGCATGATGCTGCACCATCATGCTTCACTGTAGGTTTGGTATTCTTCTGATTTCATTCTCTGAAGGCAAATTCCATGTTCACTGTTGTTGTACATACTGTTGTGTGCATGAACATAACACATGAGCCAAACCACTCATATGCAGAGAAGAAGATATATCAACCTGAAAAAAATTTGGTGCTTTGCCAGCCTGTCTCCAACAATCAGATGCATTCGGTTTCCCCCTCTTGTATTTTGTTCTCGCTCTCACACCACTCTACTAACGCGCTCCCGCTATGAGTGTGCTAAGTCGATATAAATCGACTACTTCTTCTCTCCATTAAATTCTTCTCTATTAGTGGTCATAATAATGAAATGGATACGAGGCTTATATATACAAGGTCTATTTTCAGTCTCTTGTCAGCTTTCCTTCAGACTTAATTGAACACTTGTACAGACTAAAGAAATCGTGGAATTACTTTTCTACAAGTGAAATGACCACTCGCTGTTTCCTGTAAAGAGCAGCAGCCTTTCTGGCACCATCATATGCCACAACTCATTCTTGATTATTCCGAAAATCCCTAGACAGAGTGGCGTTAGGTCGTTAATGTCTTCCACTTTTGGTTTTCCAGCAACATGACATGTCTGACCTGTTTTATGTTTGTTCATTGGGTGATTAAACTATGGAGGATATGTAAACCAAAAATCTAGACTCAATGGACATCACCATATTCTGAGTTTGCTCTATGGAGATGCTTTGCCATAGACCCACTGCTACCAAATAATGCAAAGCACAATCATTTTGAGTAGTATCAAATTAGACTGTGATAAGTGAACACATAACTGCTTCAATGACTGTCTCCACAACTGCTCTGGTAGATTTCCCAAGTGGCAGCAGAAAGAACTTCCTCTGCTGGACTCCCATTTTCAGTGCACAGAGATTGTAGTTTCCTGAAACTTGACAGTTTTGACTGTTCACACAGATAATTTGGACAATGTGAAGAGCAGGCTTTGTGAAAGATGTCTCCTCCAGTCCACAACTTCTTGCGTCTTGAGCATGTTCAGCTCCAGGTTGTGCAGGTTGCACGAGTGCACCAGCCTCTCCAGTTACTTTTGATATGATACACTTAATTCCATCATTGAAGCAGACAATAACTTAAGTGACATCTGTTTAAAGCTGGAAGCACTGAGGTACACTCTTATATAGAGAACAAATAAGAGTGAAAAGAGGACTGGTGTTGATGGTGCATGTGGGTGAGTTTTCCATAGACACATTGACACGCCTGTTAAGAAGTTGTTAATTCAGTGGCAAGTAGAGAATGGAGAACTTCAAGGATGATGGTTTGAAATGCATTGTCAAAGTGTTGGAAAGAAGTGCTGCCCCATGTTGACTGCATCAGCCAGTGAGCTATTTGCCCTGTTGCCAAACGGCAAAGAATCCAACATGGTGGTCAGATGCTCTTGAGGTGGTCTAAACAAGGTACTTAAAGGACATTATGACCACAGATGTCAGATTGACAGACCTGTAAGCATTTAGTGCCAACTGCCACGTTTCTGGAGAACAGTGACAAAGTTGGAGCAGTTCAAGTGAGTGGTAATTCATTCTGTTCCAGAGAAACCTTTACAGTGTTCACAGTGACTGAGTGAACATTGGCGCGATCAGCGCAGACATTCAGTAAAGGACGTGGAAACCCATCTGGACAAGGAGCCTTCTTGCACAATATCCTGTTCTTGAATGGTTTAAGGCATTTTTTGAGCCAAAACATTTGGTCGCCAGACGGTCGCCTGCACATGTAAAAGATTTCCTCGCAACAAGAAAAATTACTCAAACAGTTGGCAAACATCTGGCGAAGATTTGCGACCTTGAACAAACCCTGACGAACTCTGACATGAAAACAGTATTCGTTCCTTTAGAAAAAAAAACGCAATTGTTCGCCACTAGGGACTTTACTCATTGGCTACGTTTACATGGATGCGCATTTATTCAGGTTAGAAGCCCGATCGGAATAAAAATTAACACACACCCATTCTGAATATTCTGATCGGATCAAGACAATTCAGATTATGATTTTATTTCAAACAAGAGGGGTGGTTCAGCGTACATAAAAACACTTACCGTTTTTTTCCGTGTATAATGCGCCCCCAAGTATAATACGCACCCTAAAAATGGCATGTTGATGCTGGAAAAAAGCCTGTACCCATGTATAATACGCACCCAATTTTTTTTAAATTTATTTATTTATTTATTTTTTAATTTTTTTTTAAGTCCCAATGATCGTCACACACGCAGGGAGGCAATGGGTCCCATTTTTATAGTCTTTGGTATGGTCTTAACTAGGCTGGATGTAAATTTTTTTGTTGGCGTTGATTTCTCCGACTGCCCGTAAAGGCACCACCGCGATCAGTGCGGACATGTGAAAAAGGCGTGCGAACGTGAAAAAGGCGGCTCTGTATGGGAGAGATGTTGAAGAGGAATAAAAACACCCTTGGAAACCAAAACTTGCCCCTCGTCGTGACTCGGAGCCGCAACAAATGTTTCGGATTTGTGTAGGGTACATTGTGACAGCAAACGAGCAGGTGATCGAGCAAGCGTCTGATACGAGAGCATTGCGGTCGTATGGAGCGTGTTTGAAGTGAACAGCAGAGACGAAAGGAACAAGGCAAAGTGTTGTGAAATAAAATATTACCTGTAATATGCATTTTGTTATTTGCTGATTGAAACTGCTAATTAAACTGTGAATTGAAACTAATAGGAAGAAAACAACTCTCGCTCTTTATATAGCTGACGTGTCTTGCGCATCCGTTCTGCGCATCGGATCCATAGTGCGCATGCGCAGTCATACTGCCTCCGTATGACGTCCGGTCCGCGATGGAGATTAAAAAACAAACAATATTTGACAATAACACACCATCAAGGATTGCACCAGGGGTGGGCAATTATTTTGACTCGCGGGCCGAACTGGGTTCTAAATTTGGACCGGAGGGCCGGACCAGGAGCAGATGGACGTAGGCGTTGTGTGAAGTCATATAAGCGACCTGTAAAGGTCATTGCATAAAAGATCTTGGCCTTTAGTAGGTAGTAAAGCATGGATATTCCAAACAAGTTTTTTGAAAACAAATGCATTTATGCATTAAAAAAATAATAATTCACTAAAAAACTGCTATCAGTGATTCTCATAAAATACGACACTGTTATTATGAATAACAATCTCCTATCACTTCAATGCCTGCAGGTCAGATTAATGAAAGATGTTTATCTTATGAGATCACATCAAACGGCAAACATTCTGACCAAATACATCATCTTGAAGAATCGGTGAAAGCATACATCCAAATAAAGTAATCAAAACAGCAACACGGTGAGGGGTATCTGAAAATCAGAGCAGAGTTTTAACTCGCAAACACCTGGTAACAGAGGTGAGGAAACGGGAAACACTTCCTTAAAGTAAGCCTTAAGAATTTTACAGGTTAAGATTAGTCGCAAATAGGTGGTGCATCAATGTCCTTGAGCATCTGCATTGTTTGAAAATGAGAATGGTCGCTAGTTTCAATCCCTGCTATGTGTACAAATCATATTCAAAATGCATTTTTTTACAATAAACTTGAGAGCCTCCCGTTCATTTTCAGTGGGAACAGTGTTGTTGGTGTCCGTTTTTTGCTAGTGCGTCATAGTATGGAGTAAAATTTGTTGTGGCAATTCTTAGGCGAGATCCGAGGTGTTGGTCCGTTTACCTTGATCTGTGACGGGTTGATGTTGACGTTCATGTGGCTGAACGTCACGTCGCGTACGTCGAGCCAAATTGGCCACTCTTTTTTAACATTCGGCACTCACTTCTTTTTTTCGGGCCACTCATTTTAATGGAAGGATTCCAGGGGAAGGTTTGTGGGTGGCTGTAGCGCAAAACTGCATCTGAAAGCTCAGCGCGCGAATTATAAGAATGCTGTCGTCAAAGCCCACGCTCTAAATTCGGGACTGATACGAATAGAGCGAGAGTGCGCCAAGTCCGTACTACTGAGTACGTACACGCACTTGTGAGTGTGCACCGAGCTTTCTGACACGGCTTCCGGTAGTAAATGCGCAGGCGAGCGCTTCGCCATCTACTGGGAAAACGCAGTCATTGCAGGCAAAATGACCAAAAAAAAAAAAAGTTTAATACAATTTTGTTCAGGGTTGGCGGGCCGGATTAAACGGTCCCGTGGGCCGGATGTGGCCCGCGGGCCGTAGTTTGCCCACCCCTGGATTGCACCATCGCATCAAACGATGTGTCGTCAATTATGAATTTTACTGACTAAGTGTGTTGGGCAGGAGGGCTGAATGCGATGCGCGATTGACAACAAACAAGAAGAAAGGTGATTTCAAGTTTTATTTCGTTTGTTGCCATAGTTTCTGTTCGCGTCGCCCCTCCCTTCCTGTGTCACCTCAATCAATGTAACGTGTTTTGTATTTAAGTCCTGTCTGCCCCTCGCTCACCGTCTTTTGATGTCTGTTTGGTTTCTGCGCCTGTCTTTGGTAATGTCACCCTGTCTTTTTGTTCCACGACTTTGTCGGTCAGTCCTGTTGTTGGTTTTGTTGTACCATGATTTTCTTAAAAATAAATAAATAAATAAATAAATAATTAAAAAATAATAATAATAAATTGTACCCATGTATAATGCGCACCCCAGATTTTAGGACAATAAATAGACAAGTAGAAGCAGAGCAACCAAAAGACTCGGTAGACGCAAGAATTGTCCTGGAGGATACATTGCAGCTCCATTAAGAAGTGTTAATTCAGCATAACAGCGTAGATGGGAAAATACGCAGAATAATGCTAACGTTTAAAGTGGAAATAGATGGAGCAATGTTTTACTGACACACAAGTCGCAATGGCTTCTTCTTCTACTGCTATTTCCGGTATAATTTGTTGATCTGCGCATGTCAGAATGAGTTGTTCCTCGTGAAAGTGTGGCGCATCAACATGCAAGTCCTAATCAATATTTTTAATATCCATGAAAACATTGAATCAGATCAGATTGAATACATTTTGTCAATTTTTTTTCATTTACATTCAGTTAATCAATCCTCGACACAGTGCCGATAAACAACAGGAGTTAATAGATGGTCTCTCCTTTGCAGCATTTATTAATATGTTAAATAGTTTACTTGATTTTATGATCCTAATAACTATTAAGCAATTTGTTAATCACCACAATGTCATTCTCCATTGTATTAATTATGAATCTTATTTATAGCTCTATTGCTCGCATTTTCAAACGATCAATAGAAGACACATTACATGACAGAATAGTGAGTCCACAGACAGTCACACTACAGAAAGATAACAAAATGATCTAGAGGAGATGAAAAGAATACTAAACAAGGGAGTGTTCCAACTTGCAATGGCAACGTATAGGGGAAAAAGAACATCTTCCCCCTCCCGCAGTCCACTTGAAGTTGTAACAGCCCATCAGAATAGGGGTTCCAACAGACAAATAACTGGAAATTGTTTTAGAAGATGCAGTAGCTATGATTGTACATTTTCCTCCTCCACTTTAAATGACATAAAGATAATCTATTAACCCTTAATAGATCATAATAAAAACAGGTGGAACATAAAATCTATGAAGACAAACATTATTAGGCTGGTACCACAAATGATTGAAACTCTCATTAAATTCTAATTACTCCCAAATTATTTTCTTTACGAAAAAAATACTCGTGATGCCGTTAAATCTCATCTGCGTGTAATTATTGTGCTGTTAAGTATGATTCTGGCTGCCTTGCAGGAAGAGAAAGGGGGTCTTGTGGGCGTAGGCCAAACCACATATTAATTATCAGGTTTGAATCTTGTTCCTATTTTGACAAAAATGAATAATATCAAGGACAGGGAAGAGTGACTGAACAAACAGCGGCACGGACAAAAGATAATTACAATGAAAAACATGTTTGCATCAAATACCAACCGCAAATCCGATCGATCAAATCAAATATCTTCCAGACAAAAAAATGAATTAAAAAAATACCATGGAAGAAAATGACAATGTTTCTATGGATTCAGAAGTGAATTTCAATGTAATGTTAAATGCAATTAAAATAGTAATACTTATTCAAAGCAAAAATGATTTGTGTCATTGGTACAATTTGTGTGCCTGGAGTATGCATGTTTCACAGAATGCAAGGAAGAAAATGGACACGCCCATTTTGACAGACGACAAATAACATACTGTAAAAACACGGCTATCGTCTAAACATGATTGAAAAATGAAATACTCAGAGGGACTAATGATGAGCTAAATAAAGCATGTAATTAAAAAAATATAATAAGAACACAAAATGGTTGATCGGTTGTAGAGAGGGGAAGCAATGATGGTGAGGAGCAGGGAGAGCGAGACAGTAAAAATGCAGCAACATTGTGATGGACAGACAATCCCGGCAAATCCAGTTAAAAACTGATAAACGGTCACACCGATAAAAAAAAAAAACAACAACAACAACGCGGGGCTCTCATGAGATAGAGAAAAATTGTAGGGTAGGCAGGGGAGAGGGGCACAGACAGCCGAAAACAGGAGACATGTAGAGAGGAGAGGAAAAAAGCGCTCAGACAAGCGTGAAGCGGCAACAATAGAGGCTAACAAAGAAAATCCCAATAGAGGCATCAATCACTGCTCCACTTTAACGTTTTTCCCCCTTTCTACATAAACGTTCTTCATTCACCCATCCATCCAACAATTCCTTCCATCCATATCATCTCTCCATCCAGCCTTTCCTTAGCAAAACAACATCGTCTGCCATTTCATCTCATCCCCAATCTGCTTCATTATCCATTCATCAAAAGACCCAGAACAGAATATGGCCGTATGTTCTGCAAGACTAGTCACTCGATGAATGCGCTCACTGGTAAATAATGAGAAACAATGAGTCTGGGAGTGAATATTATATTGAAAAATGTTTTTTGGACCATGAGCAATACATATACAGTAAATATCGTGTTTTTCCTCTAGATGCAGCACATGCATAGTGTGTCTGCCTACAATATAAAAAGCCACTTGAAAGGATGTGTGAACAGAACAATGAAAGAATGCCAGAATGCACACAGATAATGAGATGAAACTAAATAACATAGTTCCTTTATATCCTACCTTTCTGGCTTTGTGATTCATCCATGTTTTCTTCCATTGTTGCAGATTAGATTCCTTTTGTCTCAGTATCGGGTGAAACGTCTCAAAGCTCCTTGCTAGCGCTCAGCACAGTGTGCTTGTGCGTGTAGGTGGGAGGCTGTCTGTGCACGCGCGTATGTCTTTTTCTCTCCCTGCAAATGATGGAGGATCAGGGAAGTCCTGCTTTTAGCGCTGTCTCTCCTCATTTGGGCTTCTTTTGCATACTATTTTATAGGCGTTATAATCATATGAATCTCTCTATGTAGATATAGTGCATGTGTATATTATACACTGTACCCCTTTTGGAAAATTATTATCAATAATAATATGACTATTTTTTTAAGACAATATCAAATGTGGAAAAAAGTCCATGCTAATGAGCCTGCGGGTTAAAGATTTTATTCAATGCTCACAAACAAAGGGATTTTGACTAAATGTGTTGTGATAATTTCAAAATGGCATTTGCACTATAATATGTGAAGAAAATGGGCCTCATCTAGGGTAAATAATACATGCTTTGTGCAACACTACTACACTAAAAACACTAAACATTTGTGATATCATGTTTTGCTTCTGAAATCAAACTACAAGGTTCAATATTCATTCATCCGCATTTCATGAGATTATTGGTGGCTTGGTTTTATTAAGTAGTTCATAGAAGCTGAAGCACAATTTCTAAATTTAGAAATCAAGTAGCAAATGTAATTTTATACACACTGTGATTGGCTGTAAAATATTCTTTCTCTGCTCAGCTTCTCTTCATCCAAAGTTTGCATTTTCATCTAAATATGTCTGTTTTTTGCAATATAGTCTAATAAAAATACAATAATAACAATAATAAAATAGAAAACACAGTCCCTCAGCAAAGCTAAAATTGATGTCCATAATTCTGTGAACTATAATTGTGTAGATCTCAAAATCCAGTACTCTGCGGTGAGAAATATGTGCAAATATAAGCAAATAACACACTGACATTATTCATATCAGTCATTCTCTTCCTCATGACTGACGTCGCCGTTAACAAGTTCCGGTGATAGCATGTGCTAAATTGCTAGCCATCGTCTTGGTTTGTCTAAAATACTTATTATACTTACCATACTGTAATACTGTGGCAGAAGAAAAACATCTTTATTCTCTGACTGACTGCCAAGAAGTCAGACAAGACAAGTGAACAAAAGAACAAAGACAAGACGATGCAACAAAGAACATCCGTTAAACCCGCTCCTATCTGCAGGTTTTACACATACAAGAACGGGGTGATGTCATGGAGTGAGTTAGTGGAGCAGGGCGACCAAATGCAGCTTGGACCAGGGTTTATTGAAGGGAAGAGGGAAGATGAACAAAGGAACAGGCGGAAAGAGGCTCACGGACAGCGAGCGGGAAACGGAATTCCCCTCGGACAGACTAGGGAGAGGTTCTGACCGTGAGCCTCCACATGAGACCTGGGGAAACAGATGAAGACAACAGCCGCGGACATAAACGGAAAAAAACAGGAGACACCGACAGAGAGGAAACACACGGACAGGGTTTAAATAAATGAGGGAGCAGGTGACAGTCATTACGGTAATGAAGGGGTCTGGCTGAGGGAAGTTGCCGGCTGAGCGTCCTCTAACTACTTTTCTTCCATCGCTTGCGTTTTTTCACCTCCGTAATATTGCTAAGATTCGTCCGATTCTTTCAACTAGTGATGCGGAAACTATCATACATGCATTTATTCCGTCGCGCCTTGATTACTGTAATGCAGTGCTTCTCAAATAGTGGGGCTCGCCGCCCCCAGGGGTGCGATACCAAGGGGGGCGTGTGTGACACCAGGGAACATGCTTTTCTTTTGACAGTACTAGATTAAAGGGTAACTAGACATGCACTGCAGTGTGGGAGTGGCGGTATCACTGGAAGAGTGTGCGCAAGGAGTAGTCGCTCTACAGCGTAGAGCACACGAAACATACGCACACACAGCAAAGAGCAGGCGATAAAAAGCGCAGTGGGACACCATGGAAAAATATTGAACAGGGTTGAAAAGAACAGCAGAGAGAGACGGAGATAAGAGAATTGAGAGTCACACGAAAGCTAAGACAAGGAAATATGACGAAGCGTACGTAGCGCTCGGCTTCAGTGAGACTAAGATGGGAGATGAGGAAAGACCGGTGTGTTTACTGTGCCTTACAATGTTGGCAGCGGACAGTATGAAGCCAAATAAATTAAGGCGGCACTTACAAAGTCATTGCACCCCAATCACGCTGATAAAATGCTTGTGGATTTTCAGCGAAAACGGGGTGAATATTCCCAACAATCATCCCACTTTGTGAATGCTACTTCAGTCAATCCGCAAGCACTGTAAGCATCATATAAGGCAGCGTACCAAATTGCTCAGTGCAAGAAAAAAACAAAAAAAACCATTGAAGAAGAGCTGATACTACCTGCAGCTATCGATATGGTCATGCTGCCTCATTTTGAGCACAAATTGTTTTATTCATTTTTGTTTTGTACGTTAAAATGTTTTATATATTATGCTCCTGAGTTACTGTTGCTGATTACTTTGAATTGAATATTATTTATTGCTGTTATTTAATTTAATATTATGTATGTTTATTATTATTTTATTGTATTTTTCCAGCATAAAATGACAGTAGGTCAAGAATATTTATAGTTTAAATAATTATAATTTATTTTTAATTTCAGGCAAAGTGATGCACATTGAATCTGTTTTGAGCTAGACTAAAAACATTGTTATTAATAGTTATTCTTTATTGTAAGTTGGTCTTTCTTTTTATTTATATCTTTTTATTTAATGTTAATGACATGGGGGCGGCAAAATCTTTTCTTCTCCCTAGGGTGAATCACAGAAAATTATTGAGAAGCACTGCTGTAACACATTATTCTCTGGTCTTCCTAAATCCAGTATTAAAAGTCTACAGTTAGTACAAAATGCTGCGGCCAGACTGCTCACACGGATGACAAAATTTGATCATATTACCCCAACATTAGCCAATTTACATTTACATTTACATTACAAATTCCTTGTTTGGCATGCACAAACTTGGCCAATAAAGCTGATTCTGATTTAAGATGTGACTTCAAGGTTCTTCTATTAACCTATAAATCGCTGGATGGCTTACCCCTTACGTTCCGTCCCGTTACCTCCGTGCGCAAAACGCTAGTCTTTTAGTGACCCCGAGGACCAAAAAGTAGTCTGCAGGGTCTAGAGCATTTTCTATTCGGGCTCCAGAGCTTTGGAATGCCTTACCGATAGATATCGGTTCGGTATCGGTTTTCTTTCTGTCTTTTTGTCCATTCGGCGATGCTGGTGCCTTCTACCGCACCTCGGTATCTCTTCGGATCGGATATTTTTTATTTTTATTTTCTTCCTGGGACCAGGATCATCGGTCGAGACCGGCGTAACTCTACCAGGTCCCTCTCCTTGGCCTTGCAGCCGCAACCCCTGTGGGGAGTCTGCTCCCTCATGCTCGTCGGAACCAACGACGTTCGCCATGCTAGCCCCGTGGTGACCATCTGCACGTGCCCCGACTGGGTGCCCGGGACGCTGCTCACACGTTTGCCTGCTTTGTGATGTTTTCACCGATTCACGACCACGGTCCATTGGGCGCCGTTGAACTGGACTGCCCTTATACCTGTCGATGGACACCGTGGAGGCTATTTATGTGTTTTGGGGTGTTCTCTTGTATTGAGGGGTGCTGGTTGGCCGCTGTTACTTTTTTTCCTTTGTCTTTTAGCTTTGATTTGCTTTGATAGCTTTTATCTTGAGCACTTTCTGACTTTCTTTGTGGCGCCGTTGTGTGGCAGCCTTATGAGAGCCTATTGAGTTGCCATCTGTGTCTTTTGTATACCCACTCTGTGGTATGGATACTGCTGGGGCCTGAATTTCCCCACCCCTGGGGATCAATAAATATTCAATCAATCAATCAATCAATCAATCAATCAGAACTGCTACCGCAGTAGAAACATTTAAGACACGATTAAAGACACATTTTTACGCCATGGCCTTTAATTAACCTGTGGTGGCCGATTCGGCTGTAGTTTGTGTTTTTGTCCCTCCCCAAACTGATAACGGCTGTCTGGATTACTTGTCGACAATTGGGATGAGGGAACTGCGGCGGATTGCCACCTTCAAAGACAGTGCCAGGACAATAGAAGGGACCTCTTGCAGCTTTGAATTGGATATCCACTTTTTCTTTGGATTGTTTTATATTGTGTTCTATGTGCCCTCTCTGCATCCATTGCAGCCTGGTCATCCTGGAAGGGCGATCCCCCATCTGTGGTCTCTTCTCAAGGTTTAGCATTTTTCCCCTTGTAGGGTTTTTTAGTTTCTCCTTGCCCTCCTGGGAGTTTAAGATCAGGGGATGTTTGAAAATAATTGTCATTTTTTTGTACATGTGAAGCCATTTGAGACTTTCTTGTGATTTAGGGCTATACAAATAAACTTGACTTGTCAAGATAGAGATAAGGCGTCTGAGAGGCTAACTTGTTTGCTGGGTGTTATGCTCTACATCAGGGCTGTCAAACTCATTTTTGTCACGGGCCGCATCGTAGTCATAGATTTTTTCGGTGGGCCATTATGATTGTCAACGTATTCTATATACAGTATAGGCTACAAAACAAACTGATGAATAACTAGTTTTGAAATCAGAGACTAGTAAAAACTGTATTTTAAAAAGACAAATGGTTATAAAAATTACTAGGAATATCTTTTTTTTTTTTTTTTTAAGTGAAGACAATTTAAGTAATGACACAAAGCCGATGCAAAATTTGTCTTTGCATGCCAGATAAAATGATGTGGCGGGCCGTATCTGGCCCCCGGGCCTTGAGCTCCACATTGTTGCAATTACACCAGGACAATGAGGACATTAGCCAGTGCACCTCCCTCACCGTCTGAGATGAGGTGTTGAGGTTGGTGTTGTCCACCAACTTGATCTGTCTTACGGATGGATGGCTGGAGGCGCAGAAGTTGCTGTATGAGACGGTCCAGGGGGAGAGTACACACCCCTTAGGGGCTCCTCTGCTGATGATTCTTGTGTCCCAGACAGTCTTTCCCAGCAGCACGTGTTTCTTCTGGTCCATCAGGTACGTATGTGATCCACCTTCAGTGTCTCTGCTCCAACTGCACTCTGGTTGGTGAAAATCCCTGGTGCACATTGCCCCCAGCCACACTTCCACTGACACACATTGCTCACAGCCACACCCCACAATAATCAGCTCTCATTGCAGACACCTGTTTCCCCATCACCGATCATCACCTGTCATCCTGCTTCCTCAGCTCCGCTTCTTCGCTGCTGCTGCTGCTGCTGCTCTGACGGAATTCCAACCACCCACTACCCTTCCCCTTTCATCAATAAATTCGTGCTGCAACTGGTTGTCCTGTTTCGTCCGTCACAGAACAAACTGACCACAATGCAACCAGTGCGTCTGTCACCTGCAGAGGGAGTCGGGCAGGTAGAGCTTAGAGAGCTCCTGAAGTAGAGCTAGGAGGATAAAATTGAAGGCAGAACTGTTGTCCACAAATTGTTGACAAAAGTCTGAAGCTTTGTGCGCGCGTGTGTATGTGTGTGTAGGTGTCTGTGTGCATGTGTGTGCGAAGGTGCGTGTGTGTGCGTTTGGGTGCGTGTGCGCATGTGCGTGTGTGTGTGTTTGCTTTATTTTCTGTATTTTCTTGACAAGGGAGGAGAGAAACACAGACATGACCAATATAATTCTTTCCTCTTAAGACTAAACCTTTGTCCCACCCTTTTTTTTGCCTTTACTTTTGGAGAGACGAAAAAAAAGAGTTAAAAATAATCCCCCCGGGAATTGGGATCATGCTAATCTTGTGTCATCATGACTTGGAGAAACGTGCTGGTTGTGTCGTAAGCAGAATATTTTGCTCCGACGCCATTTAAGATAGCTCTATTAGAGAGTGATTACCAAGAACATCAAATCTAACCACGAGATTCATTACCATAACAATCAATAAATATTACAAACATGTATGAGTTTCCACTTTCTTCTCATTTGCCAATGTTATTGTCACCTGTTGCTGAAGGGAAGGACTGTGTAGAAATCTTGTTGTCTAGGGAGGTTGGCGTCCATCCTGGTGTTTTAGGGACATACACTTCTTTTTTAGTTTAGTTTATGGAGAATTGAGAACGTCTGGTTCATGTGAATGCGCATTTCTAGGGGTATGGGACAAGACGAGATATGAGGGCTGGTTTTACCGTACTGGCCCGAATATAAGACGATGTTTTTTGCATTGAAATAAGACTGCAAAAGTCTTTAACACAAAGTGAGTATATATATTTCATTGTTACTACTGTCCACTGTTGTGCTATTTGTCCGATCGCGGTTTGCTTTGTGTGTGCGCCGTTTGACAGCTTCGACACGCTCCTTTAAGTTTGCCTCGCATCGTACAAGTAGCCGTTACGCAGCGGCACGGCGACTAACGGTCGCCAGCAAATGTATTTTGTTGTCTCAATGACTTATGTTTGGTGTGTTGCTAAGAGTATTTCATTTATGGTTATTTAGTAGGGGTGTAAATCGCGGGTTTTCTCACGATACGATATAATATCGATATAAAGAACTGCGATACGATATTTGCCGATATCTTAAAGCCTGCTGCGATTCATTCACGATATATCGCGATATAGTGCTCTACGATCGATTTTTTTTTTTTTAATAAAAAATATAGAACAATATCCTGATTTATAACAATTCATACGCAAAATCAACAAGGTACTGCAGACTCTTTATTTAGGAAATTACTAGAGTATTGTAGTATACAAATTGCTTACTTTAACACTGAACTTTGATGTCGTGTTTTTTCTTTAAATGTGCGGCGAGATTTGTGCTCCCTGAATATTTGATCCCCGCATGGCAGGATTTACAAACTGCACGTGTCTTGTCCGTTGAGCCATCTTTTCTTTGGAATCCAAAGTGCTTCCAAACGAATGACGAAGCCTAAAGGGGAGCAAATTTCCTCGTCTTTTAAGACACTAGCCATAGCACCAGCCCAGGAGCCGCGTACTAGTTGTCCCCTCCCCTTTCACGTGCGTGCTCTGCTCACAACACAACACGCGCAGTGCGCTCCCGGAAAAAGGAAGCAAGCAACAATGAACTGGATTTCAAAATGAAGTCGCATCTAATGTCCGAGGTCAAACACGGCGATATAAATCGATGTTTACCTTTAGCATCGATGCTAATAAATCGTAGAGCATTATATCGATTAATCGATGTGTATCGATGTATCGTTACACCCCTATTATTTAGTATAGCGGAACCATTACGCGCAGTTAGTTATGTAATGTGTGCCGTCTACTAGTGTTGTGTGACGTCAGAAGTTGAGCGTTGACTTACATGCTGTATTTCTGTCTGTTGCAGAACCACACAAACATACGCACACACACACACACACACACACACACACACACACACACAGACACATACACACACACACCGCACACACCCTTCACACGGTTCATACAATAATCACACACATAAGAATCACATTCACACATCGAAAGACTCACCCATGTACACTACACACACCTGCTCTCATATCAGGGGTGGGCAAACTACGGCCCGCGGGCCACATCCGGCCCACGGGACCGTTTAATCCGGCCCGCCAACCCTGAACAAATTGTATTTTGTATATATATTTTTTTTGGTCATTTTGCCTGCAATGACTGCATTTCCCCAGTAGATGGCGAAGCGCTCGCCTGCGCATTTACTACCGGAAGCAGTGTCAGAAAGCTCGGTGCACACTCACAAGTGCGTGTACGTACTCAGTAGTACGGACATGGCGCACTCTCGCTCTATTCGTATCAGTCCCGAATTTAGAGCGTGGGCTTTGAAGACAGCATTTTTGTAATTCGCGCGCTGAGCTTTCAGATGCAGTTTTGCGCTAAAGCCACCCACAAACCTTCCCCTGGAATCCTTCCATTAAAATGAGTCGCCCAAGGAAAAACAAGGTGGACACAGTGCCGAGCGTTTAAAAGAGTGGCCAATTTGGCTCGACGTATGCGACGTGACGTTCAGCCACATCAACATCAACCCGTCACAGATCGAGGTAAACGGACCAACACCTCGGACCTCTCCTAAGAATTGCCACAACAAATTTTACTCCAGACTATGACGCACTAGCAAAAAAGGGAGACCAACAACAGTGTTCCCACTGAAAATGAACGGGAGGCTCTCAAGTTTATTGTAAAAAAATGCATTTTGAATATGATTTGTACACATAGCAGGGATTGAAACTAGTGACCATTCTCATTTTCAAACAATGCAGGATGCTCAAGGACATTGATGCACCACCTATTTGTGACTAATCTTAACCTGTAAAGTTCTTAAGGCTTACTTTAAGGAAGTGTTTCCCGTTTCCTCACCTCTGTTACCAGGTGTTTGTGAGTTAAAACTCTGCTCTGATTTTCAGATACCCCTCACCGTGTTGCTGTTTTGATTACTTTATTTGGATGTATGCTTTCACCGATTCTTCAAGATGATATATTTGGTCAGAATGTTTGCCGTTTGATGTGATCTCATAAGATAAACATCTTTCATTAATCCAGTGCTTCTCAATTATTTTCTGTTACGCCCCCCCCTAGCAAGAAGAAAACTATTCGCGCCCCCCCTCCCCACCGTGACTATCCTAACTTGTCTTGTAAGTCGTAAAATGTTGCACTGTCGCAAACGTGACAGATGTAACAATGAGAGCGCCACTGCCCCCTGCTGTAGTAAACGCGCAATTACACTTTATTCTAGTACTGCCAAAAAAAAAGCCTGTTCCCCAGGGTCACACGCGCCCCCTTGGGGGGCGCGCCCCACTATTTGAGAAGCACTGCATTAATCTGACCTGCAGGCACTGAAGTGATGGAGACTGTTATTCATAATAACAGTGTCGTATTTTATGAGAATCACTGATAGCAGTTTTTTAGTGAATTATTATTATTATTATTTTAATGCTGTTAATAAATGCATTTGTTTTCAAAAAACTTGTTTGGAATATCCATGCTTTACTACCTACTAAAGGCCAAAATCTTTTATGCAATGACCTTTACAGATCGCTTATATGACTTCACACAAAGCCTACGTCCATCTGCTCCTGGTTCGGCCCTCCGGTCCAAATTTAGAACCCAGTTCGGCCCGCGAGTCAAAAAGTTTGCCCACCCCTGTCTCATATCCTTACGACCAAACGTATGCCTATACCAGGGGTGGGCAAACTCTTTGACTTTCGGGCCGAATTGGATTCTAAATTTTGACCGGGGGGGCCAAACCAGGAGCAGATGGATGTAGTGTTTGTGTGAAGTAATATAAACGACACATAAATGTCACGTCTCGTCCCCAGCCGTTCCACTATGTGTCTGTTGTCATGGTTCCTGTCTGTGTGCTCGCCCCTCCTCCCCTGTATGCCCATGATCAGTGTGATAATTCTCACCTGCCTCTTGTTACCTGTCGTGTATTTAAGTCCTGTCTGCCCCTCACTCCCCGTCGGATCATTGTTGTCGTCTAATGTCTTCTCGTCTGTCATCGTCGTTCCTGTCTTTATCTTGTCTTTTTGTTCAGTTAGTCTTTTCCCTAGTTGAGCTTTTTATAGTCTGTCTTTGAGATCTCCAATAAACCCTGGTCCAAGCTGCATTTGGTCACCCTGCTCCATCCGTTCCGTGACAGTAAAGGTCATTGCATAAAATGTTTTGGCCTTTAGTAGGTAGTAAAGCATGGATAATAAAAAAAAAAAGCTTTTTGAAAACAAATGAAATTATTAACAGCATTAAAAAATATATATTTCACCAAAAAACTACTATCAGTGATTCTAATTAAATAAGACACTGTTATTATGAATAACAGTTTCCATCACTTCGGCGCCTGCAGCTCAGATTTATGAAAGATGTTTATCTAATGAGGTGAAATCACATCAAATGGCAAACATTCTGACCAAATACATCATCTTGAAGAATCAGTGAAAGAATACATCTAAATAAAGTAATAAAGAAATCAAAACGGCAACACGGTGACAGGTACCTACAAACCAGAGCAGAGCTTTAACTCACAAATACCTAGTGACCTTAAGAACTTTAAAAGTTAAGATTAGTCGCAAACAGACGTCAATGTCTTTGAGCATCCTGCATTGTTTGAAAATGAGAATGGTTGCTAGTTTCAATCCCTGCTATTTGTACAGATTATTTTCATTTTTTTTTTTTTTTTAACAACAAACTAGAGAAACTCCCCTTCATTTTCAGTGGGAATAACATTGTTGGTCTCCCTTTTTTGTTAGTGCATCATAGTCTGGAGTAAAATTTGTTGTGGTAATTCTTAGGATAGAGCCGAAGTGTCGGTCCGATAACCTAGATCTGTGACAGGCTTTGTTGACGTTCATGTGGCTGCCAGGTTCTTGCGCTTTAAAAAAAAACCTGCGATAGCAAAACTGACATCATTCAACTTTTTACAATATATCTTTTATCTTTCTTATATATCTTTTATATCTGTAGTGGCAAACATCCCTTCTCTCCTCAGACTGAGTATTAAGTAGACTCGAAATTCGGCACTGATAGAACTAGAACGTGGAGTGCACCGGTTCCGTACTACTGAGTACGTACACGCACTTGTGAGTGTGCACCAAGCTTTCTGACACGGCTTCCGGGAGTAAATGAGTGGGCGGGCGCTTCCCCTTCTACTGGGGAAACATAGTCATTGCAGGGAAAATGACCCCAAAAAAAGTTTAACAATACAATTTATTCAAGTTTGGCGGGCCGGATTAAACGGCCCTGTGGCCCGGATGTGGCCCGTGGGCCGTATTTTGCCCATGACTGGCCTATACCCTTTTGCCAGTTTGCCTGTATGCCCCTATGAGCCACAGTGCCTCTTACTTTTTTGCCAATAATTCAGTAAAGCAATCAAAACTGAACCACGTCTTCCCACCTGTGTTCTGACCGACACCCGGGGGCGAAAAGAGCATAACCATCCGAGCCAACTTCCTATACAGTCCTCAGGCTCCCCAACAATAGCGGTAGCAATTTGCATTATTTTATTGCAATGTTTTTCCTTATCCAGATTTGTTTCAAGACAACAGTTAGACTTCACTTTGATGGTTAATGCAGTTATTGCAATTTTGTTGTTTTATCACAATTGATTGGTTTATTTACATTTCAAAAACCAGGAGCCATTCATTTACAAATGTGATTGTACTTTAGTTTACATATTTAAATGTTCAGATATTAGGATGTGATAGACAGTTTTTGCATGATTTGAAAAGAGCATAACCATCCGAGCCAATTTCCTATACAGTCCTCAGACTCCCCAACAATAGCGGTAGCAGTTTGCATTATTTTATTGCAATGTTTTTCCTTATCCAGATTTGTTTCAAGACAACAGTTAGACTTCACTTTGATGGTTAATGCAATTATTGCAATTTTGTTGTTTTATCACAGTAGATTGGTTTATTTACATTTCAAAAACCAGAAGCCATTCATTTACAAATGTGATTGCACTTTAGTTTACATATTTAAATGTTCAGATATTAGGATGTGATAGACAGTTTTTGCATGATTTGAATGAGGCAAAATAACATGCTTTTTCTCTCGAATATATTGTTATAATCATTTGTTTCAGATGTAATCATTTTCTGTATAAACATTTAATTTGGTGTTCAAAAAGTCTTTTTTCAAACTTGAGTCTTGAAAAAGAGGACGATGTCTTATAATCAGGGTCATCTTATATTTGGGCCAATACAGTATAATTGAGCCTCACTGTCCCTGCCCAGGGATGTGACTCACATCATGTGAGTGAAGTTGTGTCGAAGGTGTGAGTTGACATGCCTTCTGACAGGGGACACAGCTAGACGTTCCCAACAAACCACCAGGTCAGTCAACCATCTTACACCACAGTCGAACCCAAAACACCACCGGGTTGTAATTAGTTTACAGCTCGATGACACAACCACAAAGTCGGTCATTACATTGCAGCCTAGGGCAGGGGTGGGCAGACTTTTTGACTCGCGGGCCAGATTGGGTTAAAAAATTTGACAGAGGGGCCGGGCAAGGAGCATTTGAACACGCAATGTAATTTATTAAACCTGGGGATTGAAATGTGTAAAAAACAGACACAATTAAAGGTGCACATTTCAAGAAATCAACATTTAGTGGAAAAAGATCAATGGAATCACTTTCAACATTCAGAACCCAACGAAAGAAAGGGGTCTTTAAATTGAGAGCGATGTGCAGCATGATAATTAAGCTACTGTACCGCTGCTGTGCGTAAATGCGCAAGTTGCTATTTTTTCACAACACAGTAGAGAAACTCGCATTTCAATGGGAACAGTGTTGTTGTTCTCCCTTTTTTGCCAGTGCATCAAAGTTTGGAGTCAGTTTCGTTGTGACAATTCTCAGAATGGATCTGAGGTGTTGGTCAGTTAACTGAGATCTGTAGCGGGCTTTGTTAATGTTCATGATGCTGAAAGTCTGCTCACACACAGCAGAATTCTCTGTGCATGTCGTCCAGTGATTTGCAGTATTTCTTCACGTTTGGAATGGCCTTCTGCATGGCCAGTGTGGGAAAATGAGCAAAAGATTGGTTTGACAATTGCCTGGAGAATAAAATCAGCTTGGATTTGAGGGCTCTCACATTTGTGTACACGACATGCACAAACTGATCTTTACCCTGCAGCTTAACATTCAGCTCATTCATGTGTAACAATATATCCACGGCAAACGCAAAACCACAAAGCCAGTCCTCATCACTCAGCTCAGGGAATTTGGCGGATTTCTCTATTAGCTCCAAAAACTAACCAATCTCCTCTTTGAGCTCCCGCACTCGTTGACACACTTTCCCCAAACTTAATCAGCGGATACGAGAGTGGAAAAGTAAGTCTTGGTGATCCGCATCGGTTTCCTCTAGGAACACAATGAACTGACGGTGATTAAGTCCCCTTGCTCGTATGAAGTTAAGTTTTACAACTGGATCCACAACATGATTAAGCTGCATACAGACTTACACAGAGATTCTTGATGAATGATGCAGTGAAGAAAAATAACATCCTGGTCAGCGTTTTCTTCTTTCACTTTATCCTGGATTCTCTTCAGCAGCTGGACGTTTTTTCCGGTTAGATTTGGCGATCCATCAGTAGTGACACAGGGAAGTTTACTCAAAGGCAGCTTCATTCTCTCGATGACAGCAGACACCTGTTCATATAAATCCGCTCCTCGCGTTTTCCCCTTCAGCGATTCCACGCTCAAAAGCTCCTCCGTTATTTCAAAACTGTCATTAATCCCTCGGATAAAAATTAGGAGCTGGGCAGTGTCTTTCATGTCGTTGCTTTCATCCAATGCTAGTGAATATAAATGAAAGGACTCCACGTTTTTATTTAACTCGCTAACGATATCTTCGTCAATCACTTCCACACGGCGAGTCACTGTCCTGCGTGATAAGCTAATTTTTTCAAACTTGCCTTTGCTTTCCGGACACAGAAGATCTGCTGTCTCTCTACCATGCATTCTTTCAAAAACTTGCCTTCGGAGAAAGGCTTGCTAGCCTCTGCTAACTTGAATGCAAGCAACAAAACTTGCCTTGGTACTTGACTCTTGAATCGCAATTTGTCGGTGAAAATAATTGTAAATTAGCTGCCAACATCTGAGCAGTAGCCGCCCGTTCTTGTGTTGATTGCTTGCTCGCGTAGTTAGCATGCTTTGAGGCAAAGTGACGGCTGAAATTGTACTCTTTGAAAACTGCTTCTTGGCATATATTAGACATACAGCCGTTGATCGAACATCAGTAAAAAAAATATTTTGTTGTCCACTCCTTTTGAAAAACTCGGCACTCAGCGTCCACTTTTTTTTTCTTTGGTCCGCTCATTATTACCAGGGGGGTAAATGGCAGCTGTAATGCTACACTCCAACACTGTCATTGTGACTAGTGCGCCATCTAACGGGCAAACAGTGGATTGCAGGTGAAAGGGAAATGAATGATAATTTGGAAAAGTTCGGCGGGCCGGATGAACAAGCCCAACGGGCCGTATCCGAGTTTGCCCATGTCTGGCCTAGGGTGTCCTGGTGCCAAATGCACATACAGGACTGTCTCAGAAAATTAGAATATTGTGATAAAGTTCTTTATTTTCCCCTCCGTGAGTCGTCACCTTATCGCGGTGGAGGGGTTTGCGTGCCGATATGATCCTAGGAGCCATGTTGTATGGGGCTTCATACCCCTGGTAGGGTCACCCATGGCAAAAGGGTGCTAGGTGAGGGACGAGAAAGAGCACGGCTCACCCAAGCCCCTTATGACAGAAAACACAAATGGACTTGGTATTCCCTCGACCGGACGCAGGTCACCGGGGCCCCCCTCTGAGCCAAGCATGGAGGTGGAGCTCGAAGGCGAGCACCTGATGGCCGGGCCTTCGCCCATGGGGCCCGGCCGGGCATAGCCCGAAAAGAAAACGTGGGTCCCCCTTCCCCTCACCACCTGTACGAGGGGCCAAAGGGGTCAGGTGCATAGTGAGCTGGGCGGCGGGCAAAGGCGGGGACCTTGGCGGTCCGATCCCCGGCTGCAGAGGCTGGCTCTTGGGACATGTAATGTCACCTCTCTGGCTGAAAAGGGGCCCGAGCTGGTGTGTGAGGCAGAAAAGTCCTGACTCGACTTGGACTTGCCTCCACACATAGTTTGGGCTCTGGTACAAGCCCTCTCGAGAGGGGCTGGACTCTCTTCCACTCTGGAGTTGCCCACGGTGAGAGGCGTCGAGCAGGTGTGGGCATACTTATTGCCCCCCGGCTGGGTGCCTACATATTGGGGTTCATCCCGGTGAACGAGGGGTCAGTCTCCCTCCACCTTCGGGTGGGGGGACGGGTCCTGACTGTTGTTTGTGTCTATGCACCAAACGGCAGCTCAGAGTACCCACCCTTCTTGGGGTCCCTGGAAGAAGTGCTGGAGAGCACTCCTTCTGGGGACTCCATCGTTCCATTGAGTGACGTCAATGCTCATGTGGGCAATGACAGTGAAACCTGGAAGGGCGTGATTGGGAGGAACGGCCCCCCCGATCTGAACCCGAGCGGTGTTCTATTATTGGACACGGATTTTCGATAATGAACACCATGTTCAAACATAAGGGTGTCCATGTGTGCACTTGACACCAGGACACCCTAGGCCGCAGTTGGATGATCGACTTTGTAGTCGTGTCATCGGATTTGCGGCTGCATGTTTTGGACACTCGGGTGAAGAGAGGGGCGGAGCTTCAACTGATCACAACCTGGTGGTGGGTTGGCTCCGATGGTGGGGGGGAAGATGCCGGTCCGACCTGGCAGACCCAAAGGCTCTGTGAGGGTCTGCTGGGAACGTCTGGCGGAATCCCCTGTCAGGAAGAGCTTCAACTCCCACCTCCAGCAGAGCTTTTTCCGGCGGGGGACATTGAGTCCGAGTGGACCATGTTCCGCGCCTCCATTGTTGAGGCGGCCGACCGGAGCAGTGGCCGTAAGGTTGTTGGCGGCAATCCCCGAACCTGCTGGTGGACACCGGTGGTAAGGGATGCCGTGAAGCTGAAGAAGGAGTCCTATCGGGCCGTTTTGGCCTGCGGGACTACGGAGGCAGCTGACAGGTACCGGATGGCCAAGCGGAACGCGGCTTCGGCGGTTGCTGAGCCAAAAACCCGGGCGTGGGAGGAGTTTGGCGAGGCCATGGAGAATGAATTCCGGATGGCTTCGAGGAAATTCTGGTCCACCATCCGGCGTCTCAGGAGGGGGAAGCAGTGCACCATCAACACTGATTACAGTGGGGATGGTGTGCCGCTGACCTCAACTCGGGACGGCGTGAGTCGGTGGGGAGAATACTTCAAAGACCTCCTTGATTCCACCTACACGCCTTCCATTGTGGAAGCAGGGCCTGGAGACTCTGAGGCGGACTCTCCAATCTCTGGGGTCGAAATCACTGAGGTAGTTAAAAAAACTCCTTGGTGGCAAGGCCCCAGGGGTGGATGAGATCCGCCCAGAGTTTTTAAAGGCTCTGGATGTTGTGGGGCTGTCATGGCTGACACGCCTCTAAATAATTGCGTGGACATCGGGGCCGGTGCCTCTGGATTGGCAGACTGGGGTGGTGGTTCACCTGTTTAAGAAGGGGAACCGGAGGGTGTGTTCCAATTACAGGGGAATCACTCTCCTCAGCCTCCCTGGTAAGGTCTATTCAGGGGTGCTGGAGAGGAGGGTCCGTCGGGAGGTCGAACCTCGGATTCAAGAGGAGCAGTGTGGCTTTCGTCCTGGCCATGGAACAGTGGACCAGCTCTATACCCTCGGCAGGATCCTCGAGGGTGCATGGGAGTTCGCCCAACAAGTCCACATGTGTTTTGTGGACTTGGAGAAGACGTTCGACCCTGTCCCTCTGGAGGTTTTGTGGAAGGTGCTTCGGGAGTACGGGGTGGTTCGTTCCCAGTGAGGGTTGGACTCCGCCAAGGCTGCCCTTTGTCACCGATTCTGTTCATAATTTTTATGGACAGAATTTCTAGGCGCAGCCGAGGCGTTGAGGGGGTCCGGTTTGGGGACCTCAGCATCGCGTCTCTTCTTTTTGCAGACGACATGGTGCTGTTGGCTTCTTCAAGCCCCTCTCACTGGAGCGGTTCGCAGCCGAGTGTGAAACGGTCGGGATGAGGGCCAGCACCTCCAAATCCGAGTCATGATCCTTGGTCGGAAAAGGGTGGAATGCCCTCTCCGGATCGGGGATGAGATCCTGCCCCAAGTGGAGGAGTTCAAGTATCTTCAAAGTCAAAGTCAAAGTCAGCTTTATTGTCAATCTCTCCACATGTCACAACACACAAAGAGACCGAAATTACGTTTTCTCTATCCCACGGTGACGAGACACATAACACGATAGACATACAAGTACGCGACACAATATAAAAACAAGGAGGCAAAAATTCAAACAATCAATAGTAAGAGTGATGAATAAATAATAAATAAACAGATAACACAATAAATAAGAGGAGCAAAACGGAGCCAGCAAGCATAGCGCAGAAGTAAAAAACATCATAAACAAAAAGGCACAAACAATAAATAATAAGAGTAATAATAAATAATAAATAAACAGATAACACAACAAATAAGAGCCAGTGTGCATACAGACAGTACAGACAGCAAAAGTACAGGACGCTACGCAGAACGGGGGAGCGAGTTCAGGATCCTAACAGCCTGGAGTATGAAGCTGTTTGAGAGTCTGGTGGTGCGGGAGCGCAGGCTTCTGTACCTCTTCCCAGAGGGCAGAAGCTCGAACAAAGAGTGAGCGGGGTGACTCACATCACTCACAATCGTGGTCGCCTTGCGGGTGAGATGGGAGGTGTAAATGTCCTTCAAGGAGGGGAGCGAAGCACCAGCAATCTTACCAGCCGTGTTCACTATGCGCTGCAGGGCCTTCAAGTTGTAGTCAGTGCAGCCGCCACCCCAAACAGCAATACAGCTGGAGAGGACGCTCTCAATGGTGCCGCGGTAAAATGCAGTCATGACGGCCGGAGGAGCGCTCGCTCGCCTGAGTTTCCGCAGGAAGTACAGGCGGCGCTGGGATTGGGGTCGTGTTCACGAGTGAGGTCAGGATGGAGCGCGAGATCGGTGCCGCGTCAGCAGTAATACGGACTCTGTACCGGTCCGTCGTGGTGAAGAGAGAGCTGAGCCAAAAGGCAAAGCCTACCCTCACCTATGGTCACGAGCTATGGGTCGTGACCGAAAGAACGAGATCCAGGATACAAACGGCCGAAATGAGTTTCCTCCGCAGGGTGTCCGGGGTCTCCCTTAGAGATAAGGTCATCCGGGAGAGACTCGGAGTAGAGACGCTGATCCTCCACGTTGAGAGGACCCAGATGAGGTGGCTCGGGCATCTCATCAGGATGATGCCTCCTGGACGCCTCCCTGGGGAGGTGTTTCTGGCATGTCCCACCGGTAGGAGACCCCTGGGACGACCCAGGATGCGCTGGAGGGACTACCGTTTTTTTCCGTGTATAGTGCGCCCCCATGTATAATACGCACCCTAAAAATGGCATGCTGATGCTGGAAAAAAGCCTGTACCCATGTATAATACGCACCCAATTTCTATGAATTTTTTTAAAATTTATTTATTTTTATTTTTTTTTAAGTCCCAATGATCTTCACACACGCAGGGAGCCAATGGGTCCCATTTTTATAGTCTTTGGTATGGTCTTAACTAAAGATGCACCGATCCGATATCTGGATCGGATATCGGTCCCGATATCAACAAAATAGATGGATCGGGTTTCGGAAAATGCAGCCGATCTGTGAGCCGATACTTTCCTTAATCTATTGGGACGCGGGCTACGTCATACGTCAGCAGCACGTGTGCCGCATGCCACGAGAGTTTTCTAAACAAACGCAAACATGGAGCGAACGTTCGCTTCTCTTCCCCGGGTTGCTAAGCGGACGTCAAACCCTGCGCGTTCGCTTCTCTTCGGGTTGCTAATGGGACGTCAAAGGCTGCGCGTTCGCTTCTCTCCCGAATGGGGGGGTGGGGGGGGAGGCTAATCGGATGTCAAACCCTGCGTGTTCGCTTCTCTTCCGGGGGGGTGTTAATGGGACGTCAAACGCTTTGTGTGGCGGGCTCCATCTAGTGTGGAAACTGAGAAGCTGAGCTCAAGCTTCTTGTGCGGGCCATATTCAATTATGTTTTCAGAATTTGCTGCGGGCCAATAAAAACTGGACCGTTAGTTTGGACACCCCTAATTTAGAGCAAAGAACTGTGTAGTCTGCCATTGCCTTTGGTCTTTTCTGTTCCACATGTAGAGTTATGTAGCTTGTTAAGTCAACCATAATATCGGATCGGTATCGGGTATTGACCGATACGCAAAGCCACGGCATCGGTATCGAAACTGAAAAAGTCGGATCGGTGCATCTCTAGTCTTAACTAGGCTGGATGTAATTTTTTTTGTTGGCGTTGATTTCTCCGACTGCCCGTAAACGCACCACCGCCCACCGTGCGCGCATGTGAAAAAGGCGTGCGGACGTGAAAAAGGCGGCTCTGTATGGGAGAGACGTTGAAGAGGAATAAAAACACCCTTGGAAACCAAAACTTGCCCCTCGTCGTGACTCGGAGCCGCAACAAATGTTTCGGATTTGTGTAGGGTACATTGTGACAGACAGCAAACGAGCAGGTGATCGAGCAAGCGTCTGATACGAGAGCATTGCGGTCGTATGGAGCGTGTTTGAAGTGAACAGCAGAGACGAAAGGAACAAGGCAAAGTGTTGTGAAATAAAATATTACCTGTAATACGCATTTTGTTATTTGCTGATTGAAACTGCTAATCAAACTGTGAATTGAAACTAATAGGTGGAGAACTGAACTCTCGCTCTTTATATAGCTGACGTGTCTTGCGCATCCGTTCTGCGCATCTGTAATGGCGGCCTCCGTATGACGTCCGGTCCGCGATGGAGATTAAAAACCAAACAATATTTGACAATAACACACCATCAAGGATTGCACCATCGCATCAAACGATGTGTCGTCAATTATGAATTTTACTAAGTGTGTTGGGCAGGATGGCTGAATGCGATGCGCGATTGACAACAAACAAGAAGAAAGGTCATTTCAAGTTTCATTTCGAGGGAGATTTGTCATGTCTCGTCCCCAGTTTTGCTATGTGTCTAGGTTGCCATAGTTTCTGTTCGCGTCGCCCCTCTCTTTCTGTGTCACCTCAATCGATGTAACGTGTTTTGTATTTAAGTCCTGTCTGCCCCTCGCTCACCGTCGGATCATTGCATGTGTTACTGTCATGATGTATGTTTGATTTCTGTTCCTGTCTTTGGTAATGTCACCCTGTCTTTTTGTTCCACAACTTTGTCGGTCAGTCCTGTTGTTGGTTTTGTTGTACCATGACTTTCTTTAAAAAAAAAAAAAAATTAAAATTTTTTGTACCCATGTATAATGCGCACCCCAGATTTTAGGACAATAAATTAGTTAAATTTTGCGCACTATACACGGAAAAAAACGGTATGTCTTTCAGCTGGCCTGGGAACACCTTGGGATCCCCCGGGATGAGCTGGATGAAGTGGCTGGGGATAGGGAAGTCTGGGAGTCCCTCCTAAAGCTGCTGCCCCCGTGACCCGAACCCGGATAAGCGGAAGATGGATGGATGGATGGATGGATGGATGGATGGATGGAAAGATGGATGGATGGATGGATGGATGGATGGATGGATGGATGGATGGATGGATGGATGGATGGATGGATGGATGGATGGATGGATGGAAGTTCTTCATTTTCTGTAATGCAACTTAAAAAACAAAAATGTCAAACATTCTGGATTCATTACAAATCAACTGAAGTATTGCAAGCCTTTTATTATTTTAATATTTCTGATTATGGCATACATCTTAAGTAAACTCAAATATCCTACCTCAAAATATTAGAATATCATGAAAAAGTATACTAGTAGGATATTCAACTAATCACTTGAATCGTCTAATTAACTCGAAACATCTGCAAGGGCTTCCTGAGCCTTGAAAAACACTCAGCTTGGTTCAGTAAACTAAATCACAAGTATTGGGAAGACTGCTGATCTGACTGCTATCCAGAGGACCATCATTGACACCCTCCATCAGGAGGGTAAGACACAAAAATAAATTTCTCAAAGAGCAAGCTGCTCACAGAGTGCAGTTTCAAAGCACGTCCACAAAAAGTCAGTTGGAAGGGGGAAAAGTGGCAGGAAACGCTGCACAACCAATAGAAATGACCTTAACAGCATTGTGAAGAATAGTCGCTTCCAGAATTTGGGGGAGCTTCAAAGACAGTGGACTGAAGCTGGAGTCCAGGTATCAAAAGCCACTGTTCACAGACGTGTCCGGGAAATGGCCTACAATAGCCATATTCCCATGGTCAAGCCACTTCTGAACTCAAAACGAGGAAGAAGCGTCTGACTTGGGCTATGGAAAAGAAGCACTGGACAATTGCAGAGTGGTCCAAAGTCCTCTTTTCAGACGAAAGTAAGTTTTGTATTTCATTTGGAAGTCAAGGCGCCAGAGTCTGGAGAAAGGCTGGAGAGGAGCAAAATCCAAGTTGCTTGAAATCCAGTGTGAAGTTCCCACAGCCAGCGATGGTTTGGGGAGCCATATCAGCTGTTGGTGTTGGTCCACTGTGTTTCATCAAGTCCAGAGTAAATGCAGATTTTAGAGCACTACATGCTTCCGTCTGCTGAAAAGCTCTATGGAGATGATGATTTCATTTTCCAGCATGATCTGACACCTGCCCACAGTGCCAAAACCACCAGTAAATGGTGTACTGACTGTCATGCCTCGTCCCCAGTTTTGGTTATGTGTCATCGTTTCTGTGTCCGTGTGCTCGCCCCTCCCTTCCTGTGTGCCCTTGTTTAGAGTAATCACACGCACCTGCCTCTCGTTACCTGTGTTGTATTTAAGTTCTGTTTGAGTGTCACTCGCCGTCGGAGCATTGTGTGCGTAAGATGTGGACAATGCATGTCTCACGGTCACGGTTTGTTTGGTTCCTGTCTTTTGTTTCACGCTTTGGTCTCTTAGTCTTGTTAGTTTGTTGTTTAGTCACGTCAGTTTGCCGAGTCTTTTGAGTTTGCTGCAATAAACCCTGGTCCAAGCTGCACTTGGTCGCCCTGCTCCATTTCTCCACTCCGAAGCCGTGACACTGACCATGGCATTACTGTCTTCGATTGGCCTGCCAATTCCCCTGACCTGAACTCCATTAAAGAATTTGTGGGGTATTGTGAAGAAGAAGCTGAAAAACACCAGACCCAACTATGCAAATGAGCTAAAAGGCGCTATTGAAGTATCCTGGGCATCCATAACACCTCAGCAATGCCACAGGCTGATTGCCTCCATGCCACGCCGCATTGGTTGCAGTAATCCATTCAAAAGGATTCCCAACCAAGTACTGAGTGCATTAATGGACATTTTCAAATGTTTGATTTTGTTTTGCTGTTATAAATCTTTTTTTTTTTTTTTTTTATCTGAGGAAATATTCTAATATTTTGAGATGGGATATTTGAGTTTTCTTAGGCTGTATGCCATAATCAGCAATATTAAAATATTAAGAGGCTTGCAATATTTCAGTTGATTTGTAATGAATCCAGAATGTATGACATTTTTGTTTTTTAATTGCATTACAGAAAATAAAGAACTTTATCACAATATTCTACTTTTCTGAGACAGTCCTGTACATTAGTGCTGTAGGTTGACCCGTCAGAATCACTCGACGGTGTTCTTCACAGTATCAATGTGGGACGGGACTGCTCCACTGTTATCTGCTTGGGAAAGGAGGGACAATTGTGTACATTACATCAAGCTGATTGGGCTATGTGGCAAATTGTGCAGCCTACTCATTTTTTGTTTTGCAACGGAAATTCTAAACAGGAAGTTACAGAAACATACTTTTACAGCTCTTTTACAGGTAAAAATGCACAAAGTGCCTACAGAATTAATTTCAATGTCCATGTACTAGTTCACAGGTGTTACCAGTGAGGTCAGGGGCCGGGAACCTTTTTGGCGGCTTTGTAGTCCGGTTGATATGTGGTGAGGTTGAGCTTCATGCAGGCGTTGAGGGTCTCATCAGTCATAATGGCCAGATCGTGAACGGTTCTTGCTGACAGAGGCATGTCTTTTATCCGTTTGAGTATCTTTTCTTTATCCGTGAAGTCGTCAAAAAGTTCATTAGCCACATCAAGCAAAAATGTTTTGAAATACTCACCATCCGTGAATGGCTTTCCGTTCCTCACAATTGCTGATACGCCAGCAAGACTAGCTGAATTAAAGTCACCTTGTCTGGTCCATACACGGAGTTGCTGTTGACTAACTTGGACCTTCCTCTGGAGCTCTTCACACGCTTTCTTTCTGCTGTCCCCAGCTGGGTATTTGGTTGCAAATATAGCATGCCGTGTCTCAAAGTGGCACTTGATATTGGAGCATTTCATTGATGCGATTTTTGTCATTACATATGAGACATGTAGCAGAGCCTCCTCTCTCCACAAATGCGAATTCTTCAGTCCACTCACTCTGAAATGTCCGGTAATCGTCATCTTTTTTTCTCTTCGACATCTTTCTTGCTTGCCTGGCACACATCAGCTTGTTAGCTGAAATTTTAAATGAAGCGGATGGAATTTACCTCTCACGTAGGCACCGTATTGTCCAATAAAAATCTCGCTTTTTTTGTCCGACCTGGCGTCACCCTTCTGTACACCGAAGGGCAGCTGGGATTGGCTGATATGACGCAACAGTGGATTTCAGCGGTAGAAAATAGATGGGATGGATCGCAAACGTGATCATATTTTATACTTTGAAAGCTAATTTAACATTTTGATTTGAGTAGGTCTATTTTTTACTTTGATAATATAATACAATTATTTATAACTTCAATTGTGTAAACAAATGTCAGATTTGTCCGCGAGCCAGACGCAGTCACCAAAAGAGCCATATCTGGCTCGCGAGCAATTGGTTCCCGACCCCTGAGTTAGGTTGTTTGCCTGTTTCCCTTGGCCTTAGCGTTTCTTGCGCCTTGCTAAGGAGAGAAAACAAAGAGTGCATCCCCCTACCCATTTTATGGTTGGCCTGGAGGTGTTGTCAGTTCCTGGCTGGAGACGAAGGTAATTGCATTATATCTTGACCATTTGCCTCAAAGGCAACATGATCCTAAAGAGGAATGTATGCTTAGTAAATTTGAATATTCAGGCTGTGCCCTTAACACAAGGACTTGCGGATGTCATATATTGGGGAAGACTTCCTGACATCAGCATGTGAGCAGAATACAATCTTTGGCTCACAAAGATGGTTGTGTCAGAGAAGTTCTTTTCCTTCACCACCCAGTCTTGCCTGGTGGCCACTCCAGAGGACCACCGGGATGGACCCACACCTTAAGGAAAATATACCACATTTGCATGGTAATTTTCTGTGACAGTTACAAACTTCAACCATGTGGGAAGGCCAGTTGCATCTTAAAGGATAGTGTGTATGAAGTCCATACACATGAAAACATAGTACCTGATGCTCTTTTGTAAATGTTCTTATTCTTTTCATGGCAACCTGCAAATCCTCTCCAGTTTAGGCTTAGGTTTGTAAAGAGAAGCTCACAGCGAGTTAAAAGTTGAGATGTAACTCTTTATTGACACACTGGCATTACCGTATTTTCCGCACTATTAGGCGCACCTAAAAACTTACATTTTACTAAAAAAAACACAGTGCGCCTTATAATCCAGAGCGCCTTATATATGGATCAATTGATGAATTTGTTGATCCATACTGGTTGTACACAGTGCTCTGCCAAAATGTTTCAATACGTTTTAGTACGACTAGTAAATTGCAAGGTCGCATCGCTTCCCAACATTACGGCAACTGTTGTACCCGCGAGGCTATTTCATTTCAAAATAGCCGTCAATGTTTCGAGTAAATTTACGTATCGATATGGAAGGGAAACATAGGTAAGCAGTACCAATGCGTTAGATCGAACTTTAGTCAGTTCCGATCATTTTATAGGAGATCGTTTGAGAAACGCGATTGTTTACACTTTGCTGAGGCTCATGGGAGATTGCGAGCTGAGGCTCATGGGAAATTGCGGCTGGCTAATGCTATAACGATAGCTGCTATACGCGCGAGGCTATTTCATGTCAAAATAGGCTGCTCTGTTAATGTTTCGAGTAAATCTACGGATCGATATGGAAGGGAAACATAGGTAAGTAGTACCAATGCGTTAGATCGAACTTTAGTCAGTTCCGATCATTTTATAGGAGATCGTTTGAGAAACGCGATTGTTTACAGAGGGCTCGTTGGTTATTGGCTAGTGGATGCATACCGCAACCCTAGTCAACCTCAGTTTGTTGCAGTATAGCTTCTATTTTATGCGCCTTATAATCCGGTGCGCCTTATATATGGACAAAGTTTTAAAATGGGCCGTTCATTGAAGGTGCGCCTTATAATCCGGTGCGCCTAATGGTGCGGAAAATACGGTATTTATATATCGGTGAACCAGCGCAAGGGTCTCCCAGAGGACATAAGATAACTGGGTCTTTGAGCGATCCTATTAGTCAGGTTAAAAATACCAGACATCAGAGAGAAATTACATTTGTGTCTGGATACAAGACATAAGAAAGAAATAGCATCCGTGTGTGGATGAACAAATTATGCAGGGACAGTTTGGTGCTGCTACAATTTCAATAAATAAAGCTCTTTCCCTTAGGGCAGGGTTCACCAACTACATTTGTCGGAGGGCCAGAATGTCTCATCACCTTATGAGCCACACCCACTAATAACAATGAACTAAAAATCAAACTTTGACATAGCATTATTGGTAATATATTTTTCATATGATTAAACTGAAGGTATTCTTAGCCTTTATGGGTGAGGCTCCTACAACCTTGCTGTTTTTCGTTGCTTTAGTGTGGACTACATGATATTTTCTCTTTGGTCCTCGTGATTATGGAATCCAGTCACTGGCCGGATTGGGCGGCTTGGCGGGCCGGATTTGGCCCACAGGCCGGCCTTGGGGAAGAGTCCTTCTGATTTATAAAAATTATTCTTCCATTATAATAGCGAGGGAAATTGATCTTTAGAAGAAAAACTGGGGGGGGGGGGGGGGTTGTAACACGAAGGAAGAGGAAAATTAACCTTGAAAGAAATTGGTTTTGGTTAGAAAAAGGAAGAGGGTTGTAACTTAGAAAAATAATTAGTTGGTGTTTGGTGTTAGGAAAAATATAAGATTTTAATCAAAAACGGAAACAAAAATGCCCCCAATGGTTCAATTATATATAATTACTATACTATAACTATAGCAAAAAGAAGAAAAGCAGGAAAGAAACCAAAAAGCATAAACGAGGAAAAAAAACAGAAAAAGTAGAAAAGGGCGTGAGAAGGAGGGAGGGGGTGATGGTGCAAAAGAAAAGAGGGGAAAACATACGAAAAAGAAAAAAAAGTGGCTAGGTGGAAGAAATACTTTTTTTCTGAACGCACTTGATCGCAGAAGAGATTCCTTCTCTCTAGGAGTTTTGTAGAGGCAGAGAGAGAGAGAGAGAGAGTGTCTGCACATTACCGCATTTAACACCATTAGAGCTGTGTGCAACATAATGTGAACTAATGGGCTGACTGATAGAGGCACACACAGTGTGTGTGTGTGTGGGGGGGGGGTTGTGTGTTTGGATGGGATTAACATGGAGGGCGCAATGAACAAGTCCATAAATTCAACTGGTGCAGGCAGAGTTGGCAGATGTTAAAATAACAAATGAAGCAAATTAAACCATTGTAGCTTAGATCACATTTGTTTGAAGAAAATATAGTTGAATTAATATTGATTAGTTAATTCATTAATTCTCTGCCACTTTTCCGAGGATGGATTGTAAGGTGGTAATTTAAGAGGGGAAATCCAGACTTCCCTCTCGTTAGCCAATTTATCCAGCTTCCCTTGGGGGATTTCGAGGTGTTCCCAACCCAGCCGTGAGACATAGTCTCTGGGTCATTCTCCTTTCAGTGCGCCGATGCCCAAGCCACCCCATCTGGCTCGTCTCAATATGGAGGAGCAGCGGCTCAAATCCCAGCATGATGACCAAGCCTTTCACTTTATCTGTAAGGGAGAGCCCGGACACACTGCGGTGGAAATTCTAGCCGCTCATATCTGGGATCTTATTATTTTGGTGGTGGGTGGGTTAGGGTGGATGGATGGATGGATGGATGGATGGATGGATGGATAGATAGATAGATACCTATTAATTCTGTCTGAGAATGTTGTCGCCGAAGAGTTAATTTAAGTGTAGAGGGCTGAGAAAAATGGAAACAAGAGCTGACCTGATCCGGAGTTAGTTTTTTTTAAATTTTATTTTATCAACAGCATTTTTATTTTCAAAAACATCATCCTACGCATCTGAAGAGGACACAGGGAGAATACAGATTTTATGTTGTTGTTTTTTGCCCCCCAAAACTCAATTCTTTTAAGTTCAAGTTCAAAGCCAGCTTTATTGTCAATCCCTTCATATGTCAGACACACAAAGAAACCGAAATTCCGTTTCCTCCATCCCACGGTGACGAGACACAGTACACGATAAACATACAAGTAGACGACACAAAATAAAAACAAGAAGGCACAAACAATAACTAATAAATAAATAAAATGAGTGATGAATAAATAATAAACAAATAACCCAATAAATAAGAGGACCAAAACTGAGCCAGTGTGCGTACAGCAGACAGTAAGCATAGCGCAAAGTACAGGACGCTACGCAGAAAGGGGGGGCGAGTTCAGGATCCTAACAGCCTGGGGTATGAAGCTGTTGGAGAGTCTGGTGGTGCGGGAGCGCAGGCTCCCGTACCTCTTCCCAGAGGGCAGAAGCTCAAACAAAGAGTGAGCGGGGTGACTCATATCACTCACAATCGTGGTCGCCTTGCGGATGAGATGGGAGGTGTAAATATCCTTCAAGGAGGGGAGCGAAGCATCAATAATCTTACCAGCCGTGTTCACTATGCGCTGCAGGGCCTTCAAGTTGTAGTCAGTGCAGCCGCCACCCCAAACAGCAATACAGCTGGAGAGGACGCTCTCAATGGTGCCGCGGTAAAATGTAGTCATGACGGCCGGAGGAGCGCTCGCTCGCCTGAGTTTCCGCAGGAAGTACAGGCGGCGCTGGGCTTTCTTTGCCAGTGATGCGGTGTTGGTGGACCAGGAGAGATCCTCACTGATGTGCACCCCCAGGAACTTGGCGCTGCTCACTGTAGTGGTGGGTGGATGGATGGATGGATGGATGGATGGATGGATGGATGGATGGATGGATGGATGGATGGATGGATGGATGGATGGATGGATGGATGGATGGATGGATAGATGGATAGATAGATAGATAGTGTGGCTTCATTTGCATGCCATGGATAATGTTTACTATCCAATTTATGATTCCATTAGCCAGAGAATTCACACTTTGAATTATATACACTACCGTTCAAAAGTTTGGGGTCACAAAATTGTTTGGGTGACCCCAAACTTTTGAACGGTAGTGTAAATATTATTATAATAAAATATTATGAATTAAATATTATAAATTATATCTTATATTTGTATAAGATTATATATAATCTATGAATATAAGTATACATATATATTATAAGCTTTTTTACACAGAAGATTATATATATTCTATAAATAATTATCTAAATAAATATATTTAGAACTTTTTTTATAAACAAACTTTTGAACGGTAGTGTATGTTCATCGAAAAACAAACCTGTGCATTGATTTTGCAAGACTAGTCGGTAGTCTCCCATCAGTCTAATCTACATACTATTTTTTTACATGCTCGTGACACTGTGTTTTGAAAACATTTGATAATTGGTATTTGACAGCCACTTGAAGGTTAAGAGTTGAAAGTTGGAAAATACTTGTGTCTTGTGCATTCAGTATTTGACGTATTTCAATCTCTGCCAGATCAAAGTCCCTTTACTGGTCCACTCACGATGGTCCTGTTATAGACTGGTTGTTCCAGCAGAGGGTGGCAGAGAACCAGTGGTGGTTGCTGATCTTTCAATGAAGGGGAGCTCAATTTCAGCCAACATAAGTAAATTTCTTCAACTCCGTTCCTCATTTCGCTGTCAATCAAAAAAAGATTTAGTCCCAGACATATCCTCCAATCATTATGCAGAAGCTGAACGTCGGGCTGGACGAGGCCAGCCCACTGCCCCATAGACATCCAGAGATGGTGGGAATCCAACCGGCGGGACAAAGCCCAACATTTATCCAACGACTCCTATCGTTTCGCTGCACTCTTTGCTTCCCTATTGAACTAGGTGGACGCTCAACGTCTACACTGTTTAAAGCAGTGGTCTCCAACCTTTTTTGCGCCACGGACCGGTTACGTGTCAGAACTATTTTCGCGGACCGGCCTTTATATAAATAAATACCGTTTTTTTCCATGTATAATGTGCAAAATTTAACTCATTTATTGTCCTAAAATCTGGGGTGTGCATTATACATGAGTACAAAATTTTTTATTTTATTTTATTTTTTTTTATCTGGATATGATACGGAGGCCGCCATTACAGATGCGCTTTCTTCTCTGCTGTTCACTTCAAACACGCTCCATACGAACACAATGCTCTCGTATCAGACGCTTGCTCGATCACCTGCTCGTTTGCTGTCACAATGTACCCTACACAAATCCGAAACATTTCTTCTCTATCGCGTTTACTAGCGCATGCGCAGTGATACTGACCGGCAGAATAACATCCGGTTGTTCCCAAAGATGATCTTTTTTCTGAAATAATTTTACGTTTACGGACTTAAGTCGGAGTCAAAATTTGGGTGCGTATTATACATGGGGACAGGCTTTTTTCCAGCATCGACATGCCATTTTTAGGGTGCGTATTATACATGGGGGCGCATTATACATCGACGTTGAATTAGTGGGAGCACTGAGATTGTTTCACAGAAACGACCCGGTCCCATCTAGGCGTAATCAGAGACAATGACGCCCAAAGTGGTTAAGAGTCTACACTATTTGTGCATCCATTGCAGCCTGGTCATCCTGGAAGAGGGATCCTCCCATCTGTGGTCTCTTCTCAAGGTTTCTCATTTCCCCGAGTTGGAGTTTGGAGTTTTTCCTTGCCCTCCTGGGAGTTTAAGATCAGGGGATGCCTGAGAAGATTTGTAATTTTTTCACACGTCCTGAGTGTTGTTAGTCATCTAAATATTGAAAAGAGGCTGTGATGTACCGAAGTCAAATTCCTTGTTTGGCACGCTCAAACATGGCGAATAAAATTCTTGAATGGCGATAGATCCATATTTTAAGTTGGACTCCAGAAATTTTCTTTTAAATGCAACTTTCCTTTTCTTAAAAGTCGTAGCTTCTTCTTCTGTCTCCTCATTGGGCTTTTTTCCCTTTCCGAAGAAGCTTTCCAAACATCTGTTTCTTGCTCATTTTTGCTTGCCTCGCGGGCTCGACTGAGGTGACATGTCACGTGACCGAGACGAGCGTCTTGACCTGAACCGACGGATGTAATTGGGAGAGAATCGCCAGGTTTTTTTTTTTATATTTCTCAAGATAAATTCTTACTCATTTTTGCTACCTTTGCGGACTCGACTGGGGAAACATGTCACGTGACCGGTACGAGCGTCTTGACCTGAATTAATTGATCATCGATACATTTTTTTTTTTTCCCTGTGTGGCTTGGCGGCCCGGTACCAAGGGACCCACGGACCGGGAGAAAATTTGAGTACGTTGTAGCACATATTTAGTCAATGACATGTACATACAACAGTATACCGTAATTTTCGGACTATAAGTCGCGTTTTTTTTCATAGTTTGGGTGGGGGGGGCGATTTATACTCAGGAGCGACTTATAGTCCGAAAATTACGGTACATATATTTGATCACTTTTTTTTTTACATTTTAGGGGAAGCTGAGTGTTAGGGTGGTGCTCACTCTAACTTATTTTGCAAGAACCACGCTGGAGTCAAGCAAGTCATTTTAGACACCTGCAGGCGGAGAGTTCACTCGTCGCTGTGCTTACAGCGATGGTCGAATGAAGTCTGACTCAGGCCTCGTCAGGTGCTTATTTATTGAGAGAAACAGAGTGGGGTTGAAAGTGGGGGTTTGGGAACACACAGGTTGGGGTGAAGCAGCCGGTCCCGTGCTGATCAAAGCATAGCAGGGGGCCTTTTACGACTTTCTGTAAACAAAGCACCCTTGATTGCTTCCTCTGCGTCTAGTCAATCAGTTGAAAGGTTCTTAGCACTTTGGTAAACTAATTTTGTCTAGACAGGACAAACTAGTTAAATTATTACAGGTTACATTCCAACATAATCATACGATGAAGATATTCTGCAAACTCTAACATATCCCTCCTGTTTTATCATATGATTATGTCAAACCCGAACAATCAAACATAAGTAGGAAAATGAAATCAATGAAATGAAAGCAATAACTTCCAGTGAGGTTTTTCCCTCAATACTCCAGTCCAAAGTATGTGCAACTTAAAAACCTGCGGCCAGATTAAATGCAGGAAAAGAGTTACACGGTCCCTCTGCCTTAGGCGACCAGAATGTTATCAATCAAGATAAAAATTGCTCGCGATTGTTCAGTCGTTGGGGGCTTGGCACGCCCACTGGTGGAGGGTGAGCACGATTCTCACCCCCTTCGCAGATCTGCTCCGTCCGGGGAGAACTTGGAAATATCTGCTGCGTGGTCGTTGTCTTCAGTGGCTCAGGGTGGACTACCTGGCCATCAAGGGGGAAGAGGATTATTCTGCCTCTGTATGAACTGGGGCGGGGACTGTCGATGGCTGGTCTGGTTCCTTGCAGGAACCCTTCACTGGGGCGCACTGGGACAGATGATACCACGATCCTCCTTCGCCGGCCAGCCGGACGGCATGTGCGATGCGCTCCACCAATTTATAGGGTCCAGTCGACGCAGGCTCTGTCCCCCTCCTTCTTGGGACCTTCAGCCAGAACGTTGGGGTGATCTGGACCTGGATCCGCCACCGAAAGGACAGCAGCACGTCCGGAAAACAGCAAAAAACAGCACCTTTTCTGCAACCTTTGCATTAGTCATTTGAGATGTTTCTTCTGCTCCTTTTATCACTGTTTTGGTTCCCCTGGTTACAGAGGCGTTGCTACACCAAAGGGAGGGAAGATTGTGTTTATTGTATATTGAGCTTCCCTTGCAGTCTGAGAGCAATCGTCTCTTGTGTGCTGGAGCCTATCCCAGCAGTCTGGGAGGCTTACTGTGCGAGTTTTTGGAATGTGCAGGCACGGGGACAACATGCAAAGTCCACAGAGAGTTTGCTGTGTTTACAGAACTGTGAGCTTCAATTTTTTTTTAACATCACAGCAGATACATGACTTCCGTGTTTTCTTTCCTTCCCTTAAAACAGAACTGTGAGGCAGACGTGTGAAACAGTACCACTGTGTGCTACTTTGTCACCCTGGGTTATATCATAATCATTATATCTGGTAGTGAAAGATTTATTTTCAACAGCACCAAATGTCATGACCAAACATGCCATCTTCTTGCAGTTTTTTTTTTTTTTAACCGAACACCTTTTAGATTTAAATGGCCAAGCATTCCACAAGGGTTGGCCGCCTGTCTCACCCTGGCCAGTTGCAAATCTCCCAGACGGCGCTCCAGACTGCGCTTGCCTGTAAGAATAATTTTCTGTTCTGAGATTAGCCATCAAGCATGTTGAGTATTTTCATGGTTTCCTGAGTGGCACCTACGTTTCTGCAGATGGGGAGCCATCCCCTTGTATGCGGCGCAATGTTGCAATAATGTCAGTGAAAGCGAAAGGTAGAAAAGCAACTCGCAGCCTTACAGATCAAAACACACATAACCATAAAAAAATCATATAATGTCATAGTTAACCTTAAAATGGAATCCAATGTATCTGAGTGGAAAACCTTTGTTGCTTTGGCCGATGAGATGACTGGTGTAATAAGCCATGTTCCATACCAAAGTTGAAAGGGATCTTTGCGACCCTTTGGCCAAAGGGTAAACTCCGGGCAAACACATGGAATCTAAAAATACACCAAAAGGGAAATGAATATGTTTCCATAATGTGCTAAATGTCAATTCAATTACTTCTCTGCTCGTAGTAGGGAGTGTTTAACCAGCCCTTTTATTAAGTCAAGACTAAGAGAGGAAGTCACTGTTTACCTTTTGAGTATAAAAATAGATTACGTACAATTGTCGTGGTGCTACTTATTGGAGTAAAAATAAATTCAACCACGTTGAAATATGACACCCGCATTCAAAAACGTGAATTAAACTTGACAATAGTCGTCTGGGCTATGTCCTGACCTGAGTGCCTGGAGGAAAACCAATTCGTAGATGTTTTTGTAGACTGCTGCTACCAAATTTGTCTGCACAGGAAAAAAAGTAATTTGATGATTCTGATAATGCAAAAATATAAATCAGATGGAATGTTAGTACGGGGTAGGCAACAAAATGCCCGTGGATCTCCCAGGGCCTACGTGAGCATTGGCTAGCAAACATTTCACAGGAAGTGCCACAAACAAATTAATTCAGTGGCATTGTAAGCCAAAGTTACTTAAAATACAGGCCGATGTACCAAAAGCAAAGTATTAACATCATTCATGAGTGATCCCATTCCCATCCAGCTTTTGTAACATGGAAACTTCAATGACTCGGTGACTGACTTTTAGGTCCAAGAACACGGGGTGGCACTTCAATCTGAGGATCTGCATCAATTTCATCCTCATTTGGTCCTGGGCTGAGGGTACAATGCCCAAAGTGAGGCTGTGGCGGAGAGACATGCCCGTCTGTGACGCAAAGAGAGGAAAGAGTCAAAGACCAGCTGTAGACCAGCTTCAACACGCTGCCCTCTCCTGCTCAAATGTATTACTACATCAGATGTCAGGATATTAAAATCCAGGTCATCTCGCTTTACGACAGTTTTGTTTCTTCGGTAGGAACATGAGCCGAATTTGTGGTTCTTGAATTTGAGCATCTATCAAATGCACAATATGGATAAACCAAATACAATTGATGTAAAATATCTAGAGTGAGAGTTTACTTCAATAAAAACAACACAGTCAAACCTCGGTTCCAGAAGGCGGTTCGAGAAGTGAATCGGTCGAATTCCGAATTTATTTTTCTCACTACAAATTATGGAAAAAAAAATTAGTCCTTTCCAAAACTAAAAAAAAAATGCCATTTTTAAGCATTTTTTCATTTGCGCATTTTTGTCCGATCACGCAACTGCAGCGCACCGCTGAACGCACAACCGTAGCGCGCTGGTCGCATTATTGTGAGAGAGCCGTCGATGAAATTTAGAAAATATTTTTAAAGTCCTGATGTACTTTCCAAAATTTAAGTGGACCTCAGTGCGCAGAGAGCTCCAATCGCGCAACCGCAGCGCGCCGGGCGCTCATTGTCGCATTGCTTTAAGAGCGTCTTTGTGTTTTAGGATGGCTTTACTGCTCCCTCTTGCTTTCTTTGGAGGCAGGATTAGGGGTTAATACAATCCTCAAAGTAATGAAAATACAATAACGAACGGAGTCAGTCAGCATCCGGGCCGCATTGTCAGGTTTTCTCAGGTCCTTTCGGTTCATCTCGCAAGGTTCGACTTCCGAATTTTTTTCGACAACTGAAGCAAAAAAATCTTTAATTTTTCGTTCGAATTCTGATTTGTTTGAGAACCGGCACGTTCGAAAACCGAGGTTTGACTGTATTCTCATTTTGAGTGCATTTTAATTTACAACTATTTTTAACGTTTCTGCAATAAATCGGTCAGGATAAACTTGCTTATTCTAAACTAGACTTTTTACCTGGTGGCAGCTCGGCGCTTGCTGAAACTCGTTGTCGTAGCCGACGAAAATGATACTCACGAATGATTTGAAGAGGTCCATGTGTGTGCTCACACAGAGAATGCATGAGGCTAAGAACCTGGAATCCATCAGCTGGAAACATTATTGCTTATCTGTACTGTTAGATTTTGTCCCAGTTCTTTATCTTTAATGCTCTCTATGCAAATAGTAATTCCTTCTCTGCGAGATTGCAGAAGGTCTAACCCCCACCTCCAAGGTTCTGCCTAGCTTGTGCGATAATGTGTGACCTTACAGTCTTAACTGAGATCACCTACTACATATATGCAAAGAGTGTCATAAAGAAGGGATAAGCCAGTGAAAACAAGAGAAAAGTCACAGCAAGATAACGGCATAGCTCAAGCTACCGAGCTAACTAAAAACAGGGAACATGCATGGCTCACATGTGTGACTGTACTTGGGGGTATTGCAGGAAATAGGTTTAAAGACGTGGAGAATGTTAACTCTGAGATGAAGTACAAATAAAATCCGACTCAGTCACCATGGTAACAGACTCTGCATCTAACTTGCTTACAAGTAGTTCTGATATACGAATTACCATTGTCGACCTGCTGATTTTGCAAGTTATCACAGAGCAGGTCATCCAGTGACTGAAGGGTCAATCTGATTGAGGTTTTTGTGGGGTTTTTTCTCTGCTGGTCTTGCAGGTCACACATTAATATAAGCACGTAATTGTTCCGGGGACGCAATAGCATAAAGACTACCATGCCCTGATGAGCAAATTTTTGGTGGGACATTCGCGTCATATATTCACCTGGGTATTCACCGTACTTTGCACGTCGCTCCTCCTGGGTAATTACCGTATTTTCCGGACTATAAATAAATTTGTAAGATTATCAATTGAGCCAATATGTATATGCGGGAAGTACGACAGTTGCCAGCGGCAGTACCTCAAAGAGCGCAGTCGCAGTTACGGAGTTAATATTACGTGCTGCTGTAACTTTGATTGCGCTCCTGTCGTAGACAGAGAGCTAAAATTTTGAATTTTATTAGGTAGTGATCATAACAGTAGTGTATGGCAGTACTGTTATATTCAAGGTTGCCAATCCTCGGGATAGTACCATGTCTAAAGTATTTCCATTCTTATGCATTGCTGCCTGTATTGCCTGAACATATCAATTATTGTCTGAAACACCAGAGTAAGTGGCTCTGATGGTAAATTTATATGGATATTGAAATCCCCCATAATTATTATAGCATCCGCATTTGTCACTAGGTCAGCCACAAATTCTGAAAATTCACCCAGGAAACCAGAATAAGCCCCGGGTGGATGGTAAATAACAGTAAGATAAAACGATGGCAAGGCTGTGGATCAGACAACGAGAACTTGAATGCATTAATTGAATGAGGGCTAAGTCTAAGATAGGAATTGGATACAAGGTCTACAACCCCACCCTTTTTACAAGGACGCGCAACATGTGCGCGCACAAACTTTTGATGAACAGCTGGCACCCACCTTTGCACGGATCTTCAACCGGTCCCTGGAACTGTGTGACGTGCCCTCGTGCTTCAACAGCTCCACCATCATACTGGTGGCCAAAAAGCCCACTATCACAGGATTGAATGATTACAGACCTTTCGCCCTGACATCTGTGGTCATGAAATCCTTTGAGATACGAGTGTTGAGCCACCTGAAGGACATCATGCTCGACCCCCTGCAGTTTGCTTACCGGGCAAACAGGACGTTGCGGTCAACATGGGGCTGCACTACATCCTGCTTCACCTAGACACCCCAGGGACGTACCCGAGGATCCTGTTTGTGGACTTCAGCCCGGCGTTCAACAACATCGCTCCTGACATCCTCCAACAGAAGCTCATCCAGCTCGCGGGTGCGTGCCTCTACCTGTCAGTGGATCACCAGCTTCTTGACCAACACGAGACAGCATGTGAGGCTGGGGACCATCACATCCGACACCCGGACCACCAGCACCGGCGCCCCTCAGGGGTGCGTGCTCTCCCCACTGCTCTTCTCTCTCTACACCAACGATTGCTCCTCAGGCGACTCTTCTGTGAAGCTCCTAAAGTATGCGGACGACACCACTCTCATCGGACTGATCCGGGATGGTGATGAGACTGCGTACAGACAGGAGGTGGAGCGACTGGTCCACTGGTGCAGCCAAAACCACCAGAACCAGCAGACACAGACACAGCTTCTTTCCCCAAGCTGTCGCTCTGATGAATTCACACCACACATACAGTCTCAAAGACATCACTGGGCAATAATATCCTGTTCTTGCCACTTAAATGTTGTTAGTCACCTGAATGTTAGTCACTTAAATGTTGTACAGAGGCTGAGACAATCGGAGTCAAATTCCTTGTTTGGCATGCACAAACATTGCCAATAAAGCTGATTCTGATCCTGGTTTTGTCAATAAATTGGATTGTTTTGGGCCGATGTTGCACCATGTGTAATGTCCCCGGAGGAACACACGGTTGACAGTGACGTGCAGCCAAACAGAAAGTGAGGTGACGAGGCAGCATACGGTGGGGGATCCAAAATCAAAACTGTCATGGCACAACAGCAAGTCCGTGCCCGCGCTCGCCACTTATTTCTTTTTATGAGATTTTATGCTGCTAAAAACAACCAATCACCATTGTTTATTTGTCCCCATATCTCAAGAGGTTTTGTAAGATTTCCCGTCTGATATGGGAATATTCTTGAATTAAATCAGTTGGTGTGCAATGTATTTGTAATGTAATGTGTGGTATTATCATGGTTCCAAACCACACACGATACGTTATTATCCAAGGCACTAAATTGTCTGGGGCTTTATACCCCTGGCAAAGTCACTCATGGCAAACAAGTCCTATGTAAGGAACCAGACCAGGGATGTCTCAGAGACCCGTTATGACGAATACAAACAATGGATTCAGTTTTTTCTTTCCCGGACATGACGTGGGTTACCAGGGCCTCACTCCCTGCCTCCCTCCTACCCTAGTGGCCAGTCCTACACCCATGCTGTCTGGTCCCACCTGTTTGAAGGGTTTGGATGCTAAAAGACTTGGGCAGCATCAAAAGGCAAGGAAGGACTATGGCGGTCTAATCCCTGGCTACAGAACCTGCTCTCGGGACGTGGAATATCACCTCTTTGCAAAGAAAGACCTCAAACTGGTGATAGATATAGTCAGACTCACCACCACACCCAGTTTGGGCTCTGGTACCAGTCTTCTCGAGACAGTGGTGGCAGACCCAAATGTACTGTGAGGTTTTGCTGGGAACGGCTGGCAAAATCCGCTGTCAAAAAGAGTTTGCCACCTCTCGCAAAACCTTTCCCACGTGTCAGGGAGGTGGCCGACATTGAGTGTGAGTGGACCATGGTCCGTGCCTCCCTTGATGAGACAGCTGATCGTAGCTGTAGCCTTAAATCCATCGTTGCTTGACCTGGCAGCAAACCCTGAACCTGTCTGTGGACACCAGCAGGAAGGGGTGCAATGAGGCTGAAGGAGTCCTCTCTGACCTTTTTGATCAGTGGGACCATAGGCGGATACAGGGGGTGGCTACCTAGGCTTAAGCCCTGGATGTTTTCTCAAAAGTCCCGGATCTCGCTTCTAAGCAAGGTCTGCGTAAAATGAGCTGTGCCGAAATTCACCAGTGGGTGGCAGCATGCGTAGGAAAGCAGCCTATCGCCTGCCTGTGTCACGAAGCAAAGGCAGGGCAACCAAGTGCAGCACAATCCTTTATTGCCAAAGGGGAAATGGAACGCTGGACCTGCGGTCGGGCTGGCGTGGCAGAGCACAGCGCGTAGGAGTAGTCGGAGGCAGGCAGGCAGTCGAAGGACGAGCACGTTGTCAGGACAGGCGGCGAGCTGAAGCGTGGTCGAAGGGCAAGCAAGTTGTCAGGACAGGCGGCGAGCTGAAGCGTGGTCGAAGGGCGAGCAAGTTGTCAGGACAGGCGGCGAGCAGAAGCGTGGTCGAAGATCACGGAAGCAGGTGGCTACAAAGATCGGTCCGGGGAAAAAAGGCAGGAGTATCACGGGCAGGGTAAGCAGACGAACTGACAACCACTGGCAGAACACAGAGAGGTTAAGTAGGGGACCTAACGAGCTGTAGCAGGTGCTGGCAATTCCCTGAGTAGGGCTTGGCTGGAAGTCAGGTGACGTGGAGGCGTGACAGAACCCCCCCCCCCCAAGGGACGGCTCCCGACGTCCTAAAAAACAGAACCCCGAGCCAGAGCAGGAGGCCCTTACCCCAAGACGCGCGTCGATCAATAATCCGACAAGTCCGAGTCAGAACACGTCGACCAAGCCCTATCATCAGGCGGCATCACCGCCCAGTCCCCCTCTCCAGCCGTGGCATCGGGAGATTCCGACCAGGGGGCCGGCGCGGGAACCGAATGGGTCCCTACCGGACTACTTTGAGCAGGGAGCCGGTCAGACCATAACTCCCTGCCCTCCGGAGCAGAACCCGGATGCGAACGTCGCAACGGCAGCCGAGTAAGGGCCCGGGCCATACGCCGCGGCTGACGACGAGACTGGACCCGCGGCCGCTGTCCCCGGGCTGGTGAAGCGGAGGGCCGAGAGGCAAGGGCACGGGCTGGAGTCGGATAGCGGGTCCGGGGCAGGGACTCGCGACAGGTGGTAGGGGGCAAGAAAACCGTCCCCAAACGGATCCCTGCTTGGCAGTTGCCCTTAGGTCTCTTCTGGCAAGAGGCCACCCAGTGAACCTCACCCCCGCAGTACAGGCAAAGGCTGTCTCTGAGGCGCTCCCTACGCCTCTTTGCCGAGAGAAAGGTGCGTCCTATCTCCATCGGCTCCGGCCAGCCGGGCTGGGTGGGAGGAGTAGTACAACTGTGCTGACTTACGTGGACAGGGTCCCTGGCTGACGACCGGTCAGGCGGGAAAACCGGTGCTCTCCCTGACACCCGAGGTGTCGGGCTGATGTCACGATGACGGGGGGGCGGAGTCACCCTCCTCTCCTCGCGTCGCCTGGACCGGATCCGCCGGTCCACCCGTGCTGCCAGGTCCATGGCCTCTTCCAGGGTCTGAGGGCGCTCGTAGGACACCATCTCGTCCTTGATGTACTCTGCGAGTCCGTGGAGGAAGGTGCCGACAAGAGCCGGGGTGTTCCAGCCGCTACGACGCGCCACCGTCTGGAACCGGATGGCATACTGGGCGACAGATCTGCTGTTTTGGCGCAGCGTGATGAGTTCCGTGGAGGCGTCCTCCGAGGCGGAGCCCAAATCAAACACGCGCACGATCTCCGTTGCGAAGGCGTCGAATGACGAACAGGCGGGTCCCTGCCGCTCATATTCGGCCGTTCCCCACAGCCACGCCTCGCCCGTCAGGTGAGTAAGGACGAAACCCACCTTGGCTGGTTTCGTGGCAAATGTGACGGGCTGGAGGTCAAACAAGACACGGCAGTTAGTCAGAAAAGCCCGGACATACTTGGGGTCGCCGTCAAACCTCGCGAGGTTACTGAGTCTGGGCTCCGGGACGTCCACGAGCTGCCCGGGCGCCGGGGCAGGACATGGCGTGGACATAACGGTGGGCTGATCGGCGGGGCTGAGTGACACGGTCGTGGACAGGGCTCGTGCAGATTGGTCTGCAGCAGCCAGAGGTACCAAGTCTTTGAGGTCCCTGAGAGCTTCTACCAGTTCCTGGTGGAGCTGATGATGCTGCTGAAGCTGCTGTTGCTGCTGCTGGAGCTGCTGTTGCTGCTGCTGGAGCTGCTGTTGCTGCTGCTGGACGATCCTCGTTAAAGTTGCCATCTCCTCTGTGGTCTTGCTAAGTCCCCACTCCGTGGTGGTCAGGCGGTCCAGGTCTGAGGGATTGTGCGCTGGTTGCATTTTTGGTCAGTTCGTTCTGTCACGAAGCAAAGGCAGGGCAACCAAGTGCAGCACAATCCTTTATTGCCAAAGGGGAAATGGAACGCTGGACCTGCGGTCGGGCTGGCGTGGCAGAGCACAGCGCGTAGGAGTAGTCGGAGGCAGTCGAAGGACGAGCACGTTGTCAGGACAGGCGGCGAGCTGAAGCGTGGTCGAAGGGCGAGCAAGTTGTCAGGACAGGCGGCGAGCTGAAGCGTGGTCGAAGGGCGAGCAAGTTGTCAGGACAGGCGGCGAGCAGAAGCGTGGTCGAAGATCACGGAAGCAGGTGGCTACAAAGATCGGTCCGGGGAAAAAAGGCAGGAGTATCACGGGCAGGGTAAGCAGACGAACTGACAACCACTGGCAGAACACAGAGAGGTTAAGTAGGGGACCTAACGAGCTGTAGCAGGTGCTGGCAATTCCCTGAGTAGGGCTTGGCTGGAAGTCAGGTGACGCGGAGGCGTGACAGCCTGCCCAGAATACAAGTGTTTCCCCTCGTCCACATCGTTGCAGCTGCCTGCCGAGGACTCGAGTGCCCCCGCGGCAAATTTTAAACTGATAGGCTACCAATCAAGGAATTATGGATATCAGAATATTTTTCAAAAAGTGGACAGCTACACAGCTAAAGTGTATCGTTACACCCCTAATATATATATATATATATATATATATATATATATATATATATAAAATAAAATAAAAAATAAATAAATAAATCTGGGCTAAGCCCCTGATCTCCTAGAATCCTAGATCGGTTCTATCTGCTGCAACAACCCATTTGAGAATAAAGAATTGACAAAAAACTTGGAATAAAAAATAACAAGACATAATAATAATAACATCCATCCATCCATCCATTTTCTATACTGCTTGTACCCACGGGGGTCGCGGGCGTGCTGGAGCTTATCTCAGCAGTCATCGGGCAGTCGGCGGGGGACACCCTGAACCGGTTGCCAGCCGATTGCAGGGCACACAGAGACGAACAACCATCCGCACTTGCACCTAGGGGAAATTTGGAGTGCTCAATTGGCCCATCAAGCATGATTTTTGGGATGTGGGAGGAAACCGGAGTTCCTGGAGAAAACCCACGCGGGCACGGGGAGAACATGCAAACTCCACACGGGGAGTGCCGGAGGTGGAATCGAACCCACACCATCTGAACTGTGAGGCGGACATGCTAACCAGTGCGGCACCGAGCCACCCAAGAGGCAAACAATTTCTTAGAAATATAAAAACAAACAAACAAACAAACAAACAAACAAATAAATAAATAAATAAATACGACGTCCCGAGTCGAGGTCAGCAGCACACCATCCCCACTGTAAACAGTGTTGACGTTGCACTGCTTCCCCCTCCTGAGACGCCGGTTGGTGGACCAGAATTTCCTCGAAGCCGTCCGGAAGTCATTCTCCATGGCCTCGCCAAACTCCTTGATGGGATGTCGGATGTTTATGCGCTGGGTAGATTTCTTGTGCTCTGAGAATGTGCGCTGAGAATGTGCGGGCAGTGCGCGATTGCGCACGCGCGCAGCTTAGAGGGAACATTGGCCACAGCTCCGGTCGGCCGCCTCAACAACGGAGGCACGGAACATGGTCCACTCGGACTCAATGTCCCCCACCTCCCCCGGGACGTGGGAAATGCTCTGCAGGAGGTGGGAGTTGAAGCTCTTCCTGACAGGGGGTTCTGCCAGACGTTCCCAGCAGACCCTCACAGAGCGTTTGGGTCTGCCAGGTCGGACCGGCATCTTCCCCCACCATCAGAGCCAAGCCACCACCAGGTGGTGATCAGTTGACAGCTCTGCCCCTCTCTTCGCCTGAGTGTCCAAAACATGCGGCCGCAAATCCGATGACACGACTACAAAGTCGATCATTGAACTGCGGCCTAGGGTGTCCTGGTGCCAAGTGCACACATGGACACCCTTATGTTTGAACATGGTGTTCATTATAGAAAATCCGTGTCGAGCACAGAAGTCCAACAATAGAACACCGCTCGGGTTCAGATCGGGGGCCGTTCCTCCCAATCACGCCCTTCCAGGTTTCACTGTCATTGCCCACATGAGCATTGACGTCACCCAGTAGAACAATGGAGTCCCCAGAAGGAGCGCTCTCCAGCACTTCCTCCAGGGACTCCAAGAAGGGTGGGTACTCTGAGCTACTGTTTGGTGCATAGACACAAACAACAGTCAGGACCCGTCACCCCTACCCGAAGGCGGAGGGAGGCTACCCTCCCGTTCACCGGGGTTAACCCCAATGTGCAGGCGCCCAGCTGGGGGGCAATAAGTATACCCACACCTGCTCGACGCCTCTCACCATGGGCAACTCCAGAGTGGAAGAGAGTCCAGCCCCTCTCGAGAGGGCTAGTACCGGAACCCAAACTGTGTGTGGAGGCAAGTCCGACTATATCTAGTCGGAACTTTTCTGCCTTGCACACCAGTTCTGGCTCCTTTCCAGCCAGAGAGGTGACATTCCATATCCCAAGAGCCAGCTTCTGCAGCCGGGGATCGGACCGCCAACGTCCCTGCCTTTGGCCGCCGCCCAGCTCACAATGCACCCGACCCCTTTGGCCCCTCCCACAGGTGGTGAACCCATGGAAAGGGGGACCCATCCTTTTCGGGCTGTGCCCGGCCGGGCCCCATTGATTAAAAATTTTGATTTTAAACTTGACCTTGTTAAATATTTATTTTTTGCTGACCAATCATTTTCTTTTTTTAAAGCCTGATGTTAAGGGTGGCGTGCCTTCTCCAGCATAAGATCCTGCCCCAAGTGGGGGGAAATCAAGTAACTTGGGCTAATGTTCACGAGTGAAGGGAAGAAGGACCAGGAGACCAACAGTGCAGTAATGCAGACTGCATTGGTCTGTCATGGTGGAGGGACCTTTGCTTAAAGGCAAAGCTCTCAATTTACTGGTCAATCTATGTTCCTACCCTCACCCATAATCATGAACTGTGGGTCGTGACGAAAAGAATAAGATCCCAGATATGTGCAGCCAGAATTTCCACCGCAGTGTGTCCGGGCTCTCCCTTAAAGATAAAGTGAGAAGCTTGGTCATCATGCTGGGATTTGAGCCGCTGCTCCTCCACGTTGAGAGGAGCCAGATGGGGTGGCTTGGGCATCGGCGCACTGAAAGGACAATGACCCAGAGACTATGTCTCACGGCTGGCTTGGGAACGCCTCGAGATACCCCAAGAGAAGCTGGATAAATTGGCTAACGAGAGGGAAGTCTGGGCTTCCCCTCTTAAATTGCTGCCCTTACGATCCATCCTCGGAGAAGTGGCAGAGAATTATTGAATTAATTAACTAATCAATAATAATTCAACTATATTTTCTTCAAACAAATGTGATCTAAGCTACAATGGTTTCATTTGCTTCATTTGTTATTTTAACATCCAACTGCTCTGCCTGCACCAGTTGAATTTATGGACTTGTTCATAGCGTCCTCCATGTTAATCCCATCCAAAAACACAACCCCCCACTGTGTGTGCCTCTATCAGTCAGCCCATTAGTTCACATTATGTTGCACACAGCTCTAATGGTGTTAAATGCGTAAATGTGCAGACTCTCTCTCTCTCTCTCTCTGTCTCTCTCTCTGTCTCTCTCTCTGTCTCTCTCTCTCTCTCTCTCTCTCGCTCGCACGCACGCACGCACGCACACACACTTCTCAGTGCACTCAGTCATAAGAAAAAAAACATAAAAAAACAGGACTCTATTAGTCGCCATGTGTGTGACTCTGTGTGTGACAGTATTATAGCCTTGCATATATATCTGTGTTTGCCCACCTTTTACCAGGTTTTATGTGTTCCCAGACCTGCTGATCAAAAACATGCACCGTATACTGGTGGTCTGAATGGTCATGGGTGGTCTCAGGATTTACAACATGCTGGGTTCATGTGCGTGTACATGTGTTTTTTGGGCTGCAGACTGATGTTTGGGACAATGTCTTTACAAGGCACGGCCATTTTTTAATGTGGGCAATGCAACTATGTGTTGCAGATCACATTTTACATTGAGTTAAGAGACTTGAGATAAATGGAAGGTGCTATCTGTAGGACAGCTGTGATCCAAGATTATAGATCTTATACTGTATAGAATATATGATTTATGGATGATATATGGTCACTCATTGATCAAAAATGTCTTCATTCTCATACAGTAATCCCTCGTTTATCGCGGATAATTGGTTCCAAACACCACCCGCGATAAATGAAATCCGCGAAGTACGGTCACCAACTAGAAGTTGGTTACTGGGCAGGCTAACAAATTAGCGGAAAGATGCCAATTTGTGATCGTGCTAACACGCGAAAACGGACTTCTAAAGGAATGTAAATGAGCATTTGGAGAAATAATACATTGTCCTAAAGGTTAGACTTTCCTCAATTTAGAAATTTTATTTTGACTTTTAAATGATTTTTTAAATTAGAAAAAAATCTGCGATCTAGTGAAGCCGCGATAAACGAAACACGAAGTAGCGAGGGATCACTGTATTTCCGGATACTTGCCTATGGTTTAAAAAAAATAAAGATCTAACCTTGTTGCTAACCCTGCTGGCTTCAGTCTCCTTGTTTTTAGTTTTCCCAGGTAGAGACAAGTTGTACCGTAATTTTTGGACTTTCAACATTTCGCCACATTTCAGGCTTCAAACATAAACATATAAAATTTTAACTTTTTGTCAAGAATCAACAAGTGGGACACAATCGAGAAGTGGAACGAAATTTATTGGATAATTTAAACTTTTTTACCAAATAAAAAACTGAAAAGTAGGTCGTGCAATATTATTCGGCCCCCTTGCGCTAATACTTTGTAGCGCCACCTGTTGCTGCAATTACAGCTGCAAGTCGCTTGGGGTATGTCTCTATCAGTTTTGCACATTAAGAGACTGGAAATCTTGCCCATTCTTCCTTGCAAAACAGCTCGAGCTCAGTGAGGTTGGATGGAGAGCGTTTGTGAACAGCAGTCTTCAGCTCTTTCCACAGATTCTCGATTGGATTCAGGTCTGGACTTTGACTTGGCCATTCTAACACCTGGATATGTCTATTTGTGAACCATTCCATTGTAGATTTGGCTTTATGTTTTGGATCATTGTCCTGTTGGAAGAGAAATCTCCATCCCAGTCTCAGGTCTTTTGCAGACTTCAACAGGTTTTCTTCCAAAATGGTCCTGTATTTGGCTCCATCCATCTTCCCATCAATTTTAGCCATCTTCCCTGTCCCTGCTGAAGAAAAGCAAGCCCAAACCATGATGCTGCCACCACCATGTTTGACAGTGGGGATGGTGTGTTCAGGGTGATGAGCTGTGTTGCTTTTACGCCAAACATATCGTTTTGCATTGTGGCCAAAAAGTTCGATTTTGGTTTCATCTGACCAGAGCACCACATGTTTGGTGTGTCTCCCAGGTGGCTTGTGGCAAACTTTAAACGAGACTTTTTATGGCTATCTTTGAGAAATGGCTTTCTTCTTGCCACTCCTCCATAAAGGCCAGATTTGTGCAGTGCACGACTGATTGTTGTCCTATGGACAGACTCTCCCACCTCAGCTGTAGTTATCTGCAGTTCATCCAGAGTGATCATGGGCCTCTTGGCTGCATCTCTGATCAGTCTTCTCCTTGTTTGAGATGAAAGTTTGGAGGGACGGCCGGGTCTTGGTAGATTTGCAGTGGTCTGATACTCCTTCCATTTCAATATAATTGCTTGCACAGTGCTCCTTCAGATGTTTAAAGGTTGGGAAATCTTTTTGTATCCAGATCCGGCTTTAAACTTCTCCACAACAGTATCTCGGACCTGCCTGGTGTGTCTTGATGGTTCTCTCTGCGCTTTAAACAGAACTCTGAGACTATAAAAGAGCAGGTGCATTTATACGGAGACATGATTACACACAGGTGCATTCTATTTATCATCATCAGTCATTTAGGACAACATTGGATCATTCAAAGATCCTCACTGAACTTCTGGAGTGAGTTTGCTGCACTGAAAGTAAAGGGGCCGAATAATATTGCACGCCCCACTTTTCAGTTTTTTATTTGTTAAAAAAGTTTAAATTATCCAATAAATTTCGTTCCACTTCACGATTGTGTCCCACTTGTTGTTGAATCTTGACAAAAAATTAAAATTTTATATCTTTATGTTTGAAACCTGAAATGTGGCAAAATGTTGAAAGGTTCAAGGGGGCCGAACACTTTCGCAGGCTTCGTCTGCTTCTTGCTTTGACTTTATGCGCATCAGCTGGTCCAAATGTCACTTCAAGACGATTTCTGGATTTTGTTTTGATATGATTCATTAAACTAAATCATCTTTCACAGTTGGCATCGCTGCATGTTTTGCAGAGTAGACCTTTCTCACTTGAAAAAGAAAAAATCACCGCTTTTTCTTCAATTTGCACATACTCTGACAGCCATTCCATCTTAAAAGAACTACATTTCTTTTTTACTGTGGCTTGGTGAGTGGATGTATCGCTGCCTGTTCGTTTCGCCAGGATGCGGGGTTTGCATTAGCATCAATTCACCTGCTAGCTAACCTGCACGGCGCATATAAGCAGGGCCCAGACGCAAGCACCGTCAATGCCATGATTGGCTTCGTACCGTAAGTGGACCGTATCGTATCATTGGCTGGACACCTGTCACTCACTGAGTGAGAAACAAAAAAAAAAAAACATTATTGGGCGAATTAATTAGATTAGGTCTAATATTAATATAATATTATAATTGATATAATAGATTATAATCTACCGTTTTTTTCCGTGTATAATGCGCCCCCATGTATAATACGCACCCTAAAAATGGCATGTTGATGCTGGAAAAAAGCCTGTACCCATGTATAATACGCACCCAATATTTTTAAAAAAGAATTTTAATTTTTTTTTTAAAATTTTTTTTTTTTTTAAGTCCCAATGATCGTCACACACGCAGGGAGGCAATGGGTCCCATTTTTATAGTCTTTGGTATGTTCTTAAATAGGCTGGATGTATTTTTTTTGTTGCCGTTGATTTCTCCGACTGCCTGTAAAGGCACCACCGCGCTCTGTGCGCGCATGTGAAAAAGGCGTGCGGACGTGAAAAAGGCGGCTCTGTATGGGAGAGACGTTGAAGAGGAATAAAACCACCCTTGGAAACCAAAACTTGCACCTCGTCGTGACTCGGAGCCGCAACAAATGTTTCGGATTTGTGTAGGGTACATTGTGACAGACAGCAAACGAGCAGGTGATCGAGCAAGCGTCTGATACGAGAGCATTGCGGTCGTATGGAGCGTGTTTGAAGTGAACAGCAGAGACGAAAGGAACAAGGCAAAGTGTTGTGAAATAAAATATTACCTGTAATACGCATTTTGTTATTTGCTGATTGAAACTGCTAATTAAACTGTGAATTGAAACTAATAGGAAGAAAACAACTCTCGCTCTTAATATAGCTGACGTGTCTTGCGCATCCGTTCTGCGCATCTGTAATGGCGGCCTCCGTATGACGTCCGGTCCGCGATGGAGATTAAAAACAAACAATATTTGACAATAACACACCATCAAGGATTGCACCATCGCATCAAACGATGTGTCGTCAATTATGAATTTTACTGACTGTGTTGGGCAGGATGGCTGAATGCGATGCGCGATTGACAACAAACAAGAAGAAAGGTGATTTCAAGTTTTATTTCGAGGGAGATTTGTCATGTCTCGTCCCCAGTTTTGCTATGTGTCTAGGTTGCCATAGTTTCTGTTCGCGTCGCCCCTCTCTTCCTGTGTCACCTCAATCGATGTAACGTGTTTTGTATTTAAGTCTTGTCTGCCCCTCGCTCACCGTCGGATCATTGCATGTGTTACTGTCATGATGTGGTTTCTGTTCCTGTCTTTGGTAATGTCACCCTGTCTTTTTGTTCCACGACTTTGTCGGTCAGTCCTGTTGTTGGTTTTGTTGTGACTTTCTTTAAAAAAAAAAAAAAAAAAAAATTAACATTTTTTTTGTACCCATGTATAATGCGCACCCCAGATTTTAGGACAATAAATTAGTTACCGTTTTTTTCCATGTATAATGCGCAAAATTTAACTAATTTATTGTCCTAAAATCTGGGGTGCGCATTATACATGGGTACAAAAAAAAAATTTTTTTTTTTTTTTTTTTTTAATCCGGAGATGATATGGAGGCCGCCATTACAGATGCGCTTTCTTCTCTGGTGTTCACTTCAAACACGCTCCATACGAACACAATGCTGTCGTATCAGACGCTTGCTCGATCACCTGCTCGTTTGCTGTCACAATGTACCCTACACAAATCCGAAACATTTCTTTGCTATCGAGTTTGCTAGCGCATGCGCAGTGATACTGACCGGCAGAATAACATCCGGTTGTTCCCAAAGATTATCTTTTTTCTGAAATAATTTTACATTTACGGACTTAAGTAGGAGTCAAAATTTGGGTGCGTATTATACATGGGTACAGGCTTTTTTCCAGCATCAACATGCCATTTTTAGGGTGCGTATTATACGTGGGGGCGCACCATACACGGAAAAAAACGGTAAATAATAAACAAATAACCCAATAAATAAGAGGAGCAAAACTGAGCCAGTGCGCGTACAACAGACAGTAAGCATAGCGCAAAGTACAGGACGCTACGCAGAAAGGGGAAGCAAGTTCAGGATCCTAACAGCCTGGAGTGCGAAGCGGTTGTTGAGTCTGGTGGTGCGGGAGCGCAGGCTTCTATACCTCTTCCCAGAGGGCAGCTCAAACAAAGAGTGAGTGGGGTGACTCACATCACTCACAATCGTGGTTGCCTTGCGGGTGAGATGGGAGATGTAAATGTCTTTCAAGGAGGGGAGTGAAGCACCAATAATCTTACCAGCCGTGTTCACTATGCGCTGCAGGGCCTTCAAGTTGTAGTCAGTGCAGCCGCCACCCCAAACAGCAATACAGCTGGAGAGGACGCTCTCAATGGTGCCACGGTAAAATGTAGTCATGACGGCCGGAGGAGCGCTCGCTCGCCTGAGTTTCCGCAGGAAGTACAGGCGGCGCTGGGCCTTCTTCGCCAGTGATGCAGTGTTGTTGGACCAGGAGAGATCCTCACTGATGTGCACCCCCAGGAACCTGGCGCTGCTCACTCTCTCCACCACAGCACCGTCGATGGTCAGCGGCAGGTGTTGGGTGTGACCCTTCCGGAAGTCCACAACAACCTCCTTGGTCTTGTCGATCTTCAGCAGGTGGTTGTTGTCCCTGCACCACGTGGTCAGAAGGTCAACCTCCAGCCTGTACTGAGTCTCGTCTCCCTTGGTGATGAGACCCACCAGAGTCGTGTCGTCAGCAAACTTCACTATGCGGTTGTCGCTGTGGGTTGCAATGCAGTCATGCGTCAGGAGGGTGAAGAGTAGCGGACTGAGCACGCAGCCTTGGGGGGCCCCTGTGCTCAGCGTGATGCTGGCGGAGATCTTGTCGCCAACACGTACCACCTGTGGCCTCTGACAGAGGAAGTCCAGTAGCCAGTTGCAGAGATAGGTACTGAGGCCCAGCTTGTCAAGTTTGCTGATGAGACGTTGTGGCACAATGGTGTTGAAGGCAGAACTGAAGTCCACAAACAGCAATCTCACATACAAGTCCCTTCTCTCCAGGTGGGTGAGGGCCGAGTGGAGGGCAGAGCAGATGGCATCCTCGGAGGACCGCTTGGCTCTGTACGCAAACTGGAAGGGGTCAATGGTGGGGGGGGAGAACGGAACGGATGTGCTCCATGACAAGCCGCTCAAAGCACTTCATGATGATGGGCGTAAGTGCCACGGGGCGGTAGTCATTGAAGCAGGACGGAGCAGGTTTCTTCGGCACAGGTACGATGGTGGCAGCTTTGAAACACGACGGGACGATGGCCTGCTGCAGGGAAGTGTTAAAGATGTCTGTGAAGACATCCGTCAGCTCACCAGCGCAGTCCTTCAGCGCTCGACCCGGGATGTTGTCAGGGCCCGCCGCCTTACGGATGTTGAAAGCGGCAAGCGCCCTCCTCACGCTGTCGGCGGAGAGGCACAGCGGCAGCTCGTCTGAAGGGGGAGTGGCCTTCAGCGGGCAAGTGCTGTTCTGAGCGTCGAAGCGAGCAAAGAAGCGGTTAAGGCAGGGGTCACCAAACTACGGCCCGCGGGCCGGATACGGCCCACGGGACCGTTTAATCCGGCCCGCCAACCCTGAACAAATTGTATTATTAAACTTTTTTTTTTTTTTTTTGCTCATTTTGCCTGCAATGACTGCGTTTCCCCAGTAGATGGGGAAGCGCTCGCCTGCGCATTTACTACCGGAAGCCGTGTCAGAAAGCTCGGTGCACACTCACAAGTGCGTGTACGGACATGGCGCACTCGCGCTCTATTTGTATCAGTCCCGAATTTAGAGCGTGGGCTGTGACGACAGCATTCTTGTAATTTGCGCGCTGAGCTTTCAGATGCAGTTTTGCGCTAAAGTCACCCACAAACCTTCCCCTGGAATCCTTCCGTTAAAATGTCGCCCAAGGAAAAGCAAGGTGAACACAGTGCCGAGCGTTTAAAAGAGAGTGGCCAATTTGGCTCGACGTACGCGACGTGACGTTCAGCCACATCAACATCTACCCGTCAAAGATCGAGGTAAACGGACCAACACCTCGGATCTCTCCTAAGAATTGCCACAACAAATTTTACTCCAGACTATGACGCACTATCAAACTTTAACAAAAAATACAGCGGTGTCTACAAGCCTACTGGAACCTACAAAAGGATTATAAGGAAGGAACACAAGAACTTTAAGAGACTGTGTCAGAGAGGTTCTGCTCTGACAACTGAGCTGAACTTTTATCTGTTAAGATTGTGCATGGCACAACAGAAAGTTAATGTTCCATGTTTTTTTTTCTATGAAGAACCCAGAGAGAGTTATTTAGTTATTATTTATTTCCTGTTTTTTCTGTGAAGAACTCAGAGAGGGTTATTTAGTTATTATTTATTTCATTAATAGTGTTATTATTTGTTTCCTGACTTTTTTTCTGTAAAGAACCTGGAAAGGGTTATTAAATCACCGTTATTTGGTTATGTGTGGCTTTCTGGAAAACAATAAATTTTCTAAGCTCCCCTACGATCGTCACACTTTTTCTGTTACAAACTGACACCGGCCCGCCATCAGAGAAGGGAAAGGTTATGTGGCCCTCACAGGAAAAAGTTTGGGGACCCCTGGGTTAAGGTCATTGAGCAGACGGATGTCGCCTTCACAGCTCTGCGGCGCGGGCTTGTAATCCGTGATGGTCTGAATGCCCTGCCAAAGGCTCCGTGCGTCCCTGCTGTCCTTGAAGTGGGCGGTAATTTTGCACGAGAACGCCCTCTTTGCTTCTTTGATGCCCCGGGACAGGTCGGCCCTCGCAGTCCTCAAGCCAGCCTCATCCCCTGCTCTAAAGGCTTTGTCCCTGGCCCTCAGCAGCCTGAAGACAGCCCCTGTCATGGCTTCCGGTTAGCCCGAGTGACGATGGATTTTGAGAGAGTCACATCATCAATGCACTTCCTGATGTAGGAGGAAACAGAGTCAGTATACTCCTCAATGTCTGTCCGATCGTCGCAAGTGGCAGCCCTCCTAAACATGTCCCAGTCAGTAGAGCCAAAGCAGTCACGAAGCGCATCAGAGGCACCCTCAGGCCACACCCGTACCTGCTTGCGAACTGGCCTGGACGCTCTCACCATTTGTCTGTATGCAGGCAAAAGCATAACAGTGATATGGTCAGAAAGTCCAAGATGGGGGAGGGGGGCGGCTTTGAAAGCTCCTTTATGCGAAGAGTAGACCAGGTCCAGGAAGCTGTCGCCACGCGTAGGAAAATCAACATGCTGGTGAAGCCTCGGAAAAACAGACTTCAGGTTAGCATGATTAAAATCCCCAGCGAAGATGGTGAAACCGTCAGGGTGCGCTGTCTGTTGTTCACTGACAGCCTGGTACAGTTCACTAAGAGCCGCGATCCTGTCGCCCTCGATGTTGGAAGGCGGGATGTAAACCACGACTAGCAGAATCGCGGTAAATTCCCTTGGCAGGTAAAAAGGACGGCACTTAATGATCACGAACTCCGCCAGTGGCGAGCAGTGCTTGAATACCACTACAGAGTCCCGGCACCATTCGTCATGGATGTAGACACATATTCCACCGCCACGAGATTTTCCCCCTTATACAATGGCCCGGTCCGCCCGATAGCACGCCAGCCGCTCCAGAAGTACGGCAGAATAGTAAAAGATATATTTTAAATTGTGAGGGGAAAAAAAGCACATCAAAACATTTTTTTTATTTTTACCAATGAAAGACAACATTTCAAAGATCAGAATTTCAAAAAAACAAAAAAATATGCAGAAATTCTAATGAAAGATAACATACAGTATACGTACTGTATCAAAGTTCGTGTGGAGCAAAAACAGCAAAAACATTTTCTTATGTACAATACGTATTTTCACCAATAAAAAAAAGTTTATTGGTCCCCTCCCATAAAAACATCGGGAAACTCGTCTGTAGGTGTTGTCTCTCTCGCAAATCTCTGCAGTTGGGAAGACTCTTCCACTGGATGTTCTTTCCTTTTTGCAAAGAACCTGTCAAGTGTAACTTCTTTCTGCCTTCTATAAAGAATGTAATAATGAACGGAGTCAGTTTGCATGCAGGTCCTCTCGGCTCATCTCCCGAGGTTCGAGAACCGAAATTTCGTCCGACATCCGACGCAAAAATATCTCAAATTTTTTGTTCGAATACCGATTTGTTCGAGAACTGGGACGTTCGAAACCCACTAAGAAATCAAAGCAGTTTGCAGGGATGAGAACGGCAAATGAAAAAAAACACTGAAAAGTAGCCGGGTTCTGGGGGCCGCATGCCCCACTGGGGGCCGCAGGGGCCACAGGCCCTTATTGGGGGCCACGGGGCCCACAGGCCCCCATTGGGGGGCGCAGGGGACCAGGGGCAATGCCCCGGAGGGGGCTCAGGGGATAAAGCTCCCTGGAAACTCCTGGATTTTGAGTATAGCAACCCTAAAGCCATTAATTTCATCACTCAATTTCAACAGTTTTGTTGATGGGGGGGTGCTAATAGGACGTCAAGCGCTTTGTGTGGCGGGCTCCATCTAGTGTGGAAACTGAGAAGCTGAGCTCAAGCTTCTTGTGCGGGCCATATTCAATTATGTTTTCAGAATTTGCTGCGGGCCAATAAAAACGGTTGGCCCGCGGGCCGTAGTTTGGACACCCCTACTCTACACCAATGATTTCTCCTCAGGTGACTCTCCTGTGAAGCTCCTGAAGTATGCAGACGACACCACTCTCATCGGACTGATCCAGGACGGGGATGAGACTGCGTACAGACAGGAGGTGGAGCGGCTGGTCCACTGGTGCAGCCAAAACCACCTGGAGCTGAACCCGCTCAAGACCGTGGAGATGACAGTGGACTTCAGGCGAGACCCTTCACCACTTTTACCCCTCACTATCCACAGTGATACTATTCTCTCCACAGACACCTGGTTCCTGGGAACCACATTCTCTCGGGACCTGAAATGGACCGGCCACATAAACTCTGTCCGGAAGAAGGCCCAGCAGAGGCTGTACTTCCTGAGACAGCTCAAGAAGTTCAACCTGCCGCGAGAGCTTCTGAAGACCTTCTACACTGCCATCATCCAGTCTGTCCTCTGCACCTCCATCACTGTCTGGTTTGGATCAGCCTCCAAACAAGACAAGCACAGACTGCAACGGACAATCAGGACTGCAGAACAGATCATTGGAATCAACCTCCCATCTATCCAAGACTTGTACCTGTCCAGGACCAGGAAACGTGCAAGGAACATCTCTACAGACCTTTCTCACCCAGGTTACAGTCTGTTTGAACTATTCCCCTCCAGACGGCGTTATAGAGCTCGGTACGCCAAAACCAGCAGACACAGAGACTGCTTCTTCCCTCAGGCTGTTGCTCTGATGAACTCACACCACTCTTAGAGTCTCAGAGTCATTACTGTGCAATAACATCCTGCTCTCCACACCTTTTTTGAATTTGTCTACACTGTTTGTACTATGTGTCCTCTCTGCATACATTGCAGCCTGGTCATCCTGGAAGAGGGACCTTCCCATCTGTGGTCTCTTCTCAAGGTTTCTCATTTGCCCTAGCTGGAGTTTTGAGTTTTTCCTTGCCCTTTTGGGAGTTTAAGATGAGGGGATGTTTGAGAATATTTGCCATTTTTCACATGTCCTGAGTGTTGTTAGTGACCTAAATGTTGAACAGAGAGTGTGATTTACCGAAGTCAAATTCCTTGTTTGGCACGCTCAAACATGGCGAATAAAAACTCTTGAATCTTGAAGAGCTACAATACTTTGGTGTCACCTGGAACATGTTTTGTTTGGTTTTGTTTTGTTTTTATTTTGCTTTGTTTTGTCATTTCTCCTTATAAAACCTTTTTTTTTTTTTTCAGATTTTTTGGCCTGATTGATCATTTCTAATTTACATTTGGAATGCCATTTGGTTGTGTTCCTTCACTTTATTATTGCTTTAATCAAATAAATATAGTTTAAACCTGAAAGAAAAGAAACTTAAAATAACACATACGGGTGGAAATGGCACCCCTATATGAAGAAAAGGCCGCCACAAAAGGCGGGTAAGGAAGCAAAGGGTGGGGGCGGGGAGTTTAGTGCACAAAGTAATGGCTGCCAGATGTTTGGGTATTGTAAGGAGAAATTCTATTGCACCATCTCAGTCGAGTGCAGAGGGAGAAAAACAGTAAATGGGATTCGTGTGTCTGAAATGAGTATGTCGTGAGGAAGATACTTGCAAACACATAAGCAATTACATTCTACGTTCTTTGAACATTTAAACTTTATTTGGGCTGCATGCTATCCTGAACATTACTTGTAGTTAGATATTTCTTCTATTTGTTTGAAACTTATTTAAAAAATGACAGTAGCGCATAAGTGAGTGTGTTTGTGTGGTGTGTCTGTATTAGTGCTGTGCACAAATATGCGGTAATTCAAATTGAGTGGCGAGTTGACTATAAAGAATGATGATGATGATGATGATGATGATAGAACTTTAATCATTCCACAGCGGGGAAATTTACTTGTCACATCAGCGCATACGAGTGCAAGAATACAAGTGCCAAAATTTAAAAAAAAAAGGATAAATAACAGACAAGGACAAAGACAAGTACTGCTAGTAGAGACGAAACACAATTATATATCAGGTGGCACGCATGTTGTAGAGTCTGACAGCAGAGGGAATGAAGGACCTGTGGAATCGTTCCTTCCTACACCGTGGGTGTAATAGTCTCCTGCTAAAGGAGCTGCTCAGGGACCGCACAATGTCATGGAGGGGGTGAGAGGTGTTGTGCATGATGGATTTCAGCTTAATTAACGTCCTCCTCTCACCCACAACCTCAATAGAGTCCAGGGGACAACCCAGGACAGAGCTCGCTCTCCTGACCATCTTATTCAGAAGCCAGATTATTAATTGTTAGGGTCGAGTCAATGCAAAAGGAATAAACAGAGAAAAAAGATAATCTCATTTAGAAAACAAAAACATACTACAGAATGATGAGGCTAAACCTGTGGTTCTTAACCTTGTTGATAGTACCGAACCCCAGCAGTTTCATATGCGTATTCACCGAACCCCTCTTTGGTGAAAAATATATAAAAGACCAGGACAAAAGACAAAAGACCAGGAAAGCACCAGGCCCAGACGGCGTGTCACCTTCCTGCTTGAAAGTCTGTGCTGAGCAGCTGGCGCCCACCTTTGCACGGATCTTCACGGTTCTCTGGAGCTGTGTGAGGTGCCCTCGTGCTTCAAGAGCTCCACCATCGTTCCAGTGGCCAAGAAGCCCGCCGTCACAGGTTTGAATGACTATAGACCTGTCGCACTGACATCTGTGGTCATGAAATCTTTCGAGAGGTTAGTGCTGAACCACCTGAAGGATGTCACGGGCCCCCAGCTTGACCCCCTCCAGTTTGCCTGCCGGGCAAACAGGTCAGTGATGATGCGGTCAACATGGGACTGCACTACATCCTGCACCACCTGGACACCCCAGGAACGTACGCCAGGATCCTGTTTGTGGACTTCAGCTCGGCGTTCAACACCATCGCTCCTGACATCCTCCAACAGAAGCTCATCCAGCTTGCGGTGCCTGCCTTCACCTGTCAGTGGATCACCAGCTTCCTGACCAACAGGAGACAGCGCGTGAGGCTGGGGGGCATCACATCTGACGCCCGGACCACCAATACTGGAGCCCCTCAGGGGTGCGTCCTCTCCCCACTGCTCTTCTCTCTCTACACCAATGATTTCTCCTCAGGCGACTCTCCTGTGAAGCTCCTGAAGTATGCAGACGACACCACTCTCATCGGACTGATCCAGGACGGTGATGAGACTGCGTACAGACAGGAAGTGGAGCGGCTGGTCCACTGGTGCAGCCAAAACCAACTGGAGCTGAACCCGCTCAAGACCGTGGAGATGACAGTGGACTTCAAGCGAGACCCTTCACCACTTTTACCCCTCACTATCCACAGTAATACTATTCTCTCCACAGACACCTTCAAGTTCCTGGGAACCACAATCTCTCGGGACCGGAAATCATCACTGTCTGGTTTGGATCGGCCTCCAACCAAGACAAGCACAGACTGCAACGGACAATCAGGACTGCAGAAAAGATTATTGGAATCAACCTCCCATCTATCCAAGACTTGTACCTGTCCAGGACCAGGAAACGTGCAAGGAACATCTCTACAGACCCTTCTCACCCAGGTTGCAGTCTGTTTGAACTACTCCCCTCCAGACGGCGTTATAGAGCTCGGTACGCCAAAACCAGCAGACACAGAGACAGCTTCTTCCCTCAGGCTGTTGCTCTGATGAACTCACACCACTCTTAGAGTCTCAGAGTCATTACTGTGCAATAACATCCTGCTCTCCACACCTTTTTTGAATTTGTCTACACTGTTTGTACTATGTGTCCTCTCCGCATCCATTGCAGCCTGGTCATCCTGGAAGAGGGTCCTTCCCATCTGTGGTCTCTTCTCAAGGTTTCTCATTTCCCCTAGCTGGAGTTTTGAGTTTTTGCTTGCCCTTTTGGGAGTTTAAGATCAGGGGATGTTTGAGAATATGTGCCATTTTTCACATGTCTTGAATGTTGTTAGTCACCTAAATGTTGAACAGAGGGTGTGATTTACCGAAGTCAAATTCCTTGTTTGGCACGCTCAAACATGGCGAATAAAAACTCTTGAATCTTGAATCTCTTGAATATTTTTTTTTCAAATTCAAGACATCAGTTTTTACACTGGTGCACAAAATGAGCTGTGCATGAAAACCCCAAAACCAACACATCTGCTCTCCACACCTTTTTTGAATTTGTCTACACTGTTTGTACTATGTGTCCTCTCCGCATCCATTGCAGCCTGGTCATCCTGGAAGAGGGTCGTTCCCATCTGTGGTCTCTTCTGCCCTCCACTCGGTCCTCACCCACCTGGAGAGAAGGGACTTGTATGTGAGATTGCTGTTTGTGGACTTCAGTTCTGCCTTCAACACCATTGTGCCACAACGTCTCATCTGCAAACTTGACAAGCTGGGGCTCAGTACCTATCTCTGCAACTGGCTACTGGACTTCCTCTGTCAGAGGCCACAGGTGGTACGTGTTGGCGACAAGATCTCCGCCAGCATCACGCTGAGCACAGGGGCCCCCCAAGGCTGCGTGCTCAGTCCGCTACTCTTCACCCTCCTGACGCATGACTGCATTGCAACCCACAGCAACAACCGCATAGTGAAGTTTGCTGACGACACGACTCTGGTGGGTCTCATCACCAAGGGAGACGAGACTCAGTACAGGCTGGAGGTTGACCTTTTGACCACGTGGTGCAGGGACAACAACCTCCTGCTGAACGTCGACAAGACCAAGGAAGTTGTTGTTGACTTCCGGAAGCGTCACACCCAACACCTGCCGCTGACCATCGACGGTGCTGTGGTGGAGAGAGTGAGCAGCGCCAGGTTCCTGGGGGTGCACATCAGTGAGGATCTCTCCTGGTCCACCAACACCGCATCACTGGCGAAGAAGGCCCAGCGCCGCCTGTACTTCCTGCGGAAACTCAGGCGAGCGAGCGCTCCTCCGGGTGTCATGACTACATTTTACCGTGGCACCATTGAGAGCGTCCTCTCCTGCTTTATTGCTGTTTGGGGTGGCGGCTGCACTGACTACAACTTGAAGGCCCTGCAGCGCATAGTGAACACGGCTGGTAAGATTATTGGTGCTTCACTCCCCTCCTTGAAAGACATTTACATCTCCCATCTCACCCGCAAGGCGACCACGATTGTGAGTGATGTGAGTCACCCCGCTCACTCTTTGTTTGAGCTTCTGCCCTCTGGGAAGAGGCATAGGAGCCTGCGCTCCCGCACCACCAGACTCAACAACAGCTTCATGCTCCAGGCTGTTAGGATCCTGAACTCGCTTCCCCTTTCTGCGTAGCGTCCTGTACTTTTGCGCTACGCTTACTGTCTGCTGTATGCACACTGGATCCGTTTTGCTCCTCTTATTTATTGTGTTATCTGTTTATTTATTATTTATTCATCATTCTTATTGTTTGTGCCTTCTTGTTTTTATATTGTGTTGTTTACTTGTATGTCTATCGTGTAATATGTCTCGTCACCGTGGGATAGAGAAAACGTAATTTCGGTTTCTTTGTGTGTCTTGACATGTGAAGAGATTGACAATAAAGCTGACTTTGACATTGACTTTGACTTTGACAATGCATGAACTAAAAAAGAAAAAAACTACATACCTGCAAATCAGCATGACTTCTGCTGTTGCCTTTGCGAGGCCAGTTCAGATATGCATCATCACAAAGTTACACGATAAATCAGGTGTGTTCGGTCTTCTGCAGAAGAGGCTCTGCCGAACCCCTGAGACTGACTCACCGAACCCTAAGGGTTCGATCGAACCCAGGTTAAGAACCACTGGGTTAAACATTCAACTGCTTCATTCTTACAAGACTTACAATTGTTGATACGAAGCATTTAAAAAACACATTGCAAAATCCACTCTTGCGCCCCTCAATTAAATAAAAATCAAATAAAAATTGTTCCATTATTTGTAATGGGAAAAATAGATTCGGAATTCCACCGATTCGCTTCTCGAACCTCCTTCTGGAACGGGTTATGGTCAACAACCAAGGATTGACTGTATTTTTGCTTTTCTTGTTGAAATGACACTTACATGTGAACTGGAAATGACAATAATAACAAGGTGAAAGCCAAATTGAGAAAAATGGCTATTTCAGAAGTGTGTTTCAAACTGGAACCCAGGAAGTAGCTCTCGGTTTAAGAAAGGTTGGTGACCCCTGTTCTAGAACCACCCGCGATAATCAAAAATCCGCAAAATAGAATTGATATATTTATGTATGTAACTATATATATATATATATAAAAATTCCCCTCTCACCCTCCGCGGGTGGTCTCCCACTCCAAGCTCGGGTCCTCCAGAGGCCTGGGAGCTTGAGGGTTCTGCGCAGTATTTTGGCTGTTCCTAGCACTGCACTCTTCTGGACTGAGATGTCTGATGTTGTTCCTGGAATCTGCTGTAGCCACTCCTCCAGTTCGGGGGTCACTGCCCCAAGTGCCCCAATGACCACGGGCACCACCGAGGCCTTCACTTTCCAGGCCTTCTCAAGCTCTTCTTTGAGGCCCTGGTATTTCTCTAGCTTCTCAAGTTCTTTTTTCCTGATGTTGCCATCGCTTGGTATTGCTATATCCACTACAACGGCCTTCTTCTGCTGTTTGTCCACCACCACAATGTTCGGTTGGTTCGCCATCACCATCTTGTCAGTCTGGATCTGGAAGTCCCACAGGATCTTGGCTCGCCCGTTCTCTGCCATCTTAGGAGTGCTTCCCACTTTGAACTTGGGGCTTCCAGTCCATACTCTGCACAGATGTTCCTGTACACTATGCCAGCCACTTGGTTATGACGTTCCATGTATGCTTTCCCTGCTAGCATCTTACACCCTGCTGTTATGTGCTGGACTGTCTCAGGGGCCTCTTTGCACAGCCTACACCTTGGGTCTTGTCTGGTGTGGTAGATCTTGGCCTCTATTGCTCTGGTGTTCAGAGCCTGTTCCTGTGCAGCCATGATGAGTGCCTCTGTGCTGTCCTTCAGTCCAGCTTTTTCCAGCCATTGGTAGGATTTCTTGATGTCAGCCACTTCACTTATCTGCCGATGGTACATCCCATGTAGGGGTTTGTCCTCCCATGATGGTGTCTCTAGCCACTCTTCCTTTGTTTGCCATTGTCTGAGACATTCACTGAGCACGTCATCCGTTCGGGCCTTTTCCTTGATGTACTCATGGATCTTGGCTGTTTCATCCCGAACAGTGGCTCTCACACTCAGTAGTCCTCTGCCTCCTTCTTTACGGCTAGTGTACAGTCTCAGGGTGCTGGACTTAGGGTGGAACCCTCCGTGCATGGTTAGGAGCTTCCGTGTCTTGACATCTGTGGTCTGCGTCTCTTCCTTTGGCCAGCTTATTATTCCTGCAGGGTATCTGATGACTGGCAGGGCGTAGCTGTTTATATATTTATTGTTTATTTATCCGGGCAATATATATATATATATATATATATATATATATATATATATATATATATATATATATATATATATATATATAAATATATACTCCTCCGTGAGTCGTCACCTTATCGTGGTGGAAGGGTTTGCGTGCCCCTATGATCCTGGGAGCCAGCTTCATGCCCCTGGTAGGGTCACCCATGGCAATCGGGTCCTAGGTGAGGGGCCAGACAAAGCACAGCTCACATTAGCCCCTTATGAAGAAAAAAATTATTGGATCCCGTTTTCCCTCGCCCGGACGCGGGTCACCGGGGCCCCCCTCTGGAGCAAGGCCTGGAGGCGGGGCTCGAAGGCGAGCGTCTGGTGGCCGGGCCTTCGCCCATGGGGCCCGGCCGGGCACAGCCCGAAAAGACAACGTGGGTCCCCCTTTCCCATGGACTCACCACCTGTGGGAGGGGCCAAAGGGGTCGGGTCCAGTGCAAGTTGGGCGGCGGCCAAAGGCAGGGACCTTGGCGGTCTGATACCCGGCTGCAGAAGCTGGCTCTTGGGACATGGAATGTCACCTCTCTGGCTGGAAAGGAGCCCGAGCTGGTGTGCGAGGCAGAAAAGTTCAGACTAGATATAGTCGGACTTGCCTCCACGCACAGTTTGGGTTCTGGTACAAGCCCTCTCGAGAGGGGCTGGACTCTCTTCCACTCTGGAGTTGCCCACGGTGAGAGGCGTCAAGCAAGTGTGGGTATACTTATTGCCCCCCCGGCCTGGCGCCTGCACATTGGGGTTCACCCCGGTGAACGACAGGGTAGCCTCCCTCCGGCTTCGGGTGGGGGGACGGGTCCTGACTGTTGTTTGTGTCTATGCACCAAACGGCAGCTCAGAGTACCCACCCTTCTTGGGGTCCCTGGAGGAAGTGCTGGAGAGCGCTCCTTCTGAGGACTCCATCGTTCTACTGGGTGACTTCAATGCTTACGTGGGCAATGACAGTGAGACCTGGAAGGGCGTGATTGGGAGGAACGGCCCCCCCGATCTGAACCCGAGGGGTGTTCTATTGTTGGACTTCTGTGCTCGACACGGATTTTCTATAATGAACACCATGTTCAAACATAAGAGTGTCCATGTGTGCACTTGGCAGCAGGACACCCTAGGCCGCAGTTCGATGATCGACTTTGTAGTCGTGTCATCGGATTTGCGGCCGCATGTTTTGGACACTCGGGCGAAGAGAGGGGCGGAGCTGTCTTGGCTCCGATGGTAGGGGAAGATGCCGGTCCGACCTGGCAGACCCAAACGCTCTGTGAGGGTCTGCTGGGAACGTCTGGTGGAATCCCCTGTCAGGAAGAGCTTCAACTCCCACCTCCGGGAGAGCTTTTCCCACGTCCCGGGGGAGGCGGGGAACATTGAGTCCGAGTGGACCTTGTTCCGCGCCTCCATTGTTGAGGCGGCCGACCGGAGCTGTGGCCGTAAGGTCATTGGTGCCTGTCGTGGCGACAATCCCCGAACCCGCTGGTGGACACCGCCGGTAAGGGATGCCGTCAAGCTGAAGAAGGAGTCCTATCGGGCCGTTTTGGCCTGCGGGACTCCGGAGGCAGCTGACAGGTACCGGATGGCCAAGCGGAACGCGGCTTTGGCGGTTGCTGAGGCAAAAACCCGGGCGTGGGAGGAGTTTGGCGAGGCCATGGAGAATGACTTCCGGACGGCTTCGAGGAAATTCTGGTCCACCATCCGGCGTTTCAGGAGGGGGAAGCAGTGCAACGTCAACACTGTTTACAGTGGAGATGTCGTGCTGCTGACCTCGACTCGGGACGTCGTGTGTCGGTGGGGAGAATACTTCGAAGACCTCCTCAATTCCACCTACACGCCTTCCATTGTGGAAGTAGGGCCTGGGGACTCTGAGGCGGACTCTCCAATTTCTGGGGTCGAAGTCACTGAGGTAGTTAAAAAACTCCTCGGTGGCAAGGCCCCGGGGGTGGATGAGATCCGCCCGGATTTCTTAAGGGCTCTGGATGTTGTGGGGCTGTCATGGGTGACACGTCTCTACAACATCGCGTGGACATCGTGGACAGTGCCTCTGGATTGGCAGACTGGGGTGGTGGTTCCCCTCTTTAAGAAGGGGGACCGGAGGGTGTGTTCCAATTACAGGGGAATTGCACTCCTCAGCCTCCCTGGTAAGGTCTATTCAGGGGTGCTGGAGAGGAGGGTCCGTCGGGAGGTCGAACCTCGGATTCAGGAGGAACAGTGTGGCTTTCGTCCTGGCCGTGGAACAGCTCTTCACCCTCAGCAGGATCCTCGAGGGTGCATGGGACTTCTCCCAACCAGTCAACATGTGTTTTGTGGACTTGGAGAAGGCGTTCGACCGTGTCCCTCAGGAGGTTCTGTGGGGGGTGTTTCGGGAGTACGGGGTACCGAGCCAACTGATAAGGGCGGTTCCGTCCCTGTATCACCGATGCCAGAGTGAGGTCCGCATTTCCGGCAGTAAGTCGGATTCGTTCCCAGTGAGGGTTGGACTCCGCCAAGGCTGCCCTTTGTCACCGATTCTGTTCATAATTTTTATGGACAGAATTTCTCGGCGCAGCCGAGGCGTTGAGGGTGTCCGGTTTGGGGACCTCAGCATCGCGTCTCTGCTTTTTGCAGACGACGTGGTGCTGTTGGCTTCTTCAGGCCGTGATCTCCAGCTCTCACTGGAGCGGTTGGAAGCCGAGTGTGAAGCGGTCGGGATGAGGGTCAGCGCCTCCAAATCCGAGTCCATGGTCCTCGATCGGAAAAGGGTGGAATGCCCTCTCCGGATCGGGGATGAGATCCTGCCCCAAGTGGAGGAGTTTAAGTATCTTGGGGTCTTGTTCACGAGTGAGGGAAGGATGGAGCGCGAGATCGACAGGCGGATCGGTGCAGTGTCGGCAGTAATGCGGACTCTGTACCGGTCCGTCGTGCTAAAGAGAGAGCTGAGCCAAAAGGCAAAGCTCTCAATTTACCGGTCCATTTACGCTCCTACCCTCACCTATGGTCACGAGCTATGGGTCGTGACCGAAAGAACGAGATCCCGGATACAAGCGGCCTAAATGAGTTTTCTACGCAGGATGTCCGGGCTCTCCCTTAGAGATAGAGTGAGAAGTTCGGTCATCCGGGAGAGACTCGGAGTAGAGTCGCTACTCCTCCACGTTGAGAGGAGCCAGATGAGGTGGCTTGGGCATCTCATCAGGATGCCTCCTGGACGCCTCCCTGGAGAGGTGTTCCGGGCATGTCCCACCGGTAGGAGACCCCGGGGACAACCCAGGATGCGCTGGAGAGACTATGTCTCTCAGCTGGTCTGGGAAGCGCTAGATGAAGTGGCTGGGGAGAGGGAAGTCTGGGAGTCCCTCCTGAAGCTGCTGCCCCCGCGACTCGACCCCGGATAAGCGGAAGAAGATGGATGGATGGATATACGTATATATACGTATATATATATATATATATATATATATATATATATATATATATATATATATATATATATATATATATATATATATATATTGCTTCACAAGATGGCGGCGCGTGCATACGCAGCAACCTCTCTCTGTCCCACCCGAACGGTGTTGTGTTCGTCAAATGAGTGTTTGTCCGGCAGTTTTATGTGTTCGTCTCGTCGTACTGAGTCGTGCTACAAGTACAGCAGGCAGGTTCTGCTCGACATCGGCGAAAGCGAGTTTTGTCGAGTTCTGGACTTTGATGCGGGGACATTAAAGGAGCTCGGACTGCTACGTCCTGAAGTGTCGCCGGACTCGTCTGCTATTCCTCCCCCGGTTGGGGAGCGTCGAAAGCGGTGTGCGAGGAGGCTGAAGAGGGGCAAGCGTGGGGGCGTCCGGGCCAGGCTGGCAGCCAACCCAGCTCGCCCGGCCGTGCCTTCCATTCTTCTGGCGAATGTTCGATCGCTGGACAACAAAATGGATTACATTCGCTTGCTGAGATCTACAAACCGGACAGTGCGTGACTGCTGTGTGCTCGTGTTCACTGAGACTTGGTTGACCGTCAACATTCCGGACTCTGCTGTACGTCTGGAGCGGCTAGCGTGCTATCGGGCGGACCGGGCCATTGTACAAGGGGGAAAATCTTGTGGAGGTGGAATATGCGTCTACATCCGTGACGAATGATGCTGGGACTCTGTAGTGGTATGCAAGCACTGCTCGCCACTGGCGGAGTTTGGGATCATTAAGTGCCGTCCTTTTTACCTGCCAAGGGAATTTACCGCGATTCTGCTGGTCGCGGTTTACATCCCGCCTTCCAACATCGAAGGCGACAGGATCGCGGCTCTTAGTGAACTGTATCAGGCTGTCAGTGAACAACAGACAGCGCACCCTGATGGTTTCACCATCTTCGCCGGGGATTTTAATCATGCTAACCTGAAGTCTGTTTTTCCGAGGCTTCACCAGCATGTTAATTTTCCTACGCGTGGCGGCAGCTTCCTGGACCTGGTCTACTCTTCGCATAAAGGAACTTTCAAAGCCGCCCCACTCCCCCATCTTGGACTTTCTGACCATATCACTGTTATGCTTTTGCCCGCCTCATCAGCAAACTTGACACGCTGGGCCTCAGTACCTACCTCCGCAACTGGCTACTGGACTTCCTCTGTCAGAGGCCACAGGTGGTACGTGTTGGCGACAAAATCTCCGCCAGCATCACGCTGAGCACGAGGGCAACCCAAGGCTGCGTGCTCAGTCCGCTGCTCTTCACCCTCCTGACGCATGACTGCACTGCAACCTAAAGCGACAACCGCATAGTAAAGTTTGCTGACGACACGACTCTGGTGGGTCTCATCACCAAGGGAGACGAGACTCAATACAGGCTGGAGGTTGACCTTCTGACCACGTGGTGCAGGGACAACAACCTCCTGCTGAACGTCGACAAGACCAAGGAGATTGTTGTGGACTTCCGGAAGGGTCACACCCAATACCTGCAGCTGACCATCGACGGTGTTGTGGTGGAGGGAGTGAGCAGCGCCAAGTTCCTGGGGGTGCACATCAGTGAGGATCTCTCCTGGTCCACCAACACCGCATCACTGGCGAAGAAAGCCCAGCGTCGCCTGTACTTCCTGCGGAAACTCAGGCAAGCGAGCGCTCCTCCGGCCGTCATGACTACATTTTACCGCGGCACCATTGAGAGCGTCCTCTCCAGCTGTATTGCTGTATGGGGTGGCGGCTGCACTGACTACAACTTGAAGGCCCTGCAGCGCATAGTGAACACGGCTGGTAAGATAATTGGTGCTTCACTCCCCTCCTTGAAGGACGTTTACACCTCCCATCTCACCCGCAAGGCGACCACGATTGTGAGTGATGTGAGTCACCCCACTCACTATATATATATATATTAGGGGTGTAAATCGCGGGTTTTGTCACGATACGATATCATATCGATACAAAGAACTACGATACGATATTTGCCGATATCTTAAAGCCTGCTGCGATTCATTCACGATATATCACGATATAGTGCTCTACGATCGATATACCGTATTTTCCGGCCTATAAGGCGCACCGGACTATAAGGCGCACCTTCAATGAATGGCCCATTTTAAAACTTTATCCTTATATAAGGCGCACCGGACTATAAGGCGCACCATTAATGCATCATGTCAGATTTTTAATCCAAATCAAATCATTCTCCATTTTATCTTTTTTATTTCAACTTCAGACGGAAACAAATTACTTTATAATCATAAAATAATGATCCATAGTCTTTTTGAGTCATGATTCATAGTCTTCAGCGGGCCACTTTCATGACACAATGCTTTGGGCCAGTTTAAATTTCGGAATTTGGTCCATATATAAGGCGCACCGGGCTATAAGGCGCACTGTTGGTTTTTGAGAAAATTTTAGGTTTTTAGGTGCGCCTTATAGGGCGGAAAATACGGTATATATTTTTTTAAATAAAAAATATAGAACAATATCCTGATTTATAACAATTCATACGCAAAATCAACAAGGTACTGCAAACTCTTTATTAAGGAAATTACAAGAGTATTGTAGTATACAAAGTGCTTATTTTAACACTGAACTTTGATGTCGTGTTTTTTCTTTAAATGTGCGGCGAGATTTGTGGTCCCTGAATATTTGATCACCGCATGGCAGGATTTACAAACTGCACGTGTCTTGTCCGTTGAGCCATCTTTTCTTTGGAATCCAAAGTGCTTCCAAACGAATGACTTGAAGCCTAAAGGGGAGCAAATTTCCTCGTCTTTTTGGACACTAGCCATAGCACCAGCCCAGGAGCCGCATACTAGTTGTCGACTCCCCTTTCACGTGCCTGCTCTGCTCACAACACAACAACGCTGCACACTGCTCCCGGAAAGAGGAAGCAAGCAACAATGAACTGGATTTCAAAATAAAGTCGCGTCTAATGTCCGAGGTCAAACACGGCGATATAAATCGATGTTTACGTTTAGCATCGATGCCAATAAATCGTAGAGCATTATAGCGATTAATCGATGTGTATAGATGAATCGTTACACCCCTAATATATATATATATATATATATATATATATATATATATATATATATATATATATATATATATATATATGTCATCGTGAAAAAGAAGTCCTACTCCCATTTCCTATGAAAGTGATACTTCTTCCATAGCCAGCTGCCCCACTCATTTTTATACCCTTTCTTAAGTTTAAGAGAAAAAACAGGGTTCTGACAATTGGAGGGAACTCGCGAGCTAGCGTGTTTGTGTTTTGTTGTTAGCACCGTTGTTTGTACATGCGTCAAGTGCGAAAAAAATGTGTGCCAACTCAGTAAGCAACTGCAAGAAATATCTGACTCCTGTGTTTGCCAGCAAGGTTTTTCCCACCTAATATTCAATTATGTTTTGTTAGGGGTTGAATACTTACGTATTGCAAATTAAATACATAATGCAAATTCATTTTTATTTTTCATTCGATAAATTTTTCTCGTATGTGTTTTTATAATGTTTCTATCACAGTTAAGATGGAGCTGTATAAAAAATCAGAAACTCTCCATTCATTTTTCAGTATAAAATTTTTAAAAAACTGTAGGGATCAAATACTTATATTTTCTACACTGTCATCCTCTAACCCTACTACATTGAGAAGCGGGATTGTCCCTAGGTGTGAGTGCGAGTGCGAATGGTTGTTTGTCTCCGTGTGCCCTGCGATCGGCTGGCAACCGGTTCAGGGTGTCCCCCGCCTACTGCCCGATGACGGCTGGGATAGGCTCCAGCACTCCCGCGACCCCCGTTGGGACTAAGCGGTTCAGAAAATGGATGGATGGATTGAAAATGTTCACATCATACATCATACATTTTTCACATCACACATCACTAGTAATGACAATTTCTTGAGTACCGTTTTTTTCCGTGTATAGTGCGCAAAATTTTACTAATTTATTGTCCTAAAATCCGGGGTGCGCATTATACATGGGTACAAAAGAAAAAAAAAAAAAAAAAAAATTTTTTTTATTTTTTTATTTTTTATTTTTTTTTAAGTCCCAATGATCGTCACACACGCAGGGAGGCAATGGGTCCCATTTTTATAGTCTTTGGTATGGTCTTAACTAGGCTGGATGTAATTTTTTTTGTTGGCGTTGATTTCTCCGACTGCCCATAAACGCACCACCGCGCTTCGTGCGCGCACGGGACAGCAAACGAGCAGGTGATCGAGCAAGCGTCTGATACGAGAGCATTGCGGTCGCATGGAGCGTGTTTGAAGTGAACAGCAGAGAAGAAAGGCAAAGTGTTGTGAAATAAAATGCACAGAACGGATGCGCAAGACACGTCAGCTATATAAAGAGCGAGAGTTGTTTTCTTCCTATTAGTTTCAATTCACAGTTTAATTAGCAGTTTCAATCAGCAAATAACAAAATGCGTATTACAGGTAATATTTTATTTCACAACACTTTGCCTTCTTCCTTTGGTCTCTGCTGTTCATCCTAAAACACAAAGGCGCTCTTTAAGCAATGCGACAGTGAGCGCCCGGCGCGCTGCACCAAATTAAGCTCCCTGCGCAGTGCGCACTGAGGTCCACTTAAATTTTAGAAAGTACATCAGGACTTTAAAAATATCTTCTAAATTTCAGCGACGGCTCTGTCACAATAATCGACCAGCCCGGTGCAGTTGGGCGGTCGGCGGCGCGCTACGGTTGAGAGTTCTCTCGCGCTCTCTCTCTCTCTCGCTCTCTCTCGCTCTCGCACACACGCAAACCGGATATCACACGGAGGCCGCCATTACAGATGCGCAGAACGGATGAGCAAGACACGTCAGCTATATAAAGAGCGAGAGTTCAGTTCTCTACCTAAATCTGTATTACAGGTATTATTTTATTTCACAACACTTTGCCTTGTTCCTTTCTTCTCTGCTGTTCACTTCAAACACGCTCCATGCGCACGGAGCGCGGTGGTGCGTTTACGGGCAGTCGGAGAAATCAACGCCAACAAAAAAAATTACATCCAGCCTAGTTAAGCCCATACCAAAGACTATAAAAATGGGACCCATTGCCTCCCTGCGTGTGTGACTGTCATTGGGACTTTAAAAAAAAAAAAAAAAAATTTTTTTTTTTTAAAAAAATTCATAAAAATTGGGTGCGTATTATACATGGGTACAAGCTTTTTTCCAGCATCAGCATGCCATTTTTAGGGGTGCGTACTATACATGGGGGCGCACTATACACGGAAAAAAACGGTACTAAAACTTTTACTGGGCATTCAAGACATGTCAAGGTACCAGTGTGCTAAATATAAACAAACAAAGTCAAAGTCAAAGTCTGCTTTATTGTCAACTTCTTCACATGCCGAGACACACAAAGAGATCGAAATTACGTTTTCTCTATCCCACGGTGATAAGACATATTACACGATAGACATACAAGTAAACGACGCAATATAAAAAGCAAGAAGGCACAAACAATAAATAATAAGAGTAATAATAAATAATAAATAAACAGATAACACAACAAATAAGAGCCAGTGTGAATACAGACAGTAAAAGTACAGGACGCTACGCAGAACGGGGAAGCAAGTTCAGGATCCTAACAGCCTGGAGTATGAAGCTGTTTGAGAGTCTGGTGGTGCGGGAGCACAGGCTTCTGTACCTCTTCCCAGAGGGCAGAAGCTCGAACAAAGAGTGAGCGGGGTGACTCACATCACTCGCAATCGTGGTCGCCTTGCGGGTGAGATAGGAGGTGTAAATGTCCTTCAAGGAGGGGAGCGAAGCACCAATAATCTTACCAGCCGTGTTCACTATGCGCTGCAGGGCCTTCAAGTTGTAGTCAGTGCAGCCGCCACCCCAAACAGCAATACAGCTGGAGAGGACGCTCTCAATGGTGCCGCGGTAAAATGTAGTCATGACGGCCGAGTTTCCGCAGGAAGTACAGGCGGCGCTGGGCTTTCTTTGCCAGTGATGCGGTGTTGGTGGACCAGGAGAGATCCTCACTGATGTGCACCCCCAGGAACTTGGCGCTGCTCACTCTCTCCACCACAGCACCGTCGATGGTCAGCGGCAGGTGTTGTGTGTGACCCTTCCGGAAGTCCACAACACTCTCCTTGGTCTTGTCGACGTTCAGCAGGAGGTTGTTGTCCCTGCACCACGTGGTCAGAAGGTCAACCTCCAGCCTGTATTGAGTCTCGTCTCCCTTAGTGATGAGACCCACCAGAGTCGTGTCGTCAGCAAACTTCACTATACGGTTGTCGCTGTAGGTTGCAGTGCAGCCATGCGTCAGGAGGGTGAAGAGCAGTGGACTGAGCACGCAGCCTTGGGGGGGCCCCCGTGCTCAGCGTGATGCTGGCGGAGATTTTGTCGCCAACACGTACTACCTGTGGCCTCTGACAGAGGAAGTCCAGTAGCCAGTTGCAGAGGTACAAACATACAAACACACAAACAAACAAACAAACAAACAAACAAACAAACAAACAAACAAACAAACAATAAATAGATAGATAGATAGATAGATAGATAGATAGATAGATAGATAGATAGATAGATAGATAGATAGATAGATAGATAGATAGATAGATAGATAGATAGATAGATAGATAGATAGGTAAATAAATAAATAAATAGCTCAGTGGCCTAGTGGAAGAGTGTCCGCCCTGAGACTGGAAGGTTGTGGGTTCAAACCCCGGCCGGGTCATACCCAAGACTGTAAAAATGGGACCCATTGCCTCCCTGCTTGGCACTCAGCATTAAGGGTTGGAATTGGGGGGTTAGATCACCAACTGATTCCCGAGCGCGGCACCACTACTGCTCACTGCTCCCCTCTCCCCCAGGGGATGGATTAAAATCACACGGGGATGGGTTAAATGCAGAGGACAAATTTCACCACACCCAGGTGTGTGTGTGTGACGATCATTGGGACTTTAATCTTTAATCTTTTAATCTTTAAATAAATAAATAAATAAATAAATAAATAAATAAATAAATAAATAAATAAATAAATAAATAAATAAATAAATAAATAGATAGATAGTCTATTGTTATTCTGGAAATTGACTGTTTAACCATGTCATGCCAGGTGATCTGACTGGGGTTGGGTGGCAGGATATATTTTCCTTCCATTTTGGTGTCACTTCAGAATTCAGTTTCGCTGAAAACTTTCATGAACCTAAGCTATGATTGCTCATAAGGGACAACAATAAAAAAAAAACAAGGCCAACAACATTGCAAAAAAAAAAAAGGCAACTAGGGGGCTACAAAACATCATGCTGCAAGTTTAAAACCCCTGGTTTAAATATTGAGGAGTAAGGACAACTGAGTTGTTATAAACAGAAATCCAATTTAAAACCCATTTTAAATGGATACAATACACCATTCCCGGCCAAAGACATTGATTCCAAACTTGTTTGCTGAGAAACTGAATAAAAATACCACAAATAAAACAACACACTAGACAAGAGTGAAAATACTCATTTGTTTGTTTCCCATGGTACCGTATTTTCCGCCCTATAAGGCGCACCTAAAAACCTACATTTTTATCAAAAGTCGACAGTGCGCCTTATAGTCCGGTGCGCCTTATATATGGATCAAGTGATGAATTTGTTGATCCATACTGGTTGTGCACAGTGCTCTGCCAAAATGTTTTAGTACGTTTTAGTACGACTAGTAAATTACAAGGTCGCATCGCTTCCCAACATTACGGTAACTGTAGTCAGGGGGCGTCACCGAATAGCTGTTGTACCCGCGAGGCTATTTCATTTCAAAATAGGCTGCTCCGTTAATGTTTCAAATAAATCTACGGATCGATATGGAAGGGAAAGATAGGTAAGTAGTACCAATGCGTTAGATCGAACTTTAGTCAGTTCTGATCATTTTATAGGAGATCCTTTGAGAAACGCGATTGTTTACACTTTGCTGAGGCTCATGGGAGATTGCGAGCTGAGGCTCATAGGAAATTGCGGATGGCTAATGCTATAACGATAGCTGCTATACGCGCGAGGCTATTTCATGTCAAAATAGGCTGCTCTGTTCATGTTTCGAGTAAATTTACGGATCGATATGGAAGGGAAACATAGGTAAGTAGTACCAATGCGTTAGATCGAACTTTAGTCAGTTCCAATCATTTTATAGGAGATCGTTTGAGAAACGCGATTGTTTACAGAGGGCTCGTTGGTTATTGGCTAGTGGGTGCATACCGCAACCCTAGTCAACCTCAGTTTGTTGCAGGAAAGCTTCTATTTTATGCGCCTTATAGTCCGGTGCGCCTTATATATGGACAAAGTTTTAAAATGGGCCGTTCATTGAAGGTGCAGCTTAAACCCCGGTGCGCCTAATAGGGCGCAAAATACGGTAATTGTGTAGATTATCCAAAGGCACAACCATCAAATGGAAAAATATTCTGCCAAAGGGGGTCATCCAAAGGTCATGCAAAGGTCCCTGACCCCAGTTCTTGCACCAATTTTCTGTTCTGCAGTCTAACTTTAGCCATTATGTCCCACGTCAGTCTTTGTCAGGATATGAAAAAGCCTCTCAAACTTTCCACTTTTTTTGGAAGGACTAGGACTAGGCTAGGTCAAGGACTAGCAGATTCGCCAACAGTTTTTACCCTACAGCGGTAGTCACATTGAATGCCGCTAAACGTTAATTATTATGTCTGTGTATGTTCTTCTATGGGTTTTTAGCTTGTATTTTTTTATCTTTTTATTCTATTTATTTTTTATCTCATGCGCTGATCGGTTGGCACTTTTTAAATTTCATTGTACGTGTGACAATGACAAATAAAGATCTATTCTATATTCTATTCTATTCTTGTCTCTCTCCATCAACATACCAACTCGATTGCCAGATAAGCCCTTATCAATAGGTGATTGATTGACAGCTCCAACAGATACAATGACGAGACAACCGGGAAGCAAATATGTTCTACTTCTAGGTATTGTTGTTGTTTTGAGAGACAGTAGGACATATTCTTAATCAATTCACAGAATATCCAGCAGTTTGGCCAAGAGAAGGTTATCAAAATGCCCGTCTTTGATTGAGATGCCACATAGTTTATCCAGATGCGCCTGTAAAAGTGAACGCAGCAGTAAATAAGAAATCAAAAACGTTGGTATAAGAACCACATGATTGGCAGACTATGAAAAAATACTAACAGTCATCCAGTCAAATAAACCTGTTCTTTAAATTTCCAGCAGTTGGGCTATAAAACGAATATTCATCTGCTTCCTGAATTATCTCAGTTTTGATATAAAAATGGAATGCTAGCTCATTGTGTATAAAGTACTCACAATGCTTCAAACATGAGCCCATTCACAAATTTACACGTTATAATTTGACAAGTAAAGTAACCACTTCAGCCCCTGCACTGATGACACATCATCAGCGGCAAGATTCAAGTATTGAAGTTCTACAAATCAATGCAATGCTGCAACAGTACCACTCGAAAAATGCCAGATTTAGATTCTTTTTTTCAGATTTGGACTGTCAGAACTAAAAAATTATACAATGTTATAGGATATTTAACATCAGGAGATTTTTTATAGCCCAATAAAATGTATCCGTTATCCATTGCCATTCAACAATCTGCTCAAAGACTTGCTATTGTTGCGCCATCACTGTGTTTATTCCACGTTTTGTTAGAAACAAATACCTTCTTTCAACCCACATTCTCACAAAGGACAACATGTGAAAACAAAATATAGCACTATAAAACATAAAAATGAAACAGTTTCTAAGCACTGTCTGATGGATGTATTCAAAGATGGTATTTCATTTTTTTAATTAATACTTATAAAATCCTACCACTAATTTGGCTAAGGACATTCATATAGGTATCATTATGCTGCATATTAACTTTGAACTAAAGATGATAAAGCATTCAAACTTTCTAACAGATGTCGTAAAGACAGATGCTTTAGTTTGGGCGTCTCATTTTTAAATTGAAAACAGATAAAGTGTTTTCCAAGATTAACACAAAATGTGAATGATGTTTTTAATCATGGTGAACCATGGTAATTCTTAACATTGTATAGCTTAATAGCAGCGTAATGACAGCGCTGGGTTACAAAAAGTATATAAAAAAACAAAACTGTTATTTCATACTGATTCATTTCTGTTTCTACTGACCGACATTTGGCAAACTAGTTATTTTCTATAAGATTCTTTATTCGCCTTATTTTTTGCAGAGCAAGACTATACTACAGCAGCAATTGCATACAAACAGCACTCTTTAAGACAAAAGGGCTGTATTTGTAATTGTGAATTTAAGACTAACATTTTTTACCGAGTAAGACTATACTACAGCAGCAATTGCATGCCAACAGCACTCTTTAAGACAAAAGAGCTATATTTGTGATAGTGACATTACATTTAAAATGGGAGATATCTAATAATACAGTCAGGTACGTATGTTGTGTTAATTTAACCTTAAATAAACTGTCATTATAAGGTCTTTAATTCAGTGCTAGCCGTTTTCAGACCACAGGTTGAGGATATATAGTACCTGGGATTACATTTCTGCACACTGAAAATACATATAGTAAATATCTTTAGAACTGAGTTTAATAAATACAACAACAACAAAAACTCTGCCTTGAAACGAGTAAATCACGGCTCTGGGGACGGGAGAAGTGAGCACGTCATGTGCTCAACACTGCTAACACTATGATAAATTGAAACTTTCTTTGCCGGTGGAAATGAATAAATTTGGATTTATTTTCTTTTTTTCTTCTTTTTCTCTCTTTTTGCTAACACCTCGGGTGCGTTCAGAAAATCGCACCAATGCCAGTGCACGACACTGCGAGTTGGTGTGCTCTGATAGGAAGACTGCACGGGCTCCGCTTCCATCAATTTCCTAAGGCACCAGCACTTAACGTGACGACCACATATCACGCTTGCTCCAAAGTTGTTGTTTTTAAATCCTGGTTATAGTACGCACAGTAAAATGTACTTAATAAGAGGCCTTTTCGTGTCCTCATGGTGATGTAATTTTTATTGTTTTAAATCCAAATTCCCTACCTTTTTTCAAGGCAAGTTTTTTCAAACGGCAGCTAAGGGTAAAAAAAGCTCAGATTTCATCACTTTCCATGTAAACAGGTGGTGGTTTATTAAATTCAAAACACAGATTACATTTTATAATTAGCATTATTTACATTCCCACCACGTACTTCACTTCACAACACGAACACCTTATCATCACAGTGACGTCTCAACATGTAAACTACATATATACACCCCAGCCCAGAAAGAGCCAGAGAGACAAAACATTTGCAGGTCGACACTACAACGACACAAACACTGCGGAGTGTACTAAGAAATATTATGTCTTTTGGCCTCAGTGGAGTGGCAGTTTGGCTCTTCCAAAAGGTGCGGTAGGTATAAATACGTATATCGAGTTAAATAAAGCTGCGAGCAAATTGACTTCTCATTTGTACAGAATGTGTGGGATTAAATTTGTGGCCCAAAGGACGAGTGGTTCTAATATCTTCAGGTAGTCTACTTGTGTTTATTTTCAGTAATTAAAAGAGAACAAACCTCAAGGGTTTTTTTCTGGCATCCCATGCTGCTAATAAACCATCTATTAAAATTCAGAAAATCGATTGACATGCAGAAACGCTGTCCACGATTTAACCTCCACAAACCTGACGTGCTAATTTAGCCTACTGACATTGGCAATGCAGTCAGTATTATGATGACCATTTAAATATCCCGTTGCAGTGTTTAGTTTATTTGTTAACTGAGGTAACAGTTTAAGGATTTTGCAGGTCGAAAATGATAGCAAACAGCAGGTAACCACCCCTCGACAGGGATAAACCTCCATAATTTTCTACCGGGTCTATTTATTCATTTTCCTTGTGAGGAAGGGATGTGTGTGGCCCGAGGTCTATACTGGACAAAAGGCGATGATAATATAATTCATCTAAGAGCACCATGATCGTCCCGCTGCCGAAGACAGAGCAGAGGGGAACGGGGTGCAATTGACCTTCAGGGTGGAAGTTACTGCTTGAGTTCCAGAGCCCAGACGTGCTGGGGCCATCCTGTCCTCCCTTTAGTCTTCTTGTCTCCCAGTGACAATGAGGACGACGACGAGCAAGAAGACGATGACGCCATCTTGGGGACATCCACCTGCAGACAAAAAATTGTTGCGAGAACATGAATTTGTCCTTGAGGGAAACAGAACAGTCCCATCGGTACTGTTGATCTACTATTTTGGAGTCGTTGTTGTTACACAATAGTTTGAGCCTCACGTGTTATCAGTGGCGTAGCCAAGCCGGGGCGAGCCGGGGCGGTGCCCCGGTTAGGACTCCCTGCGCCCCGGTTGAAAAAAATCGAGCTTTTTCGATTCTTCATTTTCATGCCGTTTTTTTCTTTCAGTCTTGCGCGAATGTGCTTGCGCTATTCTATGTGCGCGATGTTATCCATTCACCGTTTGCCTCCCGGACCCGGATGTTGTTTTAGCGATCAGCGAATGGCGTAGGTGATGTTCGATTTTTTTTCCTGTGGGCGCACGCCCCTACTGGAAAAATTCCTGGCTACGCCACTGCGTGTTATTTATAACATAGATGATTCACTTTTAATTTAAGCATTATTTGAAAATACGATTACACACAATATGGATTGTCAAACTCATTACTCAATAAATTAAAAAGTGATAATGTTGATAGTAGCTACACTTGTTTTCCATACAGTTTAACACATGCAGGCTTTTTTGTGCATCAATGTACATGTCAAAGAAAGAAACAATTACATCAAATCCGTTTTCTAGAAATCTCACGTTTTACTATCCCTTTGTGTGTAATAATAATAGCATTTGAATGTAGTATTTGTAAAAAAAATATATCCATGTCTCGCACGTGTAGAATCAAGCAATATGACAAAATCGGTTTTCTTGCATTATATTATTTTTATATAATTCTGATATAAAATGATATGATATGGTATTATATTATCTGGCTTAATTGCCCCTATCTTACGGATCACTAGGTCCGTTTATTTCAACCATAACTTCGACAACAAAAATAATCAATACTGGGCGCCACCCTGTAAATCTGGATGTGCGCGCAACAATAGTAAATATACCAAACCATTTATTTAAATGTTGTGAACGACATATGTCCTTCATAAATTGCAAAACAAATACAATGCGAATTCAAATTTGTTGTAAAATTTACTCACGTTTCCCCCATCATGTTGAGGTTTCCATTGTAAAATAAAGCAGTTTGGCGGAGGTGAATTACCCAGAAAAAAAAACATTTTTATTCAGCGTCACTGCAGTGATTGAAACTCTGGAACAGCCACATTCCTGTGATTACGCGACATTAAAAATCTCCAAAATTGTAAAAATAGAAGGACGTTTTTCAAATGTAATCGTAAATTGACATTATGCTGCATTTTTCGTGCTCTGTTACAGTCACAAGAAGTCACTATCTATATACAATTTTAATCTTTATTTTATGTCAGCTCATTTCACCAGAGGAGTTTTCTTTAGATCGCGGTGTTCATTTCAACAGTTTTTATCACATTCATTAGTGTTAAAGAAATAGCTGCTGAAGCTGTAAGCCCCATCGCTCCAAGTCCAACCCACCAAGCAATAAACTGTACGAAATCTCGAATACCCTGGCGTCTTTCAAATGATTTTCAGTTTTGCACTTAAGAAACTTCACACTGATGCTATAATGTTCATTCTCTAAAAAACGCTTTAAATTTAAACGGATGCCCATTGCATACCACACTGTTTGCTTGTCTGTGTGTAAGCGCGCAGATATATATATATATATATATATATATATATATATATATATATATATATATATATATATATATATATATATATATATATATATATACACGCACGCGCTGCGCGCTCACACACAGACACGTAAACAGTTTAAACATGTAACCCTGAAAACTCTTCTTTTTTGTTTCTGGAGAGCTGAATAAGAAACCTTTGAACCCTTATTTACTGAAAGATGAACTGTTGGATTTATATATATTTATATATATATATTTATATATATATATACACACACACACACACGCACGCTGCGCGGTCACACGGACACGCAAACAATGCTTCGATTTCCGCCTTATTTGAAAGCTTAAGGGGTCAGCCATTTAGTGCTATTCACGTGCTAACCCCTTGATTCTTAATGATGCCACAAATTAAACGGAGCATTACTGCTGATCACATTCAAATCAACTTTAACGATCTGAGGTATCAATTTTCTGTCCGAGGAATCCTCTTTAGGCCTACATGATTTTGGCACTATATATGTTTTTGCTTGCAGAGCTGCAGCCAACGAGTGTTATCAGTTTTTAACATGCCGGACAACATCCCCATTCCAGTAATTCCAATATGGAACAGGGGGGGCGGGGGGGGGACGGGGGGGGGGTGATTTGTCGCTTGAATTCAGTAACGCGCCAGAAACCACAATTCCTATTTGCGTCAAGGACACGGGAATTGATCAATTCTTGCACATACCATGCTATGTCGTCGTAGTTGTTGTTGTTGGTGGTGGTGTTGTTTTTTTTACTACCGTTTGATTCAATATTGGATTGGCATATCTTGTCTCTATTTAGACTTCCGGACAATAAAGCATAATATAACTCACATCGGTTCATTTCGCTGCACGTATTATTCACAAATAATTGATCGAATAAAACCCATCTAAAAAGAGAACAATATCGTGGAAAATGTTTAAATGTCTTAAGAATAAATCCTAAACGGTGCGTATGGCCAAAACCAGAACCAGGCCAAAAAGATGTGAAGACACAAAAATACGGAAAAGCCTTGCTGGAAATGAGTTACTTGGCTCCAAGCGGTCTGTGAATGGAGACCAATTTTCTGGCACAGCTCCTCTCTAATGCTTGATCATTTCGAGCAAACTTTATTGTGTACAACTTCTTTTCGTTTGACTCAGCTCAATGAGAATAGATTTTTTTTAGTTTTTTTTTTTTACAGCCTAATTTTAGTTTTTTATCGATGCGTGTTTGTCTTACTTCCGTGAATCTTGTTTTTATTCATTTTGTTGTTGTGCTATTTTCCTAGGCTATAGTTTAGGGTTGTTATTATTACATTTTCCTTGGCGATTTGTCAGAACTTGGAATCTGCATTTACGTGTAAAAAATACAACCCCTCGCTTATTTGATTTCATCAAACATGTATATGTATATGTTTTTGTTTATGTTATGTATATGCGTATGTTTTGTATATTAGACGAGACTATAGTGGTTGTTTTTCTAATTGAAAGCTGTATAATCAGTTAAGTATGACAAACACGTGACATTATATTTTACGAAGAGGGAAATTCATGTTAGTCAAACTTTACAGCCCTGCATTATTTCAGTCATGTATATTTCGATTTACCGTGTCCCGCTTCCTCCGCTCCTCCCGCGCCTCTGTTAACTTCAGCTCGGCCTTAAATGCCTGAGTGTCTCCGTGTTGGCCGTCCTTGTCCAGGATGTCCATCAGGTAGGAGATGTAGCTGGTAGCCAGCCGAAGCGTCTTGATCTTGGACAGCTTAGTGTCGGCGGGGACATTGGGGATACACTCCCTCAGTTCCGCGAAAGCCGAGTTGATACTTTGAGTCCGCCGTCTCTCTTTCCGGTTTGCAGTGGGTCTCCGCTTTACTGTGCGTGGATGTGCGTGGTGGTGATGCATACCCACCTGGGCTCCATTAACAGAGATGGCGCCAGCTCCGGGAACCAAAGCACCGTGTCCGTAGTGGTGATGGTGGTGGTGAGGATCTAGGCCACCTACGGCCCCTGTGCCACCGTTGCAGTGGTAATCAGGGCTGTAGCCCGGCGCGAGGCCGTATTCGGTGGGCGACATATCCGCGTGACTAATGAGCCAGCTCGTGAAATAAGGAGGCGCTCCCGTGTCCTCGTGACACCGACCCGTTGCGGCTGCGTGCAGGGAGTAGTGGTGGCTGTCGTGGTGGTGCATGACCGGATGATGAGGAAAGCCTGATACTAAACTCATCGTGACCTACCGACGCGCGCACACAAACTCATGCACACGCACAGGCGCTCTCACGTGCACACACGTAAACGGACAACGCGCGAGCCCACACCAAACCTTTGGGTATGTTGCAGAATCGCTGTCTAATGACCTTTCGAAGGAGATGTTTGCACAATGAATAATTTCCACATCGCGACCGCGGGAATGCCCGCGAGTCCAAAAATATGAGAGGCAGTACTCCGAGTAGAAAGGGCCGGGCTATCCCAGTCTACAGCTTCTCGAAGTCCCCTCGACTCTCGACATGGTTCTTCTAGCAACCAATCCGAATATATGTAGCGCTTCTTCTTTTTTCACTTTCAGCTCCTCTCACCGATTCAACATCTTCAGCCGTTTTGGGCAAGGCAGGGTTAGTCAGCGCGGCAACCGGCTCAACACTACTGGTGCATACTGAGCGGACAGAGAGGAGAGAGAGCGAGAAAGAAAAAGAGAAAAAGAGGGGGCGAGCAAAGAAGAGTGAGAGAGTGAGTGAGAGAGAGAGTGAGAGAGTGAGTGAGAGTGAGAGTGAGAGAGAGAGAGAGAGAGAGAGAGAGAGAGAGAGAGAGAGAGAGAGAGAGAGAGAGAGAGAGAGAGAGAGAGAGAGAGAGAGAGAGAGAGAGAGAGAGAGAGAGAGAGACGATACGTCCGACGCGGGAGGAGAGCGTGCCTTCGCAGATTTTTCTGACCAATGGCCAACCTTCCACCCTCCACTGGCCTCAATTGCAGAGTCTGTTTACTTGTCTTTAATGTCAATGGGCCCGCTAAGTAGGTCTGTTGGCACACCGCTGGGTCAACAGTAATGAGATATGTTCTTGGCATTGGAATTCGTACACAATTTACAATCATTATGTGGCCAACTGGTTTTGCATACGTGAGATCGTTGTGGAAAACTATTTGTTTTAAAACATTTTAATACAAATTCAAAGGTTACAGGGAATATTGGCACAGAAAACTGTGATTTTAATTTAATAATATATAACTCCATGAAAATATTAAATCTAGGTCCAGGGGATGATCAAATTACGTTCGTCACGTATGAGTCTTTGTAAATCTGCTTGAATGTGGGGATTTAGTGCACTCACATATCATACTAAAGTTATCTTGTTCCATGTCAATTTCTGAATGACCAAATCATATCATGACGTGAACCTTTCCTTTCAGAACAATAAGTGTTACAAGGAACCTTAATTGAAATGCATGCAACATGGTTGGCTTATATTGGGATGTAATTTTTATTCTGGTTGATTTTAGGCCAATATGTCTGAGAAAGAGTGTAAGGCCAGACTCGGGGACACTAGCCAGTACAATTCATCTTAGGCCAATATGTCTAAGAAAAAGTGTAAGGCTAGGCTCGGGTACACTAGCCAGTCCTCAGACGCGTGTGAAGCATGTCAGCGGTCGTTTATTCGTTGTGAATGAGTTAAATCACACACACCACATGTTCTCATCCAGCAAAATATTGAAACCCAATTAATATACAACCTATTATTATTTTCTATTTTAAAAATAAAAATATATCTATTGACCTATATCACCCGTCTACAAAATGTCAGAGTGAAACGCGTAAATTTAGTTCGTAATGTAAACGAACTAATGCTATGACCAATAACATTATATTTGGATTGAATCGTTCTCAGTTGTTTCATTCGAAATTCACGCGCAAAGGCAATGGCAAATACTACATAATTTGTCAATTATATTTTTATTGGAACGAATTATTCAAATAAATCAAGAAAATTCCCATTAACCTAAATGATGTAAAAATTCCGAGCTTATAATGATAATAATACTACTAATAATAATGATGATAATAATAATAATAATAATAATAATGTTATATCAAGATAAGAAATAATCATAATCAAATCAAACATAATGCAATCAATAATTCAAATAAATCAAGAAAATTCCCATTAACCTAAATGATGTAAAAACTCCGAGCTTATAATACTACTACTACTACTACTACTACTACTACTAATACTACTACTACTACTACTAATAATAATAATAATAATAATAATAATAATGTTATATCAATATTATATATATATATATATGTTAAAACGACTACTACTACTACTACTAATAATAATAATAATAATAATAATACATTTAATAATACTAGTATAATTTTCAAGTTAGTAATAAACTTAAAGCATGGCATTACAAGCAAAGTTGTCCGGTTACAAGCTGACCGCCTCTTTTTATGCTTGCACGCGTAAAACAGTAACAACAAAAAGTGTGTCTTCTTTACCAACGTTTGAAACGAACACCTCGAATTTGTTTGGGTTATGTTCTATGTTTGATTTCTATTTTCGCCAGATAACAGTTACCCTACTATAAATTTAATACGAAGCATACTATAAATGGCAGTTTAAATAAATATTTATTCTCCAGGTATACAGACTTGCTATTCTATTGACGATACATGCGTGACCCATGAAGGAATAAGGAACTACCAAGGAAGCTAAACACAGCCAGGCTTCTTTGCATTTTCTGGATCTATACAAAGCCTGAAAACGCAATCCAAAGTGGTACCACGACGGTGGTTATCAACTGCTTCGTCAACCCTCGCTCTTGTCCCCAGACTTTGTGCGCGTTCACGTAAAGCGGGGCATTTCCAGCGTCATTTGAGCAACATATACAAAAAAGTGGATCGATCAAGAATCGCATATTATCACAACCGAGCAAATAGTGATAATTGAGGGTTTCGAAGAAAGTAAAACATCATAACGGCAAAAAGCGACACTGCTGCTGATATTCCTGAACGATAACACTGAAACCCAGTGGTAAATTTCTCACTGCTGAATATCCAAATCCAAAAAAATGAAATTAAATAATTCAAAAATGATACTCAAGATGTGTGACTCCGTAAGCTAAGTCTGTCCAATGATGAGAGATTCGTGACTACAAATTTATTTGGGGGCCAATTTAAAGTGAAGTCGTTCGTTGATAATCCATCCATCCATCCATTTTCTGAACCGCTTAGTCCCCACGGGGGTCGCGGGAGTGCTGGAGCCTATCCCAGCCGTCATCGCGCAGTAGGCGGGGGACACCCTGAACCAGCTGCCAGCCAATCGCAGGGCACACAGAGACAAACAACCATTTGCACTCGCACTCACACCTAGGGACAATTTGGAGTCTTCAATCGGCCTACCAAGCATGTTTTTGGGATGCGGGAGGAAACCGGAGTGCCCGGAGAAAACCCACGCGGGCCCGGGGAGAACATGCAAACTCCACACAGGTAGGGCCGGAGGTGGAATCGAAGCCGCACCCTCCTAACTGTGAGGCGGACGTGCTACCCAGTGCGCCACCGAGCCGCTGATTGATAATCATTTGTGATAAATACTGTTAAGTTAAAGAATATTATTTTTCCCAGATGTGATACCAGCACCATTAAACAGTAAATCAAAGTCAAGAAAGCATACAAAGTGGTAGCTTAATTTATTTTCTTTACAGTGTGTGAATAATACGTTGTGTCACATTTTATAGTTGCAAAAACAACGTCGCGCATTGCACAGCAATCTTGCTCCGATTTTCAGCATCACTTACTGAACGGATGGCAAAGAAACTAATGCACACGTGAGCGCGCAGCTTCACGGCATTGACATGTCCAGCAATCAGCCCGCAGTCCGATCGCGGAAGACTCTCCCTCCCTGCGACCGCCCCCTCAAATGGTTTTGGACAAAACAACCAAACGTTTTATAATTTACAAGCCAAGCCTAAAGGCCACAAATGAATTGATTCATGAATCCAATTGGACAAGTTGTCCCATGTCCAGCAGTGGGAAAATTATCATGGGACTAGAACAAGTACGGTCAGAAATTTTCTGCCAGCATCTTCTCTTGCCTTATTTGCAGAAACAGTGTTGCTTTCTGCAGTTATATTTGTATTTTTTGAAACCTGATTACAATTCGCTTCTCCTAAGTAAAATATGCGGCTCTTACATAGAAACGCCCCCTTTTATGTGAACGCGCACAAAGCCTGACAATGAGCCTGGGTTAACAAAGCGAGTTGAATATCACTTAGCTCTGATCAGAGCTGGCTTTGTCGATCCAGATTCCAGATCGTGCACAGAAAGCCTACTGTGTTGAGCTTTCTTTGCAGTATACTCCCCATTGTATTCTCCACCTTTTGCCTGACGCCCTTAGAGGAATGCCGCAAAATTAACGTATAAGTCATGTTTTACTACTGCTATGGTGCACCGAGCACATTTTATTGAACTCATTTAGTGTACCGGACAATAAGACATTTTTTGAAGTTAAAACAAACAAACAAACAAACAAACAAACAAACAAACAAACAAACAAACAAACAAACAAACAAAAAAACAAAAAAACAAACGCAGGCAGGCAGGCAGGCAGGCAGGCAGACAGACAGACAGACAGACAGACAGACAGACAGACAGACAGACCAAACAACCAAACAAACAACCAACCAAACAAACAAACAAACAAACAAACAAACAAACAAACAAACAAACAAACAAACAAACAAACAAACAAACGTGTCAGGAAAAGACATACCACCTCCAAAATATCTACCGTTTTTTTCCATGTATAATGCGCAAAATTTAACAAATTTATTGTCCTAAAATCTGGGGTGCGCATTATACATGGGTACAAAAAAAAAAAAAAAAAATTCTTTTTTTTTTTTTTAATCCGGAGATGATATGGAGGCCGCCATTACAGATGCGCTTTCTTCTCTGGTGTTCACTTCAAACACGCTCCATACGAACACAATGCTGTCGTATCAGACGCTTGCTCGATCACCTGCTCGTTTGCTGTCACAATGTACCCTACACAAATCCGAAACATTTCTTTGCTATCGAGTTTGCTAGCGCATGCGCAGTGATACTGACCGGCAGAATAACATCCGGTTGTTCCCAAAGATTATCTTTTTTCTGAAATAATTTTACGTTTACGGACTTAAGTAGGAGTCAAAATTTGGGTGCGTATTATACATGGGTACAGGCTTTTTTCCAGCATCAACATGCCATTTTTAGGGTGCGTATTATACATGGGGGCGCACTATACACGGAAAAAAACGGTAGTATAAATATATATTTTGGGAAATCAAAAAGTGCAAAGAAAAAAAAAAGAGTGCAAATATATTTTGAAGTCATGCAACCTTTGTCACATATATTGATGTTTTGTTTAACTTCAGTGTTTGAAAGTTTGAAAATATGGATCGTAACCTTGGGAAATTCAACAACAGAAGCCTACAAGAAGCTCCATGAAGACCTCTGGGTTTTTTTGGGCGGTGGTGATAGTTGTGGGTTACACATACAGTAAGATTAAGATTAAGATTAAAGTCCCAATGATCATCACACACACACCTGGGTGTGGTGAAATTTGTCCTCTGCATTTAACCCATCCCCATGTGATTTTAATCCATCCCCTGGGGGAGAGGGGAGCAGTGAGCAGCAGCGGTGCCGCGCTCGGGAATCAGTTGGTGATCTAACCCCCCAATTCCAACCCTTAATGCTGAGTGCCAAGCAGGGAGGCAATGGGTCCCATTTTTACAGTCTTTGGTATGACCCGGCCGGGGTTTGAACCCACAACCTTCCAGTCTCAGGGCGGACACTCTTCCACTAGGCCACTGAGCTGGTAAAAAGTGAAATCATCCTGAGAGAGGCAATCAATAGTTGGGATTTAAATCAGGGTAAACAAATCTTGTCAAGAGAGAATTACAGTCACTATTTGCAGACTGTAGTTGGTAATAAATGATGTCTTAGATTCGAAGATGCAGTCATGTGATTATTCCTCCTGTGTTGTGTGGGAGATCAGGGGCAGCAGGGTTGCAGAAAGTGTGAGTTGGACTTGTGCGTGGAAGGCCCTTTGATTGATATTTGTTTAAATGTTGCATGGGGATCGCTCGTTGTGTGTGTTTAGGTATGTGTATGTGTGCGCGCACGTGTCAGGCTGCTCTGTGTAATCCATCTATGTGAATGGGAGCTGTTGCAGTAATTTAGATCAGTTTGTGTCTCCTGATAATGATATATAATTAGACTGTAGGTCAGTCGGTCAGACTCCTGATCTCTCTCCCCCTCTCTGTCTCTCTTTCTCCCTTTGCCGCTCTATTTCGCTTTCTTTTTTTTCACGCGAATAACTCTCCCCCATATACTCTATCGTCTGATCTCAGCCATTCTTCATGTGTATAAATAAACCCGATGGAGTCACGTGATGTATGTATGCACGAGCAAAAGCGAGAGAAAGTTTTCACTCTGCGTGCGTGTGCGCATGTGTGTCAGCCCGTGTGATGACGTACAGGTACATTCCACAGCAACCAAAGTTTCTTCAGCGTAAAGTAATGAATGCACTGTATAGGCCAACTCTGCTCACAGTGTATATAGACTTAATTCATCTCAATTTATTTTACTTTTGCAAGCTTTTAATTAATCATTTTAGTATTTCATGAATTGATTTATTATTTAAGGTTAACTTTGGAATATCTTTTTACTGATGTTGTATAGTTCTTGCCTTATTTTACCATAATCTTGATATGTTTTTTTCTTCAGTTTCAACTCCAGTGTCTCGTGGTGGGGGCAGGTGTTTGTCTAGCCTACCAGCGGGGGTGCTGTTCCATGAGGGAGGGAGTCTCGCCTGGGTGGATGGTAGGCACGGCTTGGTCTGGGGGTTCCCGTGTGCCCGGAGTAGTCTCTGTGGCGGTGTTCCCGGTGGTTAAGAGCTGTGGTCCCTCTTGGTGTTGAATGGCCCTCACTTGTGGCTTTTTCCTCACCTTATGTCTTGGTGCTCAACCATGTCTCTCTACTGTTTGTCAGTGTGTGTTTGGGGACGTGTGTGTATACATATGTGCATGTATGTACTTATGGCTATGTGTGCTTGTGTGAATTAGTGTGTATACAAAATTGTATTGCATGTACCGTATTTTCCGGACTATAAATCGCTCAGGAGTACAAGTCGCACCAGTTATGAAATGCATAATAAAGAAGAAAAGTCCTATATGTCGCACCGGAGTACAAGTCGCAATTTTGGGAGAATTTTATTTGACAAAATCCAACACCAAGAACTGACATGAACAGGCAACAACAGGCTAAACGATATGGTATGCTAACATTACATAAACACAAACAAGCAACTGAGATCGTGCCTGACATAACATATTAACAGTTATTCAAATAACTATAACATAAATAACACGTTTATTAAACTATCCGTGTCACTCCAAATCATTAAATCCATCAAAACCTTTGTCCTTTGTGTAAACAACGCCACTGCTGACCCCACAAGTGCATGCAGCGCTGACGTCGGACTCGTCGTCAGTTGCAGTTCCAATTATTCCACAGGCCTATAGAACTATTTATAAACTATATATCAAATAACTATAACATAATTAACAAATTTATCGGACCATTTGTGTCACACAATATCATTCAATCCATCGAAATCTTCGTCCTCTGTGTCACTTAAAAAGAACAACACCGCTGCTGACTTGGAAGTACATGCGGCACTGATGTCAGACTCGTCGTCAGTTGTTGTTTCAATTATTCCACAAATCAATATAACTATAATTTAGTGTTACCAAAGTACCAGTCGAGTCGTGGGTTCGGTAACCGGCTCTTTATTTCACAAAACAATGAAATGCATAATAAAGAAGAAAAATCCTATATGTCGCACCGGAGTACAAGTCGCAATTTTGGGAGAATTTTATTTGACAAAATCCAACACCAAGAACTGACATGAACAGGCAACAACAGGCTAAACGATACGGTATGCTAACATTACATAAACACAAACAAGCAACTGAGATCGTGCCTGACGTAACATATTAACAGTTATTCAAATAACTATAATATAAATAACACGTTTATCAAACTATCCGTGTCACTCCAAATCATTAAATCCATCAAAACCTTTGTCCTTTGTGTAAACAACGCCGCTGCTGACCCCACAAGTGCATGCAGCGCTGACGTCGGACTCGTCGTCAGTTGCAGTTCCAATTATTCCACAGGCTTATAGAACTATTTATAAACTATATATCAAATAACTATAACATAAATAACAAATTTATCGGACCATTTGTGTCACACAATATCATTCAATCCATCGAAATCTTCGTCCTCTGTGTCACTTAAAAAGAACAACACCGCTGCTGACTTGGAAGTACATGCGGCACTGATGTCAGACTCGTCGTCAGTTGTTGTTTCAATTATTCCACAAATCAATATAACTATAATTTAGCGTTACCAAAGTACCAGTCGAGTCGTGGGTTCGGTCCGCCTCTTTATTTCACAAAACAAGAGTTCAACATACAAGCCAACACACAGTGTGTGTAGCCTCACTCGAACAATGTGCCCCGGATCTCTTTTCCCATCTCCTCCCTCCTGCTGCCTTCAAGGCCTCCCTAGGCAATTGGAAACTACTGAACTCTAACAATACACAAGTTGCTATGCTAAATAAACGATCAAATAACTATAACATAAATAACAAGTTTATCGAACCATCCGCGTCACTCCAAATCATTAAATCCATCAAAATCTTCGTCCTCTATGTCAATCTCTGTCCTCTGTGTTATAAACAACTCCTGACTTCGGAAGTCATTGAATGGATTGAGACTCATTGTCAGTTGCGGTTCCAATTATTCCACAGGCCTAGTGTGACCTCATGCGGTTTAAAGTGAATGTGAAGTGATCAACTATACTAGTAAGCAAGTAATATGGTACCGATCAAGTAATAATGTGTTAATAATTTCACATATAAGTAGCACCCCCGACTAAACTATGAAAAAAACTGATTTATAATCCGGAATATATATATATATATATATATATATATATATATATATATATATATATATATATATATACATACATACATATACCTCCTGCTGAACGTCGACAAGACCAAGGAGATTGTTGTGGACTTCCGGAAGGGTCACACCCAACACCTGCCGCTGACCATCGACGGTGCTGTGGTGGAGAGAGTGAGCAGCGCCAAGTTCCTGGGGGTGCACATCAGTGAGGATCTCTCCTGGTCCACCAACACCGCATCACTGGCGAAGAAAGCCCAGCGTCGCCTGTACTTCCTGCGGAAACTCAGGCGAGCGAGCGCTCCTCCGGCCGTCATGACTACATTTTACCGTGGCACCATTGAGAGCATCCTCTCCAGCTGTATTGCTGTTTGGGGTGGCGGCTGCACTGACTACAACTTGAAGGCCCTGCAGCGCATAGTGAACACGGCTGGTAAGATAATTGGTGCTTCGCTCCCCTCCTTGAAGGACATTTACACGTCCCATCTCACCCGCAAGGCGACCACGATTGTGAGTGATGTGAGTCACCCCGCTCACTCATTGTTTGTGCTTCTACCCTCTGGGAAGAGGTACAGGAGCCTGCGCTCCCGCACCACCAGACTCTGCAACAGCTTCATACTCCAGGCTGTTAGGATCCTGAACTCGCCCCCCCTTTCTGCGTAGTGTCCTGTACTTAGCGCTATGCTTACTGTCTGCTGTACGCACACTGGCTCAGTTTTGCTCCTCTTATTTATTGGGTTATTTGTTTATTATTTATTCATCACTCATTTTATTTATTTATTATTTATTAGTTATTGTTTGTGCCTTCTTGTTTTTATTTTGTGTCGTCTAATTGTATGTTTATCGTGTACTGTGTCTCGTCACCGTGGGATGGAGGAAACGGAATTTCGGTTTCTTTACGTGTCTCGACATATGAAGGGATTGACAATAAAGCTGACTTTGACTTTGATATATATATATATATATACATATATACATATATATATATATATATATATATATGCTGCTCAAAAAAAGTAAAGGAACACTTTGAAAACACATCCGATTTCATTGGTGAAAAAAAAAATGTTGGATATCTATACTGATGTGGAGAGTTTAATGTCTCAGGAACAAAAGGATGCCACATCTTTTGATGGAAATAAAGGTTTTCAGCCTACAGAGGGCTCAGTATATAGACACCCCAAAAATCTAAGTGAAAAAATTATATGGCAGGCTCGTCCATTTTGCCTAAATTCAATTTCTGCAACTCAAAATTCTTTTCAATATCTTGTGTGGCCCCCCCGAGCTTGTATGCATGCTTGACAACGTCGCGCCATGCTCCTAATGAGATGACGAATGGTGTCTTGTGAGATGTCCTCCCAGATCTGTCTAAGGGAATCAGTGAGTTCCTGTAAAGTAAGCAACCTGGCGGCATCTGATGGACCGAAACATTATGTCCCAGAGGTGTTCTATCGGGTTTAGATCAGGTGATCGTGAGGGCCATTCAATTGTGTCAATTCCTTCATCATCCAGATACTGTCTGCATACTCTTGCCACATGAGGCCGGGCATTGTTGTGGATCAGGAGGAACCCAGGACCTACTGCACCAGCGTAGGGTCTGACCATGGGTGCAAGGATTTCATCCCGATACCTAATGGCAGTCAGACTGCCGTTCTCTAGCCTGTAGAGGTCTGTTCGTCCCTCCATGGAAATGCCTCCCCAGACGATCACTCACCCACCACCGAACCAGTCATGCTGAATAATGTTGCAGGCAGCTCTCCTTGGCTTCTCCAGACCCTTTCACGTCTATCACAGGTGCTCAGGGTAAACCTGCTCTCATCTGTGAAAAGCACAGGGTGCCAGTGGCGGACTTGCCAATTCTGTTGTTCTATGGCAAATGCCAATCGAGCTCCACGGTGCTGAGCAATGAGCACAGGGCACACTACAGGACGTTGTGCCCTGAGGCCACCCTCGTGAAGTCTGTTTCTGACTGTTTGGGCAGAGACATTCACACCAGTAGCTGGAGGCCATTCTGTAGGGCTCGGGCAGTGCTCAACCTGTTCCTCCTTGCACAAAGCAGCAGATATCGGTCCTGCTGATGGAATGAGGACCGTCTACGGCCCTGTCCAGCTCTCCTAGAGTAACTGCTTGTCTCCTGGACTTTACTCCATGCTCTGGATATTGTCCTGGGAGACACGTCAAATCTTCTTGCAACAGCACGCATGGATGTGGCATCCTGGAGGACTTGGACAATCTGCGCAACTTCGGGAGGGTTAAGAAATCGCCTGATGCTCCCAGTCGCAATAATGACTCTAGCTAAAGCCAACACTTGTGGAAAAACTGTTAAAAAAAATCAAGAGGGAGGAACTTGAAATGGCAACCACTTGCAAAATCAGTCCTGTTTCGGGGACCATCTTGTTGTTGCCCCTCTAGTGCACCTGTTGTTAATTCCATCGACACCAATGCAGCTGAAAGTGATTAACAACCCCCTCTGCTACGTACCTGACCAAAACCTTATCAGAAAAGTCTAATCGAATTCATGCCATACCCTGATAAAAAACTGTTCCTTTAATTTTTTTGAGCCGTGTATATAGACAAAACACTACAACTATTAAATAAGAGTCCATTTTAACATTTAACTTTTCCATTTGTTCCTTCTCTTCAACTCGAACCTTTATCTCTGTGTAGAGAATCACAAATTAAACTCTAAATTGAGCTTTAACACCATATAGTTAAAAATCCATATCATCAGTTGCAGTTCCAATTATTCTACAGACCTAGAGCGCCCTCATGCTGTTTAGTCTGAAAATAACACGTGAAGTGATGTACTACTAGCAAGTAAGTAATTAAGTAATAATATATATATATATTATATACAGTGGGGCAAAAAAGTATTCAGTCAGCCACCAATTGTGCAAGTTCTCCCACTTAAAAGATGAGAGACAAAATAAATAAAACAAATTCAGAAAAACAATTTGTCTGATTTTTAAACATTTTATTTGCAAATTATGGTGGAAAATAAGTATTTGGTCAATAACAAAAGTTCATAACAATACTTTGTTATCTACCCTTTGTTGGCAATGACAGATGTTTAAAAATCAGACAATTTATTTTGTCTCTCATAGTTGAAGTGTACCAATGATGAAAGTTACAGGCATCTCTCATCTTTTAAGTGGGAGAACTTGCACAATTGGTGGCTGAGTAAATACTTTTTTGCCCCACTTATATATTCATCCATTTTCTGTACCACTTGTCTCTGTGGACATCCCGGGCGTGCTGGGGCCTATCCCAGTAGTTATCGGGCAGTGGCCGGGGGACACCCTGAACCGGTTGCCAACCAATCGCAGGGCACACAGAGACGAACAACCGTCTGCACTCGCACTCACACCTACAGGCAATTTGGAGTGCTCAATCAGCCTACCATGCATGTTTCTGGGATGTACATGTAAATGCACACTATGATGATAGTAGTCACACTATATATTTTTTAAATAAAGGGAACAAAAGACACAGTTGAAGAATCTTACATTTGTTTATGGATTTTATTTTTTCTGTCATTTACTTACATTATTTTATATAAGTTTGGCCAGAAAAGCTTCAGAACTGGTGACTCTAAAGCAGTGGTTCTTAACCTGGGTTCGATGAACCCTAGGGGTTCAGTGAATCGGTCTCAGGGTTTCGGCAGAGCCTCCAATGCAGAGGTCCGAACACACCTGAATGTCATGTAAATTTGTGATGACGCATATCTGAACTGGTCTCGGAAAGGCAACAGCAGAAGTCACACTGATTTACAGGTATGTAATTTGTTGTGAATTCATGCATTGTGTTGGTTTTGTTCTTTGAAAAATGTGACGTTCATGCACGGCTCATTTTGTGCACCAGTAAAAAAACATCTATGTCTTGAATTTGAAAAAATATATATTTTTCACTTAAGAGAGTTCGGTACCTCCAACAAGGTTAAGAACCACTGCTCTAAAGGCATATTTCAGACTGTTTCAATTGCAAACTGCAAATTTCCCCTCTCGATGTGGGTCAGATGATCATCATGTCCACAAAGAGATATTTAGTGTGTAAGAATAGGCGGGAGTTGCAACAGGACAAGTTGTGGCTTCACCATGATGATGTGTCTGCTCCCAATGTCCTGACCAATGTCCTAATGTCCTTTTTCAAGCAACCTCCTTACTCATATACGACATATTGCAAAAATGTAAAAATAATTATGCTATTTGTACCCGTTTTGAACAGAGGAACAAAGATGTGGTGTTAGATTAAAAAAATAAGTAATCGTAAAAGAGACAGTTTGCTAATACTGATCATTTTAATCATCACGGGAGGGGCGATTTCTCGAAGCTGTTTGATGTGTGAAAGCATGATTCGCACATTAGGGTTTTAAGATGTGGTTAAAGAAATTATACTGGTTTGGCCTTCAGTGATGGGGCCCTTTTTGATATCTTTTCATGGGGCCCAAAATCTCTGTTGGCGCCTCTGTACACACACCTCTGTGTCTAAGTGCCAGCTATTCCAAGCTGTGAGTTTATACTGTAAATGCTGCCATATGGAGACCAGGAAACATACAGATGACCTACAACACATGCACGCGCGCGCGCACACACACACACGCACACACACACACACACACACACACGCACACACGTACACAAACACACATACACACACGTACACACACACAGGCACACACATACAGATAGCATTTTTTAACAAAATATTTTTTTTACGAAAGAATAAAGTTTAATGATAAAATGTGTCTATACATTATGCAATATGTTTTTAATTAAATACACAGAGTTATGGAAACTCTAAACATAGTTTGGAGTACTCCTTGATGATCTCATAATTGCCTACACACACACACGGCTGATGCAATCCATTAATCACGATGCAGTTCAGCTTTTCCATAATGATAGCGGCTTACTACTACTGGTGATTGCTGTTGCTATAGTCAACCCTCAATATTCCACAATAGTAATGATGATGAAGTGAATCAATTTGTGCTTGTGATGAAAAGGTTGATGCTTTTTAGAAAGGCTGCACACCCCATTTCAAATACCAGGTTTTGTGAAAGATGAATCACTTCCGTACATCTATATGGACTACAACATGAACATTTAAGTTAAAATGCAAACTGCACGTAGGATGTATGCAGGCATTAATGAATTATGATTTTACTGCAATGGTTTTAGTGTTAAAAGCATAATTATAAAATGACATACATAAATGGTTTGTATCATAGCTGGATGTCTGATGTTTGTAACAAACCAATCCAAGTCAAAATTAACACAGAATTCAATGGGTTTTAATGAAAAAAGCCAAACACAAAAATTAACTATAAACTACATGTCCTACTTTTCAGCCCCAAAAACATGTACGGGGGGAATTTTCAGAATTGTCCGGGATCTCTATTTTGCAACACCATCGTGTGCAATAATAACTAACCCAGATTCTGCCATTGGCCACAATGCAATGCGAGATTCCACTTAAGGTAAAAGATTTGCAAAGTAGAAAATCGACGACAACAACCCATAATTAGAACATAACGGCAGCAATTTGTCTCCTGTTTATATCTATATATATGTTTTCAAATAATTGAACGTCTGGCTTTTCAAAACGTTTTGGGCAATGCATGGTCTCTCTTTCTTCTTCTTGGTCGTCCATCGGGGTCCGATGATGACGTTGTCTCTGTACTCAGCGATGACTGCGCATGTGGCTCCGCAAACCGAAGCTGGAAGCACATAAGCGCCCGCAGGTGCTACATTTAAAATCTCCATTTTGGGTTGAGGCGGATGCTGCTCTGTGACATCTGTCCCTTGCTGCAGCTAGACGCTGTCGCCGATCCCTCTCGAAGGCAGTGGCTCCAGTGGGTCTTTTGGAAGTGAGAGACCTCCATTACGTTCTGTCACAAGCATGCACTTCCAGATGGCGTGGTTGAATATCACTCCACTTGAGATTACTTTTCAGAGTGTCCTTGTACCTCAGTTTGGGGCATCCTCGTTGCCGTGAACCTCTTTCAGCTCACCATACATGACTTGTCCGGGTATGCGGCTGCTTTCCAGTCGTATCACATGGCCTGTCCAGCACATCTGAGCCTTCAGCAGCATCGAGTATATACTTGTTGAGCCAGCTCTGTCTAGTTCTTCCTGATTGGTGACTCTGTCCTGCCAGGCGATGTTCATAATCCTGCGCAGAGACCTTTTGTGGAATTGCTCAAGCTGTTTGATATGCCGACGGTCTCACAGCCATACAGAAGTGAGGAGAGGAACACAGCTTTGTATATCTTCAGCTTTGTCGACTGTGCAATACCTTTCTGCTGTAGGACCTTCACTCTGAGTCTGCCCAGTGCTTGGCTGGCTTTCTGGATGCTGGAGGTGATCTCCTTGTCCAGTGATTTATCTGCAGAGATTGTGCTGCTCAGGCATTTGAAACTGTCCATGCAGTTCAGCTGGGATCCGTCAGTGGTGATGGTTGGCTGGGGCCGTATAGTGTTCGAGGCTGGCTAGACCAGGACCTCTGTTTTCCCAAGGCTGATTGTCAGTCCAAACAGCCTAGCGGCCTCTGCGAAGCAGTCAACAATGATCTGCAGGTGGCTCTCCCCGTGTGCCATGAGGGCACAGTCATCGGTAAACAATGCCTCCAAGATGGGTTTCTCAAGATTCTTCTTCCGGGCAGAGAGGCGGCGGAGGGATCCGTCAAGGCGATATTTTATGTAGACCCCTAGATCCAGACCTTTCATCGCATGGAGCAGGACTTGTGTAAAGAACAAGTTGAATAGAACGGGTGCAAGCACACAGCCTTGCTTTACCCGTTGGAACTGGCGAAAGGGTTAAAATTTTGGGCAATGCATGGTCTACATCAGGGGTGCCCAATACGTCGATCGCGATCGATCGACCGGTCGATCGCCAAGCCACTATTGGTCGATCGTGTGATATTAAAATGTTTTTATTTTTTTATTTTATTTTTTCGCACTTGACGCATGTACAAACAACGGCGCTAACAACACTACACAAACATGCTAGCTCGCGAGTTCCCTCCAATTGTCAGAACCCTGTTTTTTCTCTTAAATTTAAGAAAGTGTATAAAAATGAGTGGGGCAGCTGGCCATAGTAAGAAGTATCACTTTCATAGGGAATGGCAGTAGGACTTTTTTTTCACGATGACATATATATATATATATATATATATATATATATATATATATATATATATATATATATATATATATATATATATATATATATATTTTTTTTTAGTGGGTAGATCTTTGTGACTTGGTCATTTCAAAAGTAGCTCGGGAGCTTAAAAAGTTTGGGCACCCCTGGTCTACATAAAATGGTATGTATACAGAAGTCTTCTGTAATTAATATTTAGGATTTTTTGTTTTTTAATTTTGCGGGAAATCTGCACCCTCAGCAGAAATGATGAATTCACTGAGAACGTATGTGTGTGTGCGTGCGTGTGTGTATGTGTGTGTGTGTGTGCATGCGCTTGCATGCATGCATGTGTGTTGTGAAACTCTGTCATCAAACTTCTGTGATCTGTTTTGGCCATAGGAAATGGTGTGATATAATTTATAATGTATAATTTATAATGTATAATTTCCAAAGCTTTATCAGTCACAGAATTTCATCCAATGATTTTATGTGACCCTTCACTAGTTTGTTTGAAGGCTCAATTATTGTGAAACCCATTTTAGGTTCACCCCAACTATTTGTTTTACAAGTTTAAATTGATGACAGCGCTTTAGTGGGTAGTTGGCATAAGGTCAGGGATCTTAAGCGCACACACACGCACGCACACACACACACACACACACACACACACATGCAAACGCACGCGCACACGCACGCACGTACACACACACACACACACACACACACACACACACACTCACATTGTGTCCTGACCTCCACTGATCCCCTGAGAATAACTCAACAAAGCCCTCAGGTTGAATTGAACACAGGGAAAAAATAAGGCCTCATTCGATGAATGGGAATGGTTAAAAAAAGAATCTTTGTCGCTCACTATAGCCATCTATCTAAGGTACCAGATACGGCCCGTCACATCATTTTATGTGGCCCGCGAAGACAAATTTCATTATTCAAAGTCATTATTAGAACTGCAAATTGTCTTCACTTTTAATAATATCTTTTTTTTTTATATTTGACCTGTTTTTACTCATCTGATTTGAAAACGAGTTATTTGTCAGTTTGTTTTGTCGCTTTTACTGTATATAATATGAGGTGCTCATACATTTATTTGGGTTGACAGTCATAATGGCCCTCCGAAAGAATCTATGACTACAATGCGGCCCGCGAAAAAAATGAGTTTGACACCCCTGATCTAAGGCCTTGTTTGATGAATCGGAATGCTTAAAAAAGAATCCCTCTATCTCTACATTCATCTATCTACCATATCATCCATCCATCTGTCCATCCGTCCGTCTATCCATCCATCCATCCGTCCGTCCGTCCGTCCGTCCGTCCGTCCGTCCGGCCGGCCGTCCGTCCGTCCGTCCATCCATCCATCCATCCATCCATCCATCCATCCATCCATCCATCCATCCATCCATCCATCAAACGGTTCTTGATTTGGTCCAATTTTAATTTCATCAGTTTGCATCATCCTATTTGCTTGTTAATCTATTCTAACCTTGGCATTTGCGCTCTGCTCCGAAGGCATCCAACAAGTGATCAAATTTCCTTTGATGGCTACCGGAACTATAGAAAAAGACCGGCCCTTGTTGACTGCATACAGTCATTGCCACAATAGTCAGAAAGAGTGAGACTGTACATTGTCGCTGGCCTCTTTTTATATCATCCTTCTATCGTTAATTAGTAGAAAGCAGGATTTTTCTTTTAAGATGCATCAACTGGAATTTCACTCTCGTCTGTAACTGTCAAAGTGGACTCGCGCATGCACCATATACACAAAACCCCAGTGAAGTCACTCAATCTCATCTTCCGTAAATTATAAATCAATTTACCATGCCCATTCGAATGAGTGAGAAAATTACCACGCCTTAATGCACAGCTCTAGGGATCACTAGACCAATGATTTTTTTTTTCTAAATGTTGTTTTAAATGATGACTCAAAGAAATTCCACACTGCCCTTTAAATGATAAAACTGTTGACAATTATTGGGTTGAAATGAAAATCACTGAAAAGCATCGTCCATACATCTAAAATGAAGCATAATTTTATGTAATCATCAGAATCAACCCACATACCCTTTTTTTTTAACTCGTCACATGCTCATAACGACCAGATGGGCGGCACTGCCTCACTTGGCTACCCTGACTGCATGCCCATATAGAATGGTGTTGCACGGTACTGACTTTGATTGCAGGCCAGTATTTAAAAAAAAGAAAAGTTAAACATTCTAACAGAATGACTTTTCTTCTGATGGTGTGTGAAAATGTCACTGTTAGCATAGTAAACAATGACTTTAAGTGTGAATGTGAGTAATATTTTAACTGAATAATGTGTATGTAACATATTTGGAGTGAGCAGGCCTCTGCTAAAAACCTTCTATGACTCAGTGGTAGCCTCTGCTATCCTCTACGCTGTGGTCTGTTGGGCTCCGAGCACCACAGAGAGGGATAGGAAGAGGCTCAACAAACTGGTTAAGAGGGCCAGCTCTGTGGTGGGCTGCCCTCTAGACACTGTTGAGGAGGTAGGCGAGAGGAGGGTGCTAGCCAGGCTAGCATCCATCAGGAACAACCCCTCTCACCCACTGCATCTGACCTTGGAGAACTTGAGCAGCTCCTTCAGTCAGAGACTCAGACTCCCCCCGTGTAAGAAGGAACGCTACCGCAGCTCCTTCATCCCCACCGCAATCAGGCTGTACAATGACAACCTGTAAACACATCCTTCTGTGCAATACTTTCCCCATAACGTGCAATTCTTCCAATGTGCAATATCCTCTGCCACACAATGCCTAGATCTATTTCACTTCCATAACCCGTGCACTATTTCTTTTATTTCTTTTATTAGCATTACTAAACTCATACACTTCATACACTTTACGACACTTTACCACTACTTTTTTATCTTCTTCTTTTTGTAAATATTCATAGCTTATATTTTTAGTTTTACTACAATTGTTGTTATTTTTCCATATTTTTCTTTTTATATTGTATTCTATTTTTTATGCCGGAGGACTACGGTCCAGAAGTCTCTTTTTTGCACCTTTATCCCCCTACTTGTACCTTCCTGTAAATCGGGCTGTTGTTACTTGCAGTTTCTCACACGTGAGATTAATAAAGTTCCTCTTATCTTATCTTATCTTTTCCATGTGAACAAAATGAGAGTTGGAGCTGGGTTGGTGTTCAAAGACATTTCAGTTTTTGTTCAATTGTGAGAGAGATGAAGACAGTAGGAGCAAAGGAATGCTGTTATCAATCATAAAAACGCATGTCCTCCCTTCTACACAGAAAGATGCCAAAGTCTGCATAACAAGGGAAATGCACGATGAAGAACAAGAGAGAGAAAATAAGAGTGAGAAACGAGAGGGAAAGTTTAAAAAAAGAGGGGAAGGAGAGAGAAACAGAGGGAGTGACAGAAAGGGGGGAGAGAATGAGACAGAGAGAGACATAGAGAGAGAGAGAGAGAGAGAGAGAGAGAGAGAGAGAGAGAGAGAGAGAGAGAGAGAGAGAGGAGAGAAGGAAAGAGGGAGAAGAACCGATAATTTGTAGTCAGCAAGACTGTAAAAAAGATAACACCAGATAATATGTGATAAAGTGGCATCACAGAAAGCCCCAGAAGTCGACTTATTTTGGGTAAAACCAATGCAATATTGCATTACACCCATCCATTACCTCATTCAGGGTCATGGTAAATCTGGAGACAATTTCGGCTGATTTAAGGTGAGTGGTGGGGTATACCCTGTCAGTCACCCAGTAACACAAAGAGCAAAGAGCAACCACTCACACTCAAATTTACACCAATTTACCAATTTACAGCCTCCAATGAACATGTATTGTATGTTTATGGCGTGCTGGAAGGAGGTTGTAGTACATGGATAAAATACAGAGAACACGGAGATTCCACACAGAAAGACCTGACAGACGGAAAACCAAAACAATCATTAATCAGCAGCGCTCACCACTTAAATTAGTGTTATTAAAACGAATGCCTGTGTATATTTGTAAGAGTTTAAACAAACATATAAAGGGCTTTCATTAATTACAGAGCATAGTTTATGATTAGGGGTGTAAATCGCGGGTTTTGTCACGATACGATATCATATCGATACAAAGAACTACGATACGACATTTGCCGATATCTTAAAGCCTGCTGCGATTCATTCACGATATATCACAATATAGTGCTCTACGATCGATTTTTTTTTTTTAAATAAAAAATATAGAACAATATCCTGATTTATAACAATTCATACGCAAAATCAACAAGGTACTGCAAACTCTTTATTTAGTTAAACTCTAGTTTCTTATGAAATATTTTTCTAACCCATTCCATAGACATCTATAGTAATGCTTGATGGCTTGAGGTGTTGTCAGCAGAGTTGTCACTCTGAGGACACACACTCGTACTTAGGACAGGGGACTGTGCTATGCTGTTGTTGGCGGTAAGGTGGATGATTTACTCACAAATACTTAATAAATACAAAAACTTACTGAATTCTTGACGGATTTACAAATTGTGGTTTATGAAGAAACCTCATTAGCATGGCTATGATTCAGGCTGAAAGTTTAAGTCGCAGATTTTGTTTTTGAAAAACATGGCATAGTTATTTATCATTGCAGCCTGAATATTCAAAGCTGAGGTCACGATAAATGATTTTTGATTTTCATTGGGTTTTCCTGAGACCCATAACACCTTTGTTGGAATTACATTACATTTTTCTGGATGTGGTTGTGTTTCTTTGCTTATTAAGAGGCTTTGAGTAAGTCCATAGTTCACTGTGTATAGTTTTTCAAGGCGGTTATGCCGTATTTTAAAGCAAAATGTTCAAAGAAAGCTGATTCTCTGTTATATGAATGCTCTTAATTTATTTATGGTCCTTCATTCCCTCTGCTATCAGGCTTTACAACATGCGTGGCACCTGATAAACCTGTTTTGTCTCTACTAGCGGCACTTGTATATGTCCTTGTCTATTATTTACCCTTTTTTGAAATTCTGGCACTTGTTTTATTGCACTCATATTATTTTTGCACTCATATGCGCTGCTGTGGGATGAATAAAGTTCAATCAATCAATCAATCAATCAATCAATCAATCAATCAATCAATCAATTCAAGATTCAAAAGTTTTTTATTCGCCATGTTTGAGCAAGGAATTTGACTTCGGTAAAACACACCCTCTGTTCAACATTTAGGTGACTAACAACACTCAGGACATGTGAAAAATGGCAAAAACAGTGTAGACAAATTCAAAAAAGGTGTGAAGAGCAGGATGTTATTGCACAGTAATGACTCTGAGACTCTAAGAGTGGTGTGAGTTCATCAGAGCAACAGCCTGGGGGAAGAAGCTGTCTCTGTGTCTGCTGGTTATGGCGTACCGAGCTCTATAACGCCGTCCGGAGGGGAGTAGTTCAGACTGCAACCTGGGTGAGAAAAGTCTGTAGAGATGTTCGTTGCACGTTTCCTGGTCCTGGACAGGTACAAGTCTTGGATAGATGGGAGGTTGATTCCAATGATCTTTTCTGCAGTCCTGATTGTCCGTTGCAGTCTGTGCTTGTCTTGTTTGGAGGCCGATCCAAACCAGACAGTGATGGACGCAGTCTCATCACCTAGAGGAGAGTCACCTGAGGAGAAATCATTGGTGTAGAGGGAGAAGAGCAGTGGGGAGAGGACGCACCCCTGAGGGGCTCCAGTATTGGTGGTCCGGGTGTCAGATGTGATGCCCCCCAGCCTCACACGCTGTCTCCTGTTGGTCAGGAAACTGGTGATCCACTGACAGGTGGAGGCAGGCACCGCAAGCTGGATGAGCTTCTGTTGGAGGATGTCAGGAGCGATGGTGTTGAACGCCGAGCTGAAGTCCACGAACAGGATCCTGGCATACGTTCCTGGGGTGTCCAGGTGGTGCAGGATGTAGTGCAGTCCCATGTTGACCGCATCATCCACTGACCTGTTTGCCCGGTAGGCAAACTAGAAGGGGTCAAGCAGGGGGCCCGTGACATCCTTCAGGTGGTTCAGCACTAACCTCTCGAAAGATTTCATGACCACAGATGTCAGTGCGACAGGTCTCTAGTCATTCAAACCTGTGATGGCGGGCTTCTTGGCCACTGTAACGATGGTGGAGCTCTTGAAGCACGAGGGAACCTCACACAGCTCCAGAGAACGGTTGAAGATCCGTGCAAAGGTGGGCGCCAGCTGCTCAGTGCAGACTTTCAAGCAGGAAGGTGACACGCCGTCTGGGCCCGGTGCCTTCCTGGTCTTTTGTCTCCGGAACATCTGGCGCACTTCCTCCTCACGGATCTGGAGTGCGGGCGCGGCCTCTGCAAGAGAGAGAGTTGGTGACAACGATGATAGAGGTGTGGACAGAGTAGTTGTGGGGAGAGGTGAGTATGTAGATTGTGTTGCAGGAAGTCCTGTTGTGTGGGAGGACTGATCAAACCTGCAGTAGAACCTGTCTAGCTGGTTAGCAAGCCTTGGGCTCTCCACAGGACGGGGGGTTCGTTTCTTGTACCCCGTGATGCTCTGCAGACCTTTCCACACTGTTGAGGGATCAGGATTGGCAGAGAGGTGTCTCTTCAGGTTCTCCCCGTAACACCTCCTGGCTTTCCTGACCTCTCGGTTCAGTGTGTTTCTGGTCTGCTTGACCAGGTCGCGGTCGCCGCTCCTGTAGGCCTCCTCCTTGACTTTGCGCAGCCTCCTGAGGTTCGGTATAAACCAGTGCTTCTCAAATAGTGGGGCGCGCCCCCCTTGGGGGGGCGCGTGTGACCCTGGGGAACAGGCTTTTTTTTTTGGCAGTACTAGAATAAAGTGTAATTGCGAATCTTCACAGCAGGGGGCAGTGGCGCTCTCATTGTTACTTCTGTGACGTTTGCGACAGTGCAACATTTTACGACTTACAAGACAAGTTAGGATAGTCACGGTGGGGAAGGGGGGGCGCGAATAGTTTTCTTCTTGCTAGGGGGGGGCGTAACAGAAAATAATTGAGAAGCACTGGTATAAACCAAGGTTTGTCGTTGTTGTACGTGCAGAAGGTCTTAGTCTGCACACACAGATCCTTACAAAAACTGATGTATGATGTGACAGTGTCAGTGAGTCCATGCAAGTCTGAAGTTGCAGCCTCGAAAACTTCCCAATCGGTGCAGTCAAAGCAGGCTTGGAGGTCCTGCCTTGACTCCACTGTCAATCAATCAATCAATCAATCAATCAATCAATCAATCAATCAATCAATCAACGTTGATGTGTAACGGACGAGGCAGGGCAACACGTACTCTTTATTTAGGGTAGAGGGGAAAAAGGGGAAACTGGAACTCCAGCTGGACAGGTGCACGAGGCAGGCTCACGAGCCAGCGAGCGAGCGAGCTTCGTGTGTGTTTGAGACAGACAAGGGCAAGGCAGGTTCGTAGTCGGGGACAGACATGTGGTCGAATTTAGTAGCGCACAAAGCAGAGCAGGCAAACAAGCTGGAAGCAAGCAGGCATTTTGCTACATAGCGAATAAGGCAAACAGGAACCAGGGAACAAAGCAGAAACAGGTGACAGGCATGTGTATGTCTAATTGATTGATTGATTGATTGAATATTTATTGATCCCCAGGGGTGGGGAAATTCAGGCCCCAGCAGTATCCATACCACAGAGTGGGTATACAAAAGACACACAGATGGCATGAGCGCAACTCAATAGGCTCTCATAAGGCTGCCACACAACGGCGCCACAAAGAAAGTCAGAAAGTGCACAAGATAAAAGCCATCAAAGCAAATCAAAGCTAAAAGACAAAGGAAAAAAAAAGTAACAGCGGCCAACCAGCACCCCTCACTCAATACAAGAGAACACCCCAAAACACACAAAATAACCTCCACGGGGTCGGTCCATCGACAGGTGCAAGGGCAGTCCAGTTCAACGGCGCCCAATGGACCGTGGTCGTGAACCGGTGAAAACATCACAAAGCAGGCAAACGTGTGAGCAGCGTCCCAGGCACCCAGTCGGGGCACGTGCAGATGGTCACCACGGGGCTAGCATGGCGAAAGTCATTGGTTCCGACGAGCATGAGGGAGCGGACTCCCCACAGGGGTTGCGGCTGCAAGGCTGGCCTGATAAGCAGGAAGCCGTCGTAGAGTTACGCCGGTCTCGACCGATGATCCCGGTCCCAGGAAGGAAAAAAATAAAATAAAATATCCGATCCGAAGAGATACCGAGGTGCGGTAGAAGGCACCAGCATCGCCGAATGGACAAAAAGAGGAAAAGAGAGAACACTGCTGGGAGGCAGCCACTCACGGCACCATACCAAGAAAAAAACCAGACGAACCAGCCAGGAGTGACAGGGGTGCAGGGTTTATATAGGAGAGTTAATGAGCTGGGAGCATGTGTGATGACGGACAGCAGGTGCGGGCAGTCAACGCAGATCACTGCATAACAGGACAGAAGGGCAGGAGCAGAGAAACTGGACTGTCCGTGGTGCTGATAGCGCAGACACGTGACACGACATCACGCCATTTGTTTGTTTCGTCCCCAAATAGGTTTCCATGACAAAATGGGCATCGATTTTCAAATAATTTCATTGGCCTTTCAATGTGTCAATCTCGAGAAAAAGTTTTGTGTATGGCTCAAATTACGAAAAGAAAATATTGGGAGGAGCACTTTTTATGCACAAGTTGTTCATTTTCTGTTGTAGACTCCGTGACAGGGTAAATCTTTGATAATTGGATCAAGTGAGGTGTCAGTCAATCTGGCTAATGTTTATGTATCTTGGATGCCTAATCCGTGCACGGTAACGGAAACAACAATCAAATATCTTACTGGAATACTTTTACTGGACCCTTGATTGTCTACATAGTAGGATAATTTTTGACAAAGTATGTCATAGTCTTGGAAGGTTATGAGGCAGAAAATAATAGTTGCACATTTTTTGTGTGCTTTTCTGACTCGAGTGATCACTGAGCCTACAGATACGATTTTTAGGCATTGTTCAACTCCAGGAACGTCATTTTTTAACAGTGTATTACATGACCGGGCAAGTGGGCAGGTGATGACGCAACCCCCCTGGCTTGTTCTATACATAGCAACAATCCCGCATATAGGACACTGAAACAATAAGGGGTAATGCCTGACTACCGTGTTTTCCGCACCATAAGGCGCACTTACATAAAAGCCTTTAAATTTCTCAAAAAAGTGGTGCGCCTTTTAAAAGCTGCACCTTTGGTGTGGACTGAATTCCAAAATCTGTAAATGTTGTTGTGTAGCTGCCGACACAGGAACGTAATATGGAGACAGTGATCAGAGAACACTATGTGATACAAAAAATACGTATGATGACAGCGATGAACCAATCAGAGGACATTACGTTGTACGTAAAATATGTAGGCCGGGGCAGTAAACCAATCAGAGAACTGTACGAAGTACATAGAGTACGTACCTGCTCCGCCATTGACGAAATCCGACAATGACGAGAGAGAACTTGCCCAACTGTTTAATTTGGATACAGAAGATGAGGACTTGGATGGATTTGTGTCTGAGTATCGATTAACAATAATGTGAGTACAGATCATCCATCCACCCATTATCCGTACCGCTTGTCCTCACGGGGGTTGGGGCGTGCTGGAGCCTATCCCAGCAGTCATCGGGCAGTAGGCGGGGTACACCCTGAACAGGTTGCCAGCCAATCACAGGGCACACAGAGATGAACAACCATTCGCACTTGCACTCACACCTAGCACGCGTGCGATTCTTCTTTATTGCCATTGAACCCACTCAAAAATACCCTGTGATCGTGGTTACTGGTAATGCAAATGACTACGGCACATTGTAGGTCCAATAATGTTCAGTGCATTAGAGAGAACAAAATAAAGACTTCCGGTTCTTTAATATCCTTGAGGAACTTACTTCTCTTCATACTATGTGATCATAATTGGTTTCCTCATTGTTGGACTGCTAGTGTTTTTCAGCAAATTAGACATCCTTTTGATAAAATATTTAACTGGAAAATTGGACGTGATTCACGGTACACATCTACGAATCTGACCCCTTAGCTACACTCCTTACTAATACCGGCTGACATTAGGACTAGCTTTTTCGGTGCCTTAATTGGCTCTTCAAACACTTGTTGTCCAGTCATATGGAAGTTTATCTTATGGAAGTTTATCTGTGCCATCGGATTTTGAATTCGAATTTGTAGCACTGAATTTTTTTACATCCAATTTTTAACACTGAATTTTTTTTGCATCTAAATCAGACTTTGAATTTTAAAAGCCATCGAATTTCTAGCACTGAATTTTTTTTTTCCTAAGACATTTTTTTCAATGTCTCGAAAAATTCAGTGTCAAAAAATTCAATGTCTTAAAAAATTCAGTGTAAAGAAATTCGACATCTCAAAAAATTCAATGTGAAAAAATTCAATGTCGAAAAAAATTCAGTGTAAAAAAATTCGATGTCTCCAAAAATTCAGTGTAAAAATATTCGGCGCGGACATCCGGGGTAACCAAGGGAGAAGTAATCGATCCCTGTATCAAATCATCCAACGTTCAGCCAATCAAGTTACGCTCCATTGGTCATGTGACGTCGAAACAGGAACGTCGTGAAGTTCAAGTTCATTACAGTATTACAGTATTAACTGTTACTGTTACCTTTGAACTTCACGACGTTCCTGTTTCGACGTCACATGACCAATGGAGCTTAACTTGATTGGCTGAACGTTGGATGATTTGATACAGGGATCGATTACTTCTCCCTTGGTTACCCCGGATGTCCGCGCTGAATATTTTTACACTGAATTTTTGGAGACATCGAATTTTTTTACACTGAATTTTTTTAGACATTGAATTTTTTTACATTGAATTTTTTGAGATGTCGAATTTTTTTACACTGAATTTTTTAAGACATTGAATTTTTTGACACTGAATTTTTTGAGACATTGAAGAAAATGTCTTAGGAAAAAAAAATTCAGTGCTAGAAATTCGATGGCTTTTAAAATTCAAAGTCTGATTTAGATGCAAAAAAAAATTCAGTGTTAAAAATTGGATGTAAAAAAATTCAGTGCTACAAATTCGAATTCAAAATCCGATGGCACAGATAAACTTCCATATGTTGGACACACACAGACGCGCGCACACACACACACACACACACACGCCCCCCCCCATACACACACGAACACACACGCACGCACACACACACGCACACACATCCCGTGTTTAGTGACTGCAGTAAAGCAAAAAACGTCCATCTTGGGTTTAAAATGTGACACTTCCTGACTGTACCACTTTCATTGTTCCCTGAATACAGTAATCCCTCACTACATTGTTCATTTATCGCAGCTTCAGTACATTGCGGATTTTTCCCCCCAAAACATCAAAAATTAAAAATTGAGGAATTTTGGCACGAAATCTGCCCGCACGGCAGCAGAAGGCAGGGCATGCCCACACATTCGCAGATTGACGGTGTAATGGCGTTGACCAAGGGCATCTTTGCTCAACGCTCTGCCTCTACGCCACCTCCTGCACCTCCAGCTCTATCCGAAGCTGCCTGCGCCGATCCAGTGCTCCTAGCACTTGACAATGAGGCGTCACCTGAGGAGCGGCAAAGCTCTCATTAACCTGAAAAGTTGTTATAATAATGAGTTCTAAAAAGATATTTACAGTGTGTATGCTTGTACCTTGTTATAAAAAAAGTTGCTATAATAAGTTTTCTATAAAGATATTTACAGTAGGTACACTTGTACCTTGTTATAAAAAAGTTATAATAATAAGAGTTCTAAAAACATATTTACAGTGTTGTACTTTCTTATAAAAAAGTTATTATAATAATAAAAGTGTTCTAAAAAAATATTTACAGTATGTACACATGTTATAAAATAAATTGTTATAACAATATAAGACTTCTAAAGACATATTCACAGTATTGTACCTTCTTATATTTTTCATAATAATAAAAGAGTTCTAAAAATCCAATCACTCCACCCCGACCGGTTTTGCTGATGAAACGGTGCCTGTTTCAGAAAATTTTACATGTGTGACAAATATTTACTATCAAATTCCCACGGTCGTATCGTCCCACCAACAAACATTTGAGAGGTGATGTCAGGCCTAGAGAACACAATCTTACTCGCATCTCGTTTAAAAATCCTTCGATAGATACGCACCCTGATCGACCGATTACACTTAAACTCGGTTTTATGAATATTAGATCGCTTCATACGAAAGCAGTTCTCGTTAATGACCTAATCACGGAACATAATCTAAACGTTTTTGGTCTGGTTAAAACCTAATGAACTGTTGCCGCTTAACGAGGCCTCGCCTCCAAATTTTGTGAGCTCACATGTGGCGTGTCCTCGAAAAAAGGGTGGGGGTGTCACCCTCATCTCAAATTCCGAGCTTAGATTTAGGCCTCGTTCGATCAACGTATTTAAAACATTTGAAGTTCTCACTGTCCGATCCACCGCTTTACCGTCATTTTATCTTGCTGTTATTTACCGTCCACCCGGGGCTTACTCTGGGTTCTTGGATCAATTTTCAGAATTCGTGGCTGATCTAGTGACCAATGCGGATAATATAATTATCATGGGCGATTTCAACATCCACATGAATTTCCCGTCAGAGCCACTTACTTCGGCGTTTCAGACTTTAACTGATACGTTTGGTTTTACGCAAGCCGTTCTGGTTCTGACACGGCTTCTGGTAGTAAATGCGCAGGCGAGCGCTTCCCCATCTACTGGGGAAACGCAGTCATTGTAGGCAAAATGACCCAAAAAAAAAGTTTAATAATACAATTTGTTCAGGGTTGGCGGGCCGGATTAAACGGTCCCGTGGGCCGTATCCGGCCTGCGGGCCGTAGTTTGGTGACCCCTGGATTTCATGGTCGCCAATAATCGATATGACTCTTTTCAGTCTGGTTTTAGAGCTAATCATTCCACTGAGACAGCACTTGCTAAAGTGACTAACGATCTCCTCATAGCTATGGATTCAAACACTTCATCTGTATTGTTACTACTCGATCTTAGTGCTGCCTTCGACACTGTAGATTTCGATATTTTATTAGGGCGTCTTAAAAGTTGTGTTGGTATTTTAGGGTCAGCACAAGGCTGGTTCCATTCCCATCTATCAGACAGGACGCACCGAGTGGTCCATGGCAATACGTCCTCTGAGCTACATAATGTTACGTGTGGTGTCCCACAGGGATTGGTACTCGGATCAATTCTATTTAATATTTATATAATTCCGCTTGGGGACATAATACGTAAATGTCGCTACGCGGATGACATCCAATTATATATGCCGTTATCGATGACAAATCCGCGGGATTGTTGTAATCTTGAGGCGTGCGTTGCGGAGATCAAGGTTATTTAGGTTTGGTTATTTCAAGTCTCCCTTTTTCACATTCACTTTACGGGCAGTCGGAGAAATCAACGCCAACAAAAAAAAAAAAATACATCCAGCCTTGTTAAGACCATACCAAAGAGTATAAAAATGGGACCCATTGCCTCCCTGCGTGTGTGACGATCATTGGGACTTTTAAAAAAAATAATAATAATAAATTAAAAAAAATTTGGGTGCGTATTATACATGGGTACAGGCTTTTTTCCAGCATCAACATGCCATTTTTAGGGTGCGTATTATACATGGGGGAGCATTATACACGGAAAAAAACGGTATTATACATGCGTTCGTCACGTCGTGCCTGGACTACTGTAATGTATTATTCTATGGTCTTCCTAAGTCCCGCATTAAAAGTCTACAGTTAGTACAAAATGCTGCTGCAAGGCTGCTCTCACGGACAAGAAAATTTGATCACATTTCCCCAATATTAGCCAACTTACATTGGCTCGCGGTCCATTTAAGATGTGACTTCAAGGTTCTTCTATTAACCTATAAATCACTGCATGGCTAAGCGCCTTCATATCTCGCCGACCTAGTTGTTTCTTATGTTCCGTCTCGTAACCTTCGTTCGCAAAACGCTAGTTTTTTTAGCGACACAGAGGGCCAAGAAAATGTCTGCAGGGTCTGCATTTTCTATTCAGGCTCCCGAGCTTTGGAATGCCCTACCAATGGATATTATAACTGCTACCTCAGTAGAAACATTTAAGACACGTTTAAAGACACATTTCTATGATATGGCCTTTAATTAACCTGTAGTGGCCGATTCGGCTGGAGTTTGTTTTCTCGCCCCCCACCCTCTCCCACCCCCCCTCTGCGGCTGGGGAGGTGGTTAGGTGGCACCCAAGCTGACAGCGGGTATCTGAATTCTCGTGGACCAATTCAGGATAATAATAATAATAATAATAAGAAGAAGAAGAAGAAGAAGAAGAAGAAGAAGAAGAAGAAGAAGAAGAAGAAGAAGAAGAAGAAGAAATTATATTTATAACGCACTTTATATTCGGGGGAATCTCAAAGTGCTACATGGCAGATAAAAAACAAGAAAACAAAACAAGGACAAGTATAAAACAACTGGACGACAACCAAGATGTGAGAGAAATTACGGAAATGCTAAGGTGAAGAGGTGAGTTCTAAGTCCAGTTTTGAAAGAGTCAGTGGATTCGGGTGCTCTTAGGGGGAGGAGGGAGTTCCACAGTGTAGGGGCTGTATGGCAGAAGGCCCGGTCGCCCATGGTGCGCAGCTTGGTTTTCGGAACGTGGAGAAGGTGTGAATTGGATGAGCGGAGGCTTCGGGTGGCAGGTTTTGGGGCAAGGAGTTCTTTGAGGTATGGGGGAGCATGTCCGAGGAGACAATGGTGAGTGAGGAGGACGATCTTATAATCAATTCGGAATTTGATGGGGAGCCAGTGCAGAGAACGGAGGATGGGTGTGATGTGATTGCTTTTCCGCACCCTCAACAGGATCCTAGATACTGAAGCCTCTGGAGGCTCTTGCTAGGGATCCCGATGAGGAGTGCGTTACAATAGTCTAGCCTTGAGGAGACAAAGGCGTGGACAAGTTTCTCAGCATCCGTCAGGGTAAGTGTGGGGCGGAGTTTGGAAATATTTCTGAGGTAGAAGAAGGAGGTTTTGCAGATGTGTTTTATGTGTGACTCTAGGTTGAGTTGAGGGTCCAGTTTTACACCCAGGTTGGTGACAGTGGCTGAGAGGGGAATAGTGAGACCGGCGAATAAGATGCTTGTTATTGGGCAGGTATGGATCTGATGGGGAGTGCCAATTAACATGGCTTGGGTTTTGTCACTGTTAACTTGCAGGAAGCTGAGATTCATCCACGCCTTTATCTCCTCCAGACACAGGGAGAGGATGGATGAGGGAGATGGAAAAGGCTGGGTTATGGAGGGCGGGGGGTCACGTTTGAGGTATAGCTGAGTGTCGAGGATGGGGGAACTGCAGCTCAACCTCCTCGAAGACACTGCCAGGACAATTGAGGGCTCCTCCGGCAGCTCTTCGCTTTGACTTGGACATCCCCTTTTTCATTGATTTTTATATTATGTATTATTTGTGCCCTCTCTGCATCCATTGCAGCCTGGTGATCCTGAAAGGGGGATCCTTACATCTGTGGTCCCTTCTCAAGGTTTCTCATTTTCCCCTGGCAGTTTTTTTTTTCAGTTTTTCCTTGCCCTTTTGGGAGCTTAAGATCAGGGGATGCTTTGAGAATAATTGTCCATTTTTGTCTATGTGAAGCCCTTTGAGACTGCTTGTGATTTAGGGCTATACAAATAAACTTGACTTGACTTGACTTGAAAAACATATTTACAGTATGTGCACTTATAGCTTGCTATAAAAAGGTTGCTATAATAATGAGTTCTAAAAACATATTTACAGTATGAATACTTTAGCTACATCTACATACCTTACACACACGTATCATATTTATATCCATCCATACATCCTCTTCCGCTTATCAGAGGTCGGGTCGCGAGGGCAGCAGCTTTAGGAGGGACTCCCAGACTTCCCTCTCCCCAGCCACTTCATCCAGCTCATCCCGGGGGATCCCAAGGCGTTCCCAGGCCAGCCGAGAGACATAGTCTCTCCAGCTTGTCCTGGGTCGTCCCCGGGGTCTCCTACCCGTGGGACATACCCAGAAAACCTCCCCAGGGAGGCGTCCCGGAGGCATCCTGATGAGATGCCCGAGCCACCTCATCTGGCTCCTCTCAACGTGGAGGAGCAGACGCTCTACTCCGAGTCCCTCACGGATGACCGAGCTTCTCACCTTATCTCTTAGGGACAGCCCGGACACCCTGCGGAGAAAACTCATTTCGGCCGCTTGTATCCGGGATCTCGTTCTTTTGGTCACGACCCATAGCTCGTGACCATAAGTGAGGGTAGGAGTGTAGATTGACCGGTAAATTGAGAGCTAAGCTCTTTGACTCAGCTCTCTCTTCACCACGACGGACTGGTACAGAGTCCGCATTACTGCCGACGCTGCACCGATCCGCCTGTCGATCTCGTGCTCCATCCTGCCCTCACTCGTGAACAAAACCCCAAGATACTTGAATTCCTCCACTTGGGGCAGGATATCATCCCCGATCCGGAGGGGGCATTCCACCCTTTTCCGACCAATGACCATGGCCTCGGATTTGGAGGTGCTGACCCTCATCCCGACCGCTTCACGCTCGGCAGCGAACCGCCTCAGTGAGAGTTGGAGATCACGTCTTGAAGAAGCCAACCCCACACGTCGTCCGCAAAAAGCAGAGACGCAATGCTGAGTTCCCCAAACCGGACACTCTCAGCGCCTCGTCTGCGCCTAAAAATTCTGTCCATAAAAGTTATGAACAGAATTGGTGAAAAAGGGCAGCCTTGGCGGAGTCCAACCCTCACTTGGAAAGAATCCGACTTACTGCCGGAAATGCGGACCAAACTCTGGCATCGGTGATACAGGGACCGAACCGCCCTTATCAGTTGGCTCGGCACCACGTACTCCCGAAGCACCCTCCACAGAACTTCCCGAGGGACACGGTCGAGCGCCTTCTCCAAGTCCACAAAACATATGTGGACTGGTTGAGTGATTTCCCATGCCGAGGGTGTAGAGGTGGTCCACTGTTCGGCCAGGACGAAAGCCACACTGCTCCTCGTGAATCCGAGGTTCGACCTCCCGACGGACCCTCCTCTCCAGCCCCAATGAATAGACCTTACCAGGGAGGCTGAGGAGTGTGATTCCCCAATAGTTGGAACACACCCTCCCGTCCCCCTTCTTCAACAGGAGAACCACCACCCCAGTCTGCCAATCCAGAAGCACCGTCCCCGATGTCCACACAATGCTGTAGAGGCATGTCAGCCATGACAGCCCCACAACATCCAGAGCCTTTAAAAACTCTAGGCGGGTCACATCCACCCCCGGGGCCTTGCCCCCGAGGAGTTTTTAACTACCTCAGTGACTTCGACCCCAGAGATCGGACCCAGGCCCTGCTTCCACAATGGAAGGCGTATCGGTGGAATTGAGGAGGTCTTCGAAGTACTCTGCCCACCAACTCACTACGTCCCAAGTCGAGGTCAGCAGCACGCCATCTCCACTGTAAACAGTGTTGACGGTGCACTGCTTCCCCCTCCTGAGACGCCGGATGGTGGACCAGACTTTCCTCGAAGCCGTCGGGAAGTCGTTCTCCATGGCCTCACCAAACTCCTCCCACGCCCGGGTTTTTGCTTCAGCAACCACCAAAGCCGTTGTGGTGAATGGTCTTTGTTGCTTCGCTGGTCTACAAAAAACACTCGGTGGACGATGGCTGGCCCAGGTAAGGAAGCACTCCAGTGACACACGGCTGATTGGGAAAAGATTTTATTCAACCGATGTCAGAGTGATTTCTCTCCAAAAGTTCGAGTGGCCCCAAAAGCAAGGATGTTCGCAGCCCCCCCTTCCTGACAGACAAGCCTATCTTATACCTGCCCAAACCGTTGATGTCATGGCTTGGAGTAACAGCTGCCGTTCGTATTTAAGTCTTCTCGTTGCTCTCAAATGTCCTAAAAAGGACATGTAGAAGACTCTTCCCCTGAATAACAGCAGCTGCGACATTCCATATTCTAAGTTGCTATACATTGCTGAAACTGAAGCATCTCTGGCCAGCAAAAATAGCTTATGGTCTCCTCACTGCGGCTAGGTCGCCATCTAAGGTGACATACACGCATAGACTCCAAATTATACTACACCGTGTTCCGCTTGGCCAGCCGATACCTGTCAGCTACCTCCGTAGTCTCGCAGGCCAAAAAGACCCGATAGGACTCCTTCTTCAGCTTGACGGCATCCCTTACCGCTGGTGTCCACCAGTGGGTTGCCATGACAGGCACCAACCACCTTACGGCCACAGCTCCAGTCGGCTGCCTCAACAATGGAGGCACGTAACATGGTCCACTCGGACTCAATGTCCCCCACCTCCTCCGGAATGTGGGAAAAGCTATGCCGGAGGTGGGAGTTGAAGCTCTTCCTGACAGGGGATTCTGCCAGACGTTCGCAGCAGACCCTCACAATACGTTTGGACCTACCAGGTCGGACCGGCATCTTCCCCCACCATCGGAGCCAACCCACCACCAGGTGGTGATCAGTTGACAGCTCCACCCGAGTGTCCAAAACATGCGGCCGCAAATCCGATGACACGACTACAAAGCCGATCATCGAACTGCTGCCTAGGGTGTCCTGGTGCCAGGTGCACACATGGACACCCTTATGTTTGAACATGGTGTTCATTATTGACAATCCCTGTCGAGCACAGAAGTCCAATAAAAGTCCTCCCAATCATGCCCTTCCAGGTCTCACTATCATTGCCCACCTGAGCATTGAAGTCACCCAATAGAACGATGGAGTCCCCTGAAGGAGCGCTCTCCAGCACTTCTTCCAAGGACTCCAAAAAGGGTGGGTACTCTGAGCTGCTGTTTGGTGCATAGACACAAACAACTGTCAGAAGGTGGAGGGAGGCTACCCTCTCGTTCACCGGGGTGAACCCCAACGTGCAGGCGTCCTTGTTTTTATTTTGTGTCATCTACTTGTATGTTTATCGTGTACTGTGTCTCGTCACCGTGGGATGGAGGAAACGGAATTTCGGTTTCTTTGTGTGTCTTGACATATGAAGGGATTGACAATAAAGCTGACTTTGACTTTGACAATATGTATATTGTATATATGTACATTATTATATCATTTATTACATTATTTATATCATTTATACATTATTTTCTGTGTGTTATTTATATCAGTGGTCCCCAACCTTTTTTGCACCACGGACCGGCTACGCGTCAGAAATATTTTTGCAGACCGGCCTTTATATAAATAAATAATAAATCGATATAAATAAATAATACATTTATAATAAACATATAAATATGATTAAATAAAATGATACGACTGGCATAAAAACAAATATAAACCACATAAAAATAAAACTCACCATTACGTTGAATTATTGGGAGCACCGAGCTTGTTTCTCAGAAACCATCCAGGCGTAATCGGACACAATGATAGCCGAAGTGGTTAAGGTTTGTCTTTTAATGCAGGATGCTTGGTCTCCATTTGCCGAAGCAGTTTTGAAGGCTTCATTGCCTTGTTTGCTAGCCTGTCGCCACATATGCAGAGTGCGCTTGGCGCGTCAGAGTCTCCTGTGGTAATTAATCCATATTTTAAGTAGGACTCCAGAAATGTTCTTTTAAATGCAGCTTTCCTTTTCTTAGAAGTGGTAGCCTCTTCTTCTTCAGTCTCCTCATTAGGCTTTGTTTCCCGTTACGAAGAAGCTTCCCAAACTTCTCTGTTTCTTGCTCATTTTTGCTTGCAACGTGGGATCGGCTGGGGTGACATGTCCCGTGACCGAGACGAGCGTCTTGTGTCAAGAGACAACGCGCCGAATGTAATTGGGAGAGAATTGACAAATTTTTTATATTTTTCAAAATAAATTCTTACTCATTTTTGCTAGCTTTGCGGGCTCGACTGGGGAAACATGTCACGTGACCGGGACGAGCATCTTGACCAGAATGAATTGATCGTCAATAGAAAAATATATTTACGTATTTTTTTCCTGTGCAGCTTGGCGGCCCAGTACCAAGTGACCCATGCACCGGTACCGGTCCGCGGATTTGGGACCCCTGATTTATACTATTAATATAGTATTTGCATGATTGAAACTAATATTTAATGTTCTAATGCAGTGGTTCTTAACCTTGTTGGAGGTACCGAACCCCACCAGTTACATATGCGCATTCGCCAAACGCCTCTTTAGTGAAAAATAAAATACTATTTTTTAATTTCAAGACATTGTTGTTTTTTACTGGTGCACAAAATGAGCTGTGCATGAACATCACCTTGTTCAAAGAAAAATAAACACAATGCATGAACTCACAACAAATTACACACCTGCAAATCAGTGTGACTTCTGCTGTTGCCTTTGCGAGACCAGTTCAGATAAGCGTCATCACAAATTTACACAATAAATCAGGTGTGTTCAGACCTCCACAGTGGAGGCTCTGCCGAACCCCAAAGACCGATTCACCGAACCCCTCGAGTTTGATCGAACCCAGGTTAAGAACCACTGTTCTAATGATAACATATGCACTTATATGATTTAATATACATTTATTTAATTTTACATTTATACACCAAAAAATGTATGTATGTTTACGATGAAAGGGTGACACTACTTTGCAGAATTTTTACCTATCGCGGGTGGTCTGGACCCAATTATCCGCGATAAACGAGGGATTACTGTACTGAAATACTGTAATTCAATTTCCTTTTTAATTCAACCATACTTTACTTACGTACCAGCATGTGATTTACTTGTTACATCTTAAGGGTAGGGTTGTCACAAGAACTGATACTTCCGGTACCAATTTGGTACCAACATGACAAAAATACGTCAATACCTGCTTTTTTGTGGTACCGTCAGAGCCGAATATTTAACTTTTCACTCAGTGAGCTGTATCGATTCTTGTCGGAACTGAAGTTGGCGGTTTACCCATGCGAGCAGCACGGAGCAGCAGTCAGCGGCGCTGAAGAAGAAGAGGAAAACTTTCGGTCTTTCATAACAATGGCTTCAGCAAGTGGGAGTGGAAGTCCTACACGCCGGCTTGCTGAGAAGCCAGGTCGCTCAAAGAGTTGTGTGTGGAAATATTTTGCATTCGAGGCGGATGCAACCAGAGCAATTATAGATTCGAACAAGCCAACGTGCAAAAAATGCTCGAGAGGTTTCCACACCACAGGTGGAAACACGTCCAACATGGCCAAACACCTTAAAGACAGGCACCCCGACTTGTACAGGGAATTCAAGGTGAGTGATTTTCCGTTTACTATCACTGTTGTGCCACGTTACGTTATAAATACCTTTCCCCGAATATGCCTACGTGCCGTCATTTCGGCATGTGTCAGCTGGGGCGATATGGTTACCAAACGTATTTAATGTCAAACACATAGATAAAGTGCGCAGACAAAGGCTCAAATTTGGTTAGGTATGCTAACGTGACATAAACACAAACGAAGAGCTGAGAACGGGCCTGACGTAACATTCAGTTATTCAAATAACTATTACATAAATAACACGTTTATAAAACCATCTGTGTCACTCTAATTTATTAAATCCATCGATCATCCTTTGTCAACAATCTGTGCGCGCCGCTGACGATGCTTGCACTTCAAAATATTCCACAGGCCCATATAACGATATATAAAGTATATGTATATCAAATAACTATTATATAAGCAATAATATTATCAAACTGTCACTCTAAATCATTAAATCCATCGATCAAATTCCTCGTCCTTTGTCAACAACGCCGCGCGTGCGCCCTGACGTCAGCCTCGACGTTATTCCACAGACCTAGTATATAGTAACTATATTGTAGCGTTAACAAAGTACAAGGAAAGACGTGGGTTTGGTAAACGGCTCTGTATTTAACAAAACAAAAGTTCAACGAGCCAACAACTACTGAACTGTAAAGATAAAAACATATACAAGTTGCTACACGAAATAAAATATATCAAATAACTACAACATAAATAGTTAACCGCCACACGGCCCCAAGCATCGGCGTGGACTTCCAGGCGTGTGGCGGCGTGGACTTCCATCCCCGGAGGTGGCATTTCCAGCCACGGAGGTGGAAGAGAGCTCCATAGAATAGGACCGGGCGTGCGTAAAAGCCATGTCCGAGCCCCATCCACCGTCCCCGGACAGCCACCCGGCCGAGCACCGGCCCCCGACTTCCATCCACGGAGGTTAAAGAGAGCTCGGTAGAGTAGGACCGGGCGTGTGTAAAAGCCATAATAGTTTTTCAAACCTTCTGTGTCACTCCAAATCATTAAATCCTTCAAACTCTTCGTCCTCCGTGTCACTTACAAACAAAGCCGCTAATGATGCCGGTAGTACGTGGGGCCCTTCGTCATCCTCGTCATCCCGTGATCAATCTTTGTCCTTTTTGTAAACAACCGCCGTGCCACGCCGCGCCGCACTGCTGACGTCACTTGAAATTCAAATTACAGTACTTCATGATAGATAACATGAATACCTTTACTGGGTCATTTAATCGAAAACAAACATCGGGTAGATTTAGATTTTGCTTTTGAGGTTGAATCCAATATGTGAGAATTCAACAAATTATTAGGTTTACATGTTTTGTATTCCTCTTTATAACAGTGTCACTCCCATGTCAACTTACATACTATGTCGAGCCAGTATTTTGCATCTGCAGGCTACATGTTAATGACCAACACTAATGAAGAAAAATGATCCTTTTGGCTTCAAGCGCTTAGCAAGAGCAAGACAAAGATGAACACACTCGACATGTAACTTGTCTGTGTGTAAATGGCTTCCCAGTGACATTTTGGGTCTTTGTCGAAGACATGAGACTAGGCCACTAATCACTGATGCTGTGCTCCATACAGCACAATAGTCTGCAGTGTGTGTGTGTGTCTGTGTTGTGTGTGTGCGTCCATGTGTCATGGTGGCCTGGCGTTTCTTTCATGGCCCTAATGAGGTAAGCAACAACATGCCTGGAGCCATTCTGGAGACAGACATGCACACACAGTCAGATGCACACCCACAACTCAGTAGCAAGTCTAAAGATAGTCAGTGCTTGAGTTGTCAAATTTCAGCTGAGTGAATAATAAGGTCAGTACGAGTTGACCTCATCAACTCAAATTGATGAACGAATGTTTATAGTGATACTCATTATTTACTGCTTGTCTTTTTTTATCTGGCAATGCATTCTTCACTGTAACTCATTAAAGAAACTCAAAAATAACATTTCAAGCCAAGTTTCAAGCTAATTGTTTATCTTCATACTGCTTATTCTAATGGAATCATGACTACAACGTCGCAAGATAATTTGTTTGCGTTGTTCTTGATATATTTATGGTGCAAAAGTATTGCACTGCACACTGCACTGTCATTAATGGTATCAGTGAGCCCCTTGCTACTGTTCACCTGTAGATTTACAAAGTCCTGAATTTCCATCTAACCTTGCCTAACTTATCCAGCTAGCCATCATTTTATTAAAATATAGTGGAATCCTGGATCTCAACGCCAATTCATTCCAGAAGGAGCATCAAGAAGCGAAGCCGTCTCGTTATGAAGCAACAGTAAATAAAACCACAGAATGAAAATACAATAAGCTTGAAGCAGAGCCACGCTTGACACGGAAATTTAAAAGACAAATAATGAGCTGGAAATGAATTAGACAAAAAAATAACACTAATCAAACACAAAACGCACTTACCCATGGTGGAAAAGCCACAATCCTGGAAATAATGTCCCAAAAGCGAATCAATGTGAATGGAAAGACGGCTACTGTTTCCAAATACAGTGTGACATATGTAATACATAAGCGCACAGAGGCACCTGTATCTACCGTGTCACTGCGCATGTGCGGAAGTTCATTAATGAAAAGGCCCAACATTACAACTTGCTCTTAAAAAGATCCGTCGTCCAGCCTCTTAAGTTCAACATCCAGTAGCTCTGTTTTACACTAATCTTGTGGTCTTGCCGGTGTAGTATACGAATACGTACAGTAGCTCTTGGTAGTTATCAAATGAACTCTCAGCTTGAGCCCCCATGATCTTGTAGTCTCGAGGGGGCAGCTTTCTGGAAGCGCACCGCGAACGACTTCAGTCGGGTGTCACAATGGTTTAAAATCCGCTAAACAACAACGCCAACTCACGTCGGATTCCAAAGCTTGGTTCGAGAACTTAGACAAAGATTTCACGACATTTTGCATTGAAAACCAAATATGTTGAGTACCGAGGCGGTTGACTTCCGGGGTTCCACTGTCCCTCTTAAGAGTTCAGGGCTATAGGGAAGCTACACCCATTTCCAGCAGAATTAGAGTGCAAGACATAGTACATCCCAGACTGATAACTTTTGAGTCCCAGCACATTTAGAATTACTCAATTCTGAAGATTTTTTTTTAAAATGTCCATTCTCAGAACTCACACCAGATGCATCAGATGAGATCTGGTTGTTCATCTGCAGTCAAACAGAAGTGATGACACTTTAGAGAACTGTTGTACCAAGTGGACTGAGATGATTATTGGCTTTAACGAGATGTTAATTGAAACAAATGACAGGGCATCAATACCAATTTTGTGGTAAATCCTCATGCAGTGTTGCAAAAGATGTTGGTTGTTCACAGTCAGCTGCAGGGCCGGACTGGGAGATTTTTTCAGGGCAGGAGTCAGTTATGTAACCAGGCCACCCTGGCCTTGCCCACACGTGCATGTTCACACCCACAGTTAAATGCATGGGCATAAGCAAAATGCATTTGTGCGCACACACGCATGCAATCATTCTTTGGGTTTTGTTGTGGGTGGTACCGTAAAAATAAATCAAAATCGCTAGAATGAGAGCGAGCAAAATAATCAAAAGGTCTCTCTGAGTCTGACTGTTCCTGGACTTCAGTTCAGCTTTTAACACCATCATTCCACAGCATCTGGTGGGAAAACTGGAACGCCTGGGCTTCAGCACCCCCCTTCGGAACTGGCTGCTAGACTTCCTCACCAACAGACCTCAGTCAGTCCGTGTCAACTTAAATACTGTTTTTGTTTCCTTCACGGCTGCGCTTTATATTTATCTTATTTATCTTATCTTATTTCATATTTATATAGAAATGTCACTTTTTATCCAGCCGAAATATCATTCCTTTGTCGAGAGCCGTATGCAACGAAATTTCGTTTTGTGTGCACCGAGTGTTTACAAAATGACAATAAAGTCTGTCTAAGTCTATGTCCTGAGTTGGTCTTTCCCTTGCCCTGCTCCCTGGACTTGTCTTGCCAGTATACTCTGCATCTGCTGGGAGTGTCAGAACAACCAGCATAATAATTATATTATCGACAAGAACACATTTAATCAATATCAAAAGAATGATATGGTTAAATATATGCTTTTTTTTCTCCAAATGTTTCATGCATAGTCATAGCCTATTCAATCCCATGCAGTGATAGATGACTGTTCTTTACCTGTCAGCTGCTCAGAGGTAGTACTGGGGCTACTGTCTGAAGCACCAAAACTGGCAATATTTCCACCTTTGGATAGGAAACATAGACATATATTTTAATATTAATTTAGCCAGCGCGAGTTACAAAGTTTAGAAGAATGTGCATGTATGAAAGAATAACAAATGACTCTTCAACTTACAAAATCAACTAGAACTATATAAATCAGCTGAGAGACAGCCTTATTACATGGCAGCGACACATATGCACACAACACATGCAAATTGGCATGCATACACGCGCGGGCACACACAGTTTTTAATGGCACTGTGTGTGTGTGTGTGGGGGGGGGGGGGCTGAATAAATCTGTAACTTTTCTGCATTTGGCCGCGTCCTCCTCCAGCGCCTTTCTTTTTTGTCCCTCTCCTCATGGCCTTTCCTCTACTTTTTACCACATTCGAAATCCATTATCCTCACTTGCACCACACGCTAGCGACACACACCACAGTAGCCGTAACCTGACATACCTAACACACCCCTTCCTCCACCCGCGCTCTGTGTGGTTGATACAGACTGTGGGGGCGGGTGTTAATTATATAAACCAATCGTCTTTCCCACCTCACACGCTCCTGGCCTGAGTGGCCTCGACTGCCTCTCTGATTGGCGCGCCGCTAAAAAAAAAGAGAGAGAGAGAGAGAGACGCAGGCCAGCAGGGTAATCCTAGGCCGGAACTTCAGGAATTCTCCCGGTTCTCCCTATGGTCAGTCCGGGCGTGTTCAGCTGTGTTGAAAATATGGACCACATACATACAACATGGGAAGGTTCTTAAAGGCAAGCATACTGATGATGGATGAATGAAGACATCAAAACATCATGACAGAAAATGTGTCTTGAAAACAGAAAATGCGCAGCAAAACAAATGAACACATGGGAAGAAACTCATGGAGTCAAGGTTTGTGACCAAACTGTAAGAAACCACCGAAAAGAAATAAATGAAACCCCTGATTAACACCTAAACAGAACAAGACAAGATTGCAATAGGCTGTGGAAAAGCAATTTCACACTGTGGAAGGCTGAATGGAAGTTAATCAGTGATGAATCGCGAATCTGCACTGGGGAAAAATGATGAGGTTGGAACTTTTGTTTGGTGCCATTCAATGAAGAAGGCAATGCAAATTTCCACAGTCATTGATGATACAGGGCTGCATGCCAAGAAAAGGCACTGGGGAAATGCCAGTCAGCTTTTCAATAAACATAGAAATAATCCATCTATCAGAAAATATTGCTTGAAGCTCAAGTCAGCGCAAGTCTTGCACAAAGATGAGTCTAATTGTGCTCATGGGTAAAGTTTTCTTCAAGAATTTGCTCAGGTTGAATTGGGCATAACGAGGCGTTTGCATTTTTTTTTTGCCATTGTGGGATAGAACATAATTGTTTACCAGTCAATTCTGGTAGCACCCCTCATTTACATAAAATCAGTTCTGAATGCAATGCGTCTTAGTTAGAGATGCACCGATCCGACTTTTTCAGTTTCGATACCGATACCGATACCGATGCCGTGGCTTTGCGTATCGGTCGATACCCGATACCGATCCGATATTATGGTTGACTTAACAAGCTACATAACTCTACATGTGGAACAGAAAAGACCAAAGGCAATGGCATCAGGCAGACTACACAGTTCTTTGCTCTAAATTAGGGTGTCCAAACTAACGGTCCAGTTTTTATTGGCCCGCAGCAAATTCTGAAAACATAATTGAATATGGCCCGCACAAGAAGCTTGAGCTCAGCTTCTCAGTTTCCACACTAGATGGAGCCCGCCACACAAAGCGTTTGACGTCCCATTAACACCCCCCCCGGAAGAGAAGCGAACACGCAGCGTTTGACATCCGATTAGCCTACCCCCCCCCCCCCCCCCCCCATTCGGGAGAGAAGCGAACGCGCAGCCTTTGACGTCCCATTAGCAACCCGAAGAGAAGCGAACGCGCAGGGTTTGACGTCCGCTTAGCAACCCGGGGAAGAGAAGCGAACGTTCGCTCCATGTTTGCGTTTGTTTAGAAAACTCTCGTGGCATGCGGCACACGTGCTGCTGACGTATGACGTAGCCCGCGTCCCAATAGATTAAGGAAAGTATCGGCTCACAGATCGGCTGCATTTTCCGATACCCGATCCATCTATTTTGTTGATATCGGGGCCGGTATCCGATCCAGATATCGGATCGGTGCATCTCTAGTCTTAGTACTTGACATTCTGGAAAGAGAAATAGCATGATAAAGTCCGTGCATGACATTGGCAGGTAAACTGCAAGATCTCCCCTTGTAGATGATGTAGTCGGCCGTGCATGTGACATGTGGATAAAAACTTGCAATCTACCTCTGCGAACGTGCGTGTTTAACACCCCTAACCTCGAACAGGCTGTGCTATTAAATTACTATTTCTAGGATGACAATGATTATATACTTTGTTCAATGAACTGATTTTTACAATGATTCAGAGGCTTTGCCCCACTCTGGTTTCTTATTTATGAATGATGTTCACCACACGTTTGTCTGCCTTTGTCTCGATCAAATGCACCAAAATTGCGTTACACTACCAGTGCCACGAGTTAGACCTATTTTGCTTTTGGTTCACTAAAAATATTGCAGTGTTGGATACTGTGTGTGGCATTTCAAAAGCTGGTGCAGGGTCACAGAAAAACTGCAACCCAATATCAGGTTTGCCATTTCGTGCAGCGGCCCCCAATCTTTTTAGCACCAAGCACCGGATTTTGTGTCACAGTATTTTCACGGACTGGCTTTTAAAGTGCGGCAGATAAATACAACAAAATAAAAAGATACGACATAACAGCAATAGTATAATATAATGATAAAAGTGAATCCACTATGTACACCTATGCAACTTTACTACCAGCGTCCTAATACCATTGCGCCAACAACATAACATGAGTTATGTTCACGTCAACAAGGTGTAGGAGAGTTCAGACTTAAATAAATAAAACAAAAATAACGTAAGTTATTTATTCTTTCTTGCACGGCCAAATGATCCACAGACCGGTACAGGTCCGCAGCCCAGGTGTTGAGGACCACTGATTTTGTGTACAGCAGTGTCCACCTATTTTTTTTATTATTTTTTTTATTTGTAGGACTTAAGTCACGCTTGGCCACTTCACTTTTGGTGGAGTGGACCTAAGGATGCTGAAAAATAAGTAAAAAGATGTGAATCGTCTGCATGATCGTAACCCTGTCAAAGATAAGGTTAGGAAAATATTTTAAAATCCTCACTATTCAACATTAATAATCTCTTATCATACTTGTGAAAGAGCTGTTAACCCAACAAATTTTGTAACAAAGCAAACAAGGGGAGAACATGCAAACTGCAAACACCCAACTTTAACTATTAGGCTGAAGTGCTATCCACTAGCTCTCCACGCTGCCCTTCTCAACAAATTATTAAAAACCCATTTCAATCTGGTGGCTATAGTTGTCAGCCAATACACACACGCACACACACACATGCCTGTGCGATTGTGAGGTCATTAGGATTTATTAGAAATGATGGCGCTGTCCTATGCCAGAAGGTCAGACTGTTAATTGTATTGGACTTAAGATGAGACAGTAGAACACACACAGGCCGAATACAGTAGGCCTATACAGCAGAGTAGAATAGGCTAATGTGATTTTGATAATGACTAGACATCAAACATGAAACATGACTCAATAGACGGGGCCACCAAAGATGAGAGACACACTGCCAATTATCTCCAACATAGCAAGGAGGAACTAAAAGAGGATATATTGTCTATCTTTTATACTTAGTTGACAATAAGCACCATTTTTAAATCTGAGCAAAAGTATTAGAACAGAAACTTCCAAAAGATTGGTCTTAAAAGTGAGTTGTGCATGCTTTGCTTTAAGGGCATCATGGCTGTGATACATTAACATAACAGACTTTTACATTTTTCTTTCGTGAAGCTTTTCCAGACCCCATTACACTTACAGTAAATTAGCATTTATTTTGGGCAGTTGCAATAGTTCATTTAGTCGTTGCTTTAGGAGGTACAACGTACGCTTTGGGTGAGGATGATGATTCGACCAGTTCAATCTTGTTAGAATACAACTCTTTGGCACATGTGATTAGCTAGGTATCTTGAGCTATGCCGTTATCTTGCTGTGACCTTTCTGTTGCTTCCACTGGCTTTCCCTTCCCTATGACACTCTTTGCACACACGTATGAGTTGATCTCAGTTAAGACTGCAAAGTCATACATAATCACACAGGCGAGTTAGAGTCCCCCCACCCTTATAGGAGGGCGGACAAGAGTAGTATAAGAGCAGGGACGTTGGAGGTGGGGGTTAGACCTTCTTCCGCAATCTTGCAGAGAAGGCTCCACAGCTGTGTATCGCGCTTTCTGGCTTACATTAAATAGTTAAACTGAGAAGGCAGCCTCCTGGTAATTACTATTAGCATAGTGAGCATTAAAGAAAAATAACTGGGACAAAATCTAACAATACCTTGCACTTAAATTTTGACCTTTTTTTTTTTTGCTCAATTAATGATATGCTATTGATTGTGGTGGCATTATTTTTCAAATCGGCAGACAGAATGATTCTGCTGACTTCTGAGGTGCTTTTGCTGCTGTTCTCATGTGTTGGCTCCGTGAAGATTATTAAGCCATTTTCTTAAGGCTGAAGGAATGGGGTCGAAATACAAAAAGTCCTGCCTAGCTACAAAAACAGATATGCTCAAACCTCATTGAATAAAGTACATAAACAGAAAAGTATATTCACATATTAAATCAATAAAAGAAACATTTTAAGCATATAATTATACTTACACACCAAATCAATAAAGAAGACATAACTAGACATTTTTGATAGGTGGTAATGACAAAGGTTTTTATAACTTTATAATCTAATATATATTTCTGAGCACTTTGAAATAAATGTTTTTTTATATATTGCCTAAATAGCTTAATGACCCTTAAGGAACTGTGTAATGCATGCCTGATGTTTTTTTCTCTAAATCATGGACACGGCCAGAGTCGTCTTGACCGTTCAGTACTTGATTATATCTTGTGTTTTGACTACCGTAATTTTCAGACTATAAGTCGCGTTTTTTTTCATAGTTTGGGTGGGGGGGCGACTTATACTCAGGAGCGACTTATATGGTTTTTTTTTTCAAATATTTTCAAAAAAAAAAAAAGTGAAACCGCGATAAACGAACCGCAAAAGATTACTATAATTTGAATTTCAAGTGACGACACCAGCGCAACGTCGCGTCAGCAGGAGCTCGTCGACTCAATCTTTGTCCTTTATGTAAACAACCGCCGCGCTGCTGACGCAGCGTCGCGCTGCCTCGTCGTTATTCCACAGATCTACGATATAACTATATTGTAGCGTTAACAAAGTTCAAGGAAAGACGTGGGTTTGGTAAACGGCTCTTTATTTAACAAAACAAACTTACAGGCGTGTGGCGGCGTGGACTTCCAGCCACGGAAGTGGAAGAGAGCTCCATAGAATAGGACCGGGCGTGCGTAAAAGCCATGACCGAGCCCCATCCACCGTCCTCGGACAGCCACTCGACTTCCATCCACGGAGGTGAAAGACAGCTCGGTAGAGTAGGACCTTGCGTGCGTAAAAGCATTGTCCGAGCCCCATCCACCGTCCCTGGACGAGTCGATCTTTGTCCTTTATGTAAACAACCGCCGCGCTGCTGACGCGCGACCGCGACGTCGCGTCGCGCTGTTGACGTCAGCAGCGCGACGTCGCGCGTCACTCGACGGAGCTCTCTTTCGCTGACCCTCAGCAAAGTGTAAACAATCGCGTTTCTCAAACGATCTCCAATAAAATGATCGGAACTGACTAAAGTTCGATCTAACACATTGGTACTGCTTACCTATGTTTCCCTTCCATATCAATCCGTAAATTTACTCGAAACATTAATGGAGCAGCCTATTTTGAAATGAAATAGCCTCGCGGGTACAACAGCTATTCGGTGACGCCCCCTGACTACAGTTGCCGTAATGTTGGGAAGCGATGCGACCTTGTAATTTACTAGTCGTACTAAAACGTACTGAAAGATTTTGGCAGAGCACTGTGTACGACCAGTATGGATCAACAAATTCATCAATTGATCCATATATAAGGGTCGACAAACTCATTTTTACTACGGGCCACTTCATAGTTGCGGCTTACCTTGGAGGGCCATTATGACGGTGACACGAAATAAATGTATAATTGTCTCGTATTAATATATATACGTATATACACAATAAATAGATGGATTACTAGTTTTTAAATCAGAACTACCGTTTTTTTCTGTGTATAATGCGCAAAATTTAACTAATTTATTGTCCTAAAATCTGGGGTGCGCATTATACATGGGTACAAATGTTTATATTTTGTAAAATTTCTTTAAGAAAATCATGGTACAACAAAACCAACAACAGGACTGACCGACAAAGACGTGGAACAAAAAGACAGGGTGACATTACCAAAGACAGGAACAGAAACCAAACAGGCATCATGACAGTAACACATGCAATGATCCGACGGTGAGCGAGGGGCAGACAGGACTTAAATACAAAACACGTTACATCGATCGAGGTGACACAGTAAGGGAGGGGCGACGCGAACAGAAACTATGGCAACCTAGACACATAGCAAAACTGGGGACGAGACATGACAAATCTCCCTCGAAATAAAACTTGAAATCACCTTTCTTCTTGTTTGTTGTCAATCGCGCATCGCATTCAGCCATCCTGCCCAACACACTTAGTCAGTAAAATTCATAATTGACGACACATCGTTTGATGCGATGGTGCAATCCTTGATGGTGTGTTATTGTCAAATATTGTTTGGTTTTTAATCTCCATCGCAAACCGGATATCATACGGAGGCCGCCATTACAGATGCGCAGAACGGATGCGCAAGACACATCAGCTATATAAAGAGTGAGAAATCAGTTTTCTTCCCATTAGTTTCAATTCACAGTTTAATTAGCAGTTTCAATCAGCAAATAACAAAATGCGTATTACAGGTAATTTTTTATTTCACAACACTTTGCCCTGTTCCTTTCATCTCTGCTGTTCACTTCAAACACGCTCCATACGAACGCAATGCTCTCGTATCAGACGCTTGCTCGATCACCTGCTCGTTTGCTGTCACAATGTACCCTACACAAATCCGAAACATTTGTTGCGGCTCCGAGTCACGACGAGGGGCAAGTTTTGGTTTCCAAGGGTGTTTTTATTCCTCTTCAACGTCTCTCCCATACAGAGCCGCCTTTTTCACATGGCCGCACGCCTTTTTCACATGTCCGCACTGATCGCGGTGGTGCCTTTACGGGCAGTCGGAGAAATCAACGCCAACAAAAAAAAAAATACATCCAGCCTAGTTAAGACCATACCAAAGACTATAAAAATGGGACCCATTGCCTCCCTGCGTGTGTGACGATCATTGGGACTTTAAAAAAAAAAAATAAATAAAATAAAAAAATTTGGGGGCGTATTATACATGGGTACAGGCTTTTTTCCAGCATCAACATTCCATTTTTAGGGTGCGTATTATACATGGGGGCGCATTATACACGGAAAAAAACGGTAATCTTTTCTTCAATTGTTCAAATTACTATAAAAAGGTTAAAAGAATTCTTAAAAATCTAAAACTTATTATTTAGTATACATGTAAATTTTGGTACAGATTTCAGCAAGGATCGTGGGAGTTGACATGATTTGATTGAAAATGGAAAAGGATAACAGGGAAAATATATTTTCTATTTTAGTATAGTTTCTGTAGCAGGGAAAACTCGAGAAAAACATTTTCAACATTTTCCAATGCTGTAAATTGTGTAAAATACATGTTATATTTCAAAATATCTGTCAACGGAGATTTGCGATGAATTTGGATTTCCTCAATTTGGATTTGTCGATCTGCGATTGGCTGGCAACCAGTTTAGGGTTTACACAACCCAGCAATATTAAAATAATAAAAGGCTTACAATATTTCAGTTGATTTGTAATGAATCCAGAATGTATGACATTTTTGTTTTTTTAATTGTATTACAGAAAATAAAGAACTATCACAATATTCTAATTTTCTGAGACAGTCCTGTATGTATAGGCCGACATTGACAAACACATCAAATACACTAACGTACGTACAACCAGCATAAGTCTCCTTGACTCTAAAAACATGATTTATTATTATGATTGAAACTTGGGGTAACATTTTTCACGAGCGCATTTTCCTGTTCACTTAAATGAGCTTGGGCTCCCTTGGCGGTCAGCCCACCCGACAGCTGTGGCATCGCCTCAAGGGCGGCCTGCTTCATGTGCCACCGGAGTACTCGGAAGCAGGAGAGTGATGACGGCCTGTGTCTTTTCCTTTTTAACTGTACTTTAACATACCTTTGTTGCTGGATACTATCATCGTGTGTACTTTATCAACATTGGAATACAGTATAAATGAACAAGTTCCAGCAATTTTTCATTACACTAAACATTGTGGAGGAGATAGCGCGACGAGCGGGATCATTGACAGGTCTGTCTGGCAGCTGGCATAGCAAAAGCAGCATAAACATGCCTCACCAACCCTGCCTACTGCCTGAAAAGCGCTGGCTGGGACAGTGGTTTGGAACAAATAAATGAATAATAATAATAAGATGAATAATAAGAAGAACTCTTTACTCTCACACGGGTTGTGGGCGTGCTGGAGCCTATCCCAGCAGTCTTTTGGGTGATAGACGGGGCACATCCTGAACTGGTCGCCAGCCAATCGCAGGGTACACATAAACAAATAACCATTCACGCTCACAATCACACCTACGGACAATTTGGAGAGGTCAATTGGCCTGCCATGCATGTTTTTGGAATGTGGGAGGAAACCCAAGTACCAGGAGGGAACCCACATGGAGAAAATGCAAACTCGACACTGGAAGGCCAGAGCCAGAATCGAACCCTGCACCTCCAAACTGTGAGGCGGACATGCTAACCAGTGTGCCATTGTTTTACTATTATATTATACTATTATGGTGCAGGCCTATTATTATTATTATTATTATTATTATTATTATTACGTTTTGTACTTGTACTTGAATGTTATCTATCCTTCTGTAAAGTGTAAATGTCTGTTGAAGATGTGCTATCCACAGAAAAAGGAAACCAGTTATATTTACACACCATAAAGAACGACAGTGATAAATCAGAGTGTCAAGTTGTTTATTTAACAGGCTGCTGCTGGAACAAGAATTATAAACACTGTGTCTGGTCTGCATGTTAACCACAAAGAAATAAATCAGTTCCAATCAGCTCCATTCCGTTTTCCTCCGTAAGTAGGCAATACACACAGTTTAGATGACACTTCATATTCTGTTTGGAAGCCCAAATAAAGTCATGACCTAGAGGTAAGTGGTATGGGTAAAAAAAAAAAGTCAACAAATCTGTTGTTTTTCATGTTATATTATTCTGATTATTAAATCTTCTTTTTCCTTTTTTTTTTTTTAAATTGAGTGATAAATGTTGTTTTTTCCTTGTTTAAAGAATGACCATTACATACCGTTTTTTTCCGTGTATAATGCGCGAAATTTAACCAATTTATTGTCCTAAAATCTGGGGTGCGCATTATACATGGGTACAATTTTTTTTTAATTTTTTTATTTTTTATTTATTTATTTATATATTTATTTATTTATTTATTTATTTATTTATTTATTTTTTAAGAAAATCATGGTACAACAAAACCAACAACAGGACTGACCGACAAAGACGTGGAACAAAAAGACAGGGTGACATTACCAAAGACAGGAACAGAAACCAAACAGGCATCATGACAGTAACACATGCAATGATCCGACGGTGAGCGAGGGGCAGACAGGACTTAAATACAAAACACGTTACATCGATCGAGGTGACACAGTAAGGGAGGGGCGACGCGAACAGAAACTATGGCAACCTAGACACATAGCAAAACTGGGGACGAGACATGACAAATCTCCCTCGAAATAAAACTTGAAATCACCTTTCTTCTTGTTTGTTGTCAATCGCGCATCGCATTCAGCCATCCTGCCCAACACACTTAGTCAGTAAAATTCATAATTGACGACACATCGTTTGATGCGATGGTGCAATCCTTGATGGTGTGTTATTGTCAAATATTGTTTGTTTTTTAATCTCCATCGCGGACCGGACGTCATACGGAGGCAGTATGACTGCGCATGCGCACTATGGATCCGATGCGCAGAACGGATGCGCAAGACACGTCGGCTATATAAAGAGCGAGAGTTGTTTTCTTCCCATTAGTTTCAATTCACAGTTTAATTAGCAGTTTCAATCAGCAAATAACAAAATGCGTATTACAGGTAATATTCTATTTCACAACACTTTGCCTTGTTCCTTTCGTCTCTGCTGTTCACTTCAAACACGCACCATACGACCGCAATGCTCTCGTATCAGACGCTTGCTCGATCACCTGCTTGTTTGCTGTCACAATGTACCCTACACAAATCCGAAACATTTGTTGCGGCTCCGAGTCACGACGAGGGGCAAGTTTTGGTTTCCAAGGGTGTTTTTATTCCTCTTCAACGTCTCTCCCATACAGAGCCGCCTTTTTCACGTCCGCAGGCGTTTTTCACATGTGCGCACTGAGCGCGGTGGTGCCTTTACGGGCAGTCGGAGAAATCAACGCCAACAAAAAAAATTACATCCAGCCTAGTTAAGACCATACCAAAGACTATAAAAATGGGACCCATTGCCTCCCTGCGTGTGTGACGATCATTGTGACTTAAAAAAAAAAAAAAATTAAAAAAAAAAAATTAAAATTTTTTTTTTAAAATTGGGTGCGTATTATACATGGGTACAGGCTTTTTTCCAGCATCAACATGCCATTTTTAGGGTGCGTATTATACATGGGGGCACATTATACACGGAAAAAAACGGTACCTGCAAATCAGTGTGAGTTGTGCTGCTGCCTTTGCGAGACCAGTTCAGATATGTGTCATCATGAATTTACACGATAAATCAGGTGTATTCAGACCTCCGTAGTGAAGGCTCTGCCGAACCCCTGAGACCGACTCACCGAACACCTAGGGTTTGATCGAACCCAGGTTAAGAACCAGTGTTTAAGATTAACCTCCTCACAGAATCTCTAACACTCTCAACCACTTGCCTACATCGACCTAAACATGTACCGTATTGGCCCAAATATAAAACGACCCAGATTAAAAGACGACCCCCTCTTTTTCAAGACTCAAATCTGAAAAAAGACTTTTTGACTCAAGTTTGAAAAAGACTTTTTGAACACCAAATTTAATATTTATACAGAAAATAATTACAGTACATCTGAAACAAATGATTATAATATATTCGAAAGAAAAAGCATGTTATTTTGCCTCATTTAAATCATGCAAAAACTGTCAATCACATCCTAATATCTGAACATTTAAATGTGTAAACTAAACTAATTTGTAGATGAACGGCTTCTGGTTTTTGAAATGTATATACCGAAATTTTCGGACTATAAGTCGCGTTTCTTTTCATAGTTTGGGTGTGGGGGCGACTTATATATGTTTTTTACTTGATCATTAACACATCACTTACTTACAAGTATAGTAATTTCAAAGGCAGTTTGCTTTGGAAACAAATAATAGTACATTAATTTGGCCCGCTTTTTTCTTCAAAGATCCACAAGTCATTCCATATTTTCCCCTCCTATTTACAGCAACATTTTATATACATTCAAGTGACATGTCATTTAAAACATGATTTGTATAGTTAATAAGGGTTTTGTTGACACCTGACATTTTCAATATTTCCTATTACCGGAATTTTCGGACTATAAGTCACGTTTTTTTTCATAGTTTGGGTGGGGGGGGTGTGGGGGCGACTTATAATCAGGAGCGACTTATGTTTTTTTCCACAAATTTTTACTTGATCATTAACACACATCACTTACTTACAAGTATAGTTGACCACTTCACATGTTATTTTTAGTATAGTTGATCACGTCACATGCTTTGATATCTTTATCTTGAACATATTCAAAACATGAAAAATAGAAAGAAAAAATCAAATAAAGTAATTAACACTTTAAAGCGCCATATCCTCTGGACATGTCCTCTGTCACCAGGATGACATAAAGGACGAGAAATTTGATCGATGGATTTAATGATTTGGAGTGACACAAATGGTTTGATAATATTGTTGTTTATGTGATAGTTATTAAAAATATAGTTTATATATCGTTGTATGGGCCTGTGGAATAATTTGAACTGCGGCGCGGCACACAGCATTGTTGACAAAGGACGATCGATAAAAGACGAGAAATTTGATCAATGGATTTAATGATTTGGAGTGACACAAATGGTTTGATAATATTGTTGTTTATGTGATAGTTATTTAAAATATACCATTTTTTTCCATGTATAATGCACCCTCATGTATAATACGCACCCTAAAAATGGCATGTTGATGCTGGAAAAAAACCTGTACCCATGTATAATGCGCACCCAAATTTTGACTCCTACTTAAGTCCGTAAACGTAAAATGATTTCAGAAAAAAGCTCATCTTTGGGAACAACCGGATGTTATTCTGCCGGTCAGTATCACTGCGCATGCGCTAGCAAACCCGATAGCGAAGAAATGTTTCGGATTTGTGTAGGGTACATTGTGACAGCAAACGAGCAGGTGATCGAGCAAGCGTCTGATACGAGAGCATTGTGTTCGTATGGAGCGTGTTTAAAGTGAACAGCAGAGAAGAAAGCGCATCTGTAATGCCGGCCTCCGTATCATATTCGGATAAAAAAAAAAAAAAAAAAAATTGCACTCATGTATAATGCGCACCCCAGATTTTAGGACAATAAATTAGTTAAATTTTGCGCATTATACATAGAAAAAAACGGTAGTTTATATATCGTTGTATGGGCCTGTGGAATAATTTGAACTGCGGCGCGGCACACGGCATTGTTGACAAAGGACGATCGATGGATTTAATGAATTGGAGTGACACAGATGGTTTTATAAACGTGTTATTTATATAATAGTTTTTTTTTAAATAACTGAATGTTACGTCAGGCCCATTCTCAGCTCCTTGTTTGTGTTTGTCACGTTAGCATACCGTATCGTTTAGCCTGTTGTTGCTCGTTCATGTCTGTTCTTGGTGTTGGATTTTGTCGAATAAATTGCCCCCCAAAATGCGACTTATACTCTGGAGCGACTAATATATGTTTTTTTTTACTTTTCTGGGCATTTTATGGCTGATGCGACTTATACTCCGGAGCGACTTATAGTCCAAAAATTACGGTAAACCAATCTTCTGTGATAAAACAACACAATTGCAATAACTGCATTAACCATCAAAGTGAAGTCTGTAACTGTAGTCTTGAAACAAATCTGAATAAGGAAAAACATTGCAATAAAATAATGCAAACTGCTACCACTATTGTTGGGGAGCCTGAGGACTGTATAGGGGGTTGGCTCTTTTCGCCCCCGGGTGTCGGTCAGAACAGAGGAGGGAAGACGTGGTTCAGTTTTGATTGGTTTACTGAATTAGTGGCAAAAAAGTAACAGGCACTGTGGCTCATAGGTATTGTGTGAAGCATGTGAAGGGTGTGTGTGGTTTGTGGGGTGTGTGTGTGGTTCTGCAACAGACAGAATTACAGCACGTAAATCAACGCTCAACTTCTGACGTCACACAACACTCCAAACATAAGTCATCGAGACAACAAAATACATTTGCTGGAGACCGTTAGTCGCCGTGCTGCTGCGTAACGGCTACTCCTACGATGCGAGGCAAATGTAAAGGAGCGCGCCGGAGTTGTCAATCAAACGGTGCGCAAACGAAGCAAACCGCGATCGGACAAACAGCACAACAGTGGACAGTAGTAACAAGGAAATGTATATACTCACTTTGTGTCAAGGACGCACATGATCACTTAGCCTTAGACTTAGACTTAGACAGACTTTATTGTCATTTTGTAAACACTTGGTGCACACAAAACGAAATTTCGTTGCATACGGCTCTCAACAATGAAATGATATTACGGCTGAATAAAAAGTGACATTTCTATATAAATATGAAATAAGATAAGTATAAAGTGCAGCCGTGATAAAGTATGTAAACAGTGTAGGAAACAAAAACAGTATTTACAAAGTGTACACAGCAACATACTCAGTCGATACCTGCAACCTTTAACCTACCGCTGCGCACAAGCTCCAACAGTCACGATAAGATGAGGTAACTCACGCGAGACTTAAGGCGTAGTGACGTAACTTCGCTTTAAAGATATCTGGCGCCATCTAGTGTTGTGAATGGTTATAATGTCTAGACCCCGAATGTAAGATGATCCCCACTTTTTCAGTCTTATTTCAATGCAAAAAACATCATCTGATATTCGGGCCAATACGGTATCTGAGGGACTGCTTTAAAAATGGCTTCCTGTAGTTGGGGAATGTAAACATAGGCACAGGTTTGGGAGGCAGAATGTCAAGCAGACGAAACGAGAAAAACTTACTCAACACAATTTGCAGTGTTAAGACGTATGATGTCATTTAGAATGTACGTATGTATTTCTGATGATTATGATTATGAAAAGTGGATTAAAAATACAACTCAAAAGATGTTTACAACAACACCCACAAAAAGAACATTGCTTTGAACCAACTGATTTGCAAGATCCTTCCTTTAATGCCTTAACTGTGTCCATAGTTCACACACTCTGAGAAAGTGCAACACATACTCAACAGATGCACACAAGGAAGATTCTGTTTCTTAAAATAGATATGTAAACTTTTGGCCTTGGCAGGTTTCTGTGCTATTCATGGGCTGTTTAGTTTTCTTGTGTCCTCCTATTTCAGTTCCCAGTTTTGTAAATAAGCCTGTAGTTCGCTGCGTCCAGCTCCCTCTCTGACAGTAGAGAGCGATTTTGCCAGCGTAATCTTCACAAGGAAAGACAACATTCCCATTCAATTTCATCAAATCACCATACACCCTCCACCCTCTTTATTATACTTAATGGCCGATAACGTGATATTTACTGTAGTTGTTCATTGTTTGGGAAAATTAATGCTATTGACACCAGTTTGAATGTGTCGTTACTTCTTTATCCAAATACAACAAGTGAGTATCAATCTTTTTAGCATTTATTGCATTTAGAATTGAAATTAAAAAGAGTTGTCCCTTCATCCATTCATTCATTCAGGTTCATCTGGGTATGTATTTGGAGGGCTTGAAAGTAGCATTATAAACAAACATCACTTCGTTATCGTGGGGGTGGAAATGTTCTTCAACAAACTGTGTTGTGGCTGGTTGTTCCTTGATAGGCCTAATGTCTCAGAGTAGCTTATCTTACGATACTCAGTGATGCAACATTGAGTTTTCTTCCAGTCAGAATGTCCATAGTTTCTTCCGTGTCTTATGCGTTCAACCCTGCTTTCCGTAGTTACTTTGCATTTTTAGATATAAAGAGTTTTTACTCTTCACCTTCTGTGTCATGTTTTCACCTGGTTATGTAATTTATTATGTAATTAGGTAATTGTAATAATTGTACATATAAAAAGGTCAGAGCGATTAACTATACTGGCGACACACAAACAAATATTAGCTGTGTACTTTTAAAATATATATTTGTAAAATGATGATAATCCGTTCAATTAATAGTTCAGCGGGGTGTCATATTTATGATTTACATAGCCTGACGTCATCCACGCTTCCATTCTAAAATGTAGTCGACTTTTTGTAACCAAATTTGCAGATTTGTTGGCAGGCGAGTCAGAAAGGCCAGTGAGTCCCAAATCATTGCCCCTGCATGAAAATGACAATGTGCCTGGTTTTAGTGCTCCAGTAAAGCAGACTTTCTCTTACCAAATTATTGGGTGGCTGTTGGCACGCCCAGATGAGCACACCACGGCCCCAAACACAATACGTAGACTTGTGCATCGGCATGAAAAAGTCAAAGTCAAAGTCTGCTTTATTGTCAACTTCTTCACATGCCGAGACACACAAAGAGATCGAAATTACGTTTTCTCTATCCCACGGTGATAAGACATATTACACGATATACAAGTAAACGACGCAATATAAAAAACAAGAAGGCACAAACAATAAATAATAAGAGTAATAATAAATACTAAATAAACAGATAACACAACAAATAAGAGCCAGTGTGCATACAGACAGTACAAGTACAGGACGCTACGCAGAACGGGGAAGCGAGTTCAGGATCCTAACAGCCTGGAGTATGAAGCTGTTTGAGAGTCTGGTGGTGCGGGAGCGCAGGCTTCTGTAGCTCTTCCCAGAGGGCAGAAGCTCGAACAAAGAGTGAGCGGGGTGACTCACATCACTCACAATCGTGGTCGCCTTGCGGGTGAGATAGGAGGTGTAAACGTCCTTCAAGGAGGGGAGCGAAGCACCAATAATCTTACCAGCCGTGTTCACTATGCGCTGCAGGGCCTTCAAGTTGTAGTCAGTGCAGCCGCCACCCCAAACAGCAATACAGCTGGAGAGGACGCTCTCAATGGTGCCGCGGTAAAATGTAATCATGACGGCCGGAGGAGCGCTCGCTCGCCTGAGTTTCCGCAGGAAGTACAGGCGGCGCTGGGCTTTCTTTGCCAGCGATGCGGTGTTGGTGGACCAGGAGAGATCCTCACTGATGTGCACCCCCAGGAACCTGGCGCTGCTCACTCTTTCGACCACAGCACCGTCGATGGTCAGCGGCAGGTGTTGGGTGTGACCCTTCCGGAAGTCCACAACAATCTCCTTGGTCTTGTCGACGTTCAGCAGGAGGTTGTTGTCCCTGCACCACGTGGTCAGAAGGTCAACCTCCAGCCTGTATTGAGTCTCGTCTCCCTTGGTGATGAGACCCACCAGAGTCGTGTCGTCAGCAAACTTCACTATACGGTTGTCGCTGTAGGTTGCAGTGCAGTCATGCGTCAGGAGGGTGAAGAGCAGCGGACTGAGCACGCAGCCTTGGGGGGCCCCCGTGCTCAGCGTGATGCTGGCGGAGATTTTGTCGCCAACACGTACTACCTGTGGCCTCTGACAGAGGAAGTCCAGTAGCCAGTTGCAGAGGTAGGTACTGAGGCCCAGCGTGTCAAGTTTGCTGATGAGGCGTCGTGGCACAATGGTGTTGAAGGCAGAACTGAAGTCCACAAACAGCAATCTCACATACGAGTCCCTTCTCTCCAGGTGGGTGAGGGCCGAGGGGAGGGCAGAGCAGATGGCATCCTCAGAGGACCGTTTGGCTCGGTACGCAAACTGGAAGGGGTCAATGGTGGGGGGAGAACGGATCGGATGTGCTCCATGACATAAAATAGAGCTACGCCTGTTTTTACGCTTAGCACACGGGCCAGTCTAACAAAATAGGGCCTTTTATCTCCCGGCTGGCCAAAGACAAGCAACAAAAGGTAAGTCCACGCTCCCCTGCTAAAGCTACTGGTACTGTATTGGTTGATTACAGCATTATGCAATTACATTTTTACTCGATTACGTTATTAGTTGATTATTTCATTACTCGATTACTTTATTATTCTCCAATTTCAACATCATCAGATCATCAAAACCATTTCACTCTTTTTCCCATTCACTAAACTCACAAAATTTTCAAGTGCCAAAAATTTGTACCATTCCAACTTCAATATTTTTAATTCATTCTCAGTTGTATAAGATTCCAGATCATTCAGTGTCATTTGACATTATTCCTTAGCATTCCACATTTTCATTCTGCCTATAAGCCGTCACACGCAATTTCTCCAGACATTGCATTCTCTAGTTCATAATATATTCATCCATCTGTCCGGGAAAAAAGGGGCTTCTATCATCACCTCCATCAACATGGGGATGGGTTAAATGCAGAGGACAAATTTCACCACACCCAGATGTGTGTGTGACGATGATCATTGGGACTTTAACTTTAACATTGTCATTTTGCCCCCAACCCCAGATGAACGTATGAAAAATCCGATTTGAGTAATTGGTGGAATGCATATCGTGCGTATCTACGCCTTACTGAGCCTCTGTTTTTTTGGTCCCAAACGTCAGTCTCCTCCAACATCAGATAGTCAAGCCTTCACACATGTAACCCACACGCTATGGCTGGTATTAGTAAGGACAACACAGGGGGAAGTGCCTTCTACATACAATGGCAAATTACAGTATCAGTTTTTATTTTAAAAACAAAATTTATTTTACACAAAAAGCTGCTGAAATTTGTCTTGAAAGTCACTCTTATTTCGTTTTTGCTGTCACTTTCTGGCCTCTGTCGAGGCTGCCGCTTAATTTGATTCTGTCTTGGCCACGTTCACTTCTGTTCTGCAAAGGTTCTTTCACCTTTATTTTATTTTGTTAGTTTATTTGACAGGGACAGTGTCTAGTGTACCAATGAATATTTCTGTAGATGCACCAAAAGGGCTATTTTTCAATGAAAAAAACACTGAAAAGTAGCCGGGGTCTGGGGACCGTATGCCCCACTGGGGGGGTCGCAGTGGCCCATTGGCCACAGGCCCCCCCGCAGGGGGCCAGGGGCAACGCCCCAGAGGGGGCTCAGGGGGTAAAGCTCCCTGGAAACTCCTGGATTTTGGCAGTATAGCAACCCCAAAACCATTCATCACTCAATTTCAACAGTTTTGTTAAAAAAATATTCCTGTTTGGTGGACTACCAAGGTGAATATAATACATCAAAATGGCACAATCAATTCTGGAGTTTTTCCTTTTGATAAAAACTGTGAGTTTTTTGCAACATCGATCGATCTATCCATCTATCCATCTATCCATCTAACCATCCATCCATCCATCCATCTATCTATCATTGAAGAATCTTTAACGATATCATGACAATAGCCTAACAATAGCTTACATGTAACATCATGTTACCCACATGCTTGTAAAAGTAAAAACGTACCTTTGTGGTTATTTTTTTTTATGTGCTCCTTAATGTTCGTAGCGCCGCGACCTCCATAGCTTGTCACATCTTGACAAAGAATGTACTAAACCTTCCCTGGGACATCTAATTTACGGATATGTTCCGTCAGGCAGGTGGTTAGGGACTGTGTTCCGAGTTGTAAGATGACGCTGCTCTCGAGCCATGCGCATCTGAAGTAGTTCCTGATCCTGTTCGACTTGTCTATTTCCCTGGCACGATCTTCGCCTTTTTTCTCTAAAACTTTCGCCATGCTGGCTAAAACCTTTGCTAATTAGGCAAATGAGTAGGCAAATGATGTGACGAAAGTAGGGCCAAAATGCTGCCGAAAATAAAGTGGCTGTTGTCGCAATACTGCTGCCAGCCCCCCTCAAATAAAGAGAATAATCTTCTCTGCTGTTCACTTCAAACACGCTCCATGCGACCGCAATGCTCTCGTATCAGACAAGGCTTGCTCGATCACCTGCTCGTTTGCTGTCTGTCACAATGTACCCTACACAAATCCGAAACATTTGTTGCGGCTCCGAGTCACGACGAGGGGTAAGTTTTGGTTTCCAAGGGTGTTTTTATTCCTCTTCAACGTCTCTCCCATACAGAGCCGCCTTTTCACGTCCGCACGCCTCTTTCCCGTGCGCGCACGGAGCGCGGTGGTGCGTTTATGGGCAGTCGGAGAAATCAACGCCAACAAAAAAAATTACATCCAGCCTAGTTAAGACCATACCAAAGACTATAAAAATGGGACCCATTGCCTCCCTGCGTGTGTGACGATCATTGGGACTTAAAAAAAAATAAAATAAAAATAAAAATTTTAAAAAAATTCATAAAAATTGGGTGCGTATTATACATGGGTACAAGCTTTTTTCCAGCATCAGCATGCCATTTTTAGGGTGCGTATTATACATGGGGGCGCACTATACACGGAAAAAAACGGTATATATATATATACATATATTAGGGGTGTAACGATTCATCGATACACATCGATTAATCGATATAATGCTCTACGATTTATTGGCATCGATGCTAAACGTAAACATCGATTTATATCGCCGTGTTTGACCTCGGACATTAGACGCGACTTTATTTTGAAATCCAGTTCATTGTTGCTTGCTTCCTCTTTCTGGGCACAGTGCGCGGCGTGTTGCGTTGTGAGCAGAGCAGGCACGTGAAAGGGGAGTTGACAACTAGTACCCGGCTCCCGGGCTCGTGCTATGGCTAGTGTCCAAAAAGACGAGGAAATTTGCTCCCCTTTAGGCTTCGAGTCATTCGTTTGGAAGCACTTTGGATTCCAAAGAAAAGATGGCTCAACGGACAAGACACGTGCAGTTTGTAAATCCTGCCAGCCGGTGATCAAATATTCAGGGACCACAAATCTCGCCGCACATTTAAAGGAAAAACACAACATCAAAGTTCAGTGTTAAAATAAGCACTTTGTACAATACTCTTGTAATTTCCTAAATAAAGAGTTTGCAGTACCTTGCTGATTTTGCGTATGAATTGTTATAAATCAGGATATTGTTCTACATTTTTTATTTAAAAAAAAAAATATAGATCGTAGAGCACTATATCGTGATGTATCGTGAATGAATCACAGCAGGCTTTAAGATATCGGCAAATATCGTATCGTGCTTCTTTGTATCGATATGATATCGTATCGTGACAAAACCCGCGATTTACACTCCTAGTATTATACATGGGTACAGGCTTTTTTTCCAGCATTAACATGCCATTTTTAGGGTGCGTATTATACATGGAAAAAAACGGTATGTATATGTATATACTATATATGTATATATGTATATATGTATATGTATATATGTATATACTTATATATATATGTATATATATATGTATATATGTATGACTTAACATGCACACATGACACAAATCACATGCGCGCGCACACACACTTGAGACTATAAAGAACCACATTTAGATGAAAGCGGTGGTTTTATCTCCTTCCCTCAGCAGGAAACTAGAAACTAGTATTGCACAAGTCACACGTATGCACACGCATGCACACACACGCGCGCACGCACACACGCGCGCATGCACACTTACACACACACACACACACACACATATTCACGGTGAAGTTGATGAATTGTGTGGTGGATATATGGGCAGGAATGTTGAGAAAATGTGAATAACCCCTAGCTTTTCCACTCTCTCAAACTTGCTTGGGGAGAGTAGGGGGCTGGGAAATACGTTTAAAAGAGGGAAATGAGCAACCAAGTAGTGATCAGATATTGCCACAACAGAGGCTGAGACTTATTAAGTAGCTTTTATGAAATGTTTATCTTTTCAATATTGAAGCGTCAATCCATTTATAAGTAAACATTTTGGGCTAAATATATTCTACATCATGAAACCTTGAACACACTCAATTAAAAATTCCCAAAATTGCGTGTGTTAGAAGGCAAGGCTGCTTTAGTTATATAGCCCATTTCATACAAAAGGTTTTTTATGTGCTTCACATAAAAGTACATTTAAAAGAATTTGCAAAAAAGTTGAAAACATTTAAAAGCAAACTCAAAAAATAAAAGTAGCTTAGTAAGCATGTAGTCACACCATAAAAGCCCTTTGGTCTGGACCAAAAACGAACTTAATTTTCTTAGCTTGGTGAGGTTCAGATTTGTACTGTACTTTTTGCAAGTTCTGTAAACACATACACATGTGTGATGAGCAGTGCTTCCATTGAACAGAAATTACCAGGGTGACACAAAAAATGCAAAACATGTCATTTCTACCAGCAACATTCCTGCTCTGCATACTTGAGCTGTTATTAGCGCTGCAAAATAATTTTTAGTATCAAGAGCAGTTTATTGAACGCAAGTTTTGCGACATTCTGTTTCTAATGTCATCGGTTAATGCATGCAGTAACACAAAGGAAGCAATGTACAGGATTCGTTTGAGTGGAAACACTCCTGCATAAATGTCTTTGGACAAGCACTGAAAGCAAATCGTGGTGTATTTAAAATGGACTAAAAAGTGCCACTATAAATACACCCTTACTAGTGCACGTAGTTTTAACCTGGGTTTTACAGCATTTACACTTGGGGTTGACTTCGGTTGGCAGCGCTGCAAATCTGCTTGGTTTGACTCAACACCTAGAATGTTAATGTTAACACTGGCAGTGACTATACAGGATATGCACTGACGTCACAGATCGGGGCGGCCATTATTGTATGGGTGGCAAAAAGCCTCGTCCGCTGCCACTAGACTCGTGAGGATGGCGGCCTGGGTGGGTGTCGTGAGTGATTATTTCGTCCAGTTGGACCAAGAAAGCCACTAGATATACATTGAAAAGTTGAAAAAAATATAACATTCGTGTTGATCCGCTGTGGAAACCAAGTAAGAACGCCACCAGCTCAAGCGTAGCAGGAGCTGGGACACCAAGTGTTTGGTCCTCTGATAAGGCGACTTTTCCGCCAGTAACATATCCAGACATTTACAACTATTTGATAGATTGTTCAAGTCCATATACAAAGGAAGACCTCAGAGCCTACAAGAGTTTGCAACAATATTGCTACCTGACTGCTGGTTATGTCCATTCCGTTGAGTCACAGCCAGTGGAGCGAAACGGAGAAGATGCCAGCCATGGTAGTACATAATATAATAATAATATATTATAATTGTAGATATGGGAACAATTTAATTATTAGAAACTAGCAATTGGACAAACATACTGTAATGAAGCTGTGTGATTATGCATTCCTTAGGTCATGGCCGAGTAGCAGCAGGAAAAAGGGAATATCCGAGCAATAATAATAAACTTTATTACAGGCTCTTGGCCCACAGGTTAAAAAACAAACATTACATATATTAAAATAAATAAAGAGTACATTTCAAATGTTATGAGAGGCACTCATGCCAGCATCCTCTGATGGTGGATGTGTACCTTATAGCAGTAGTCCCCAACCTTTTTTGCGCCACGGACCGGTTACATGTCAGAAATATTTTCGCGGACTGGCATTTATATAAATAAATAATACATTTATCAAAGTCAAAGTCAAAGTCTGCTTTATTGTCAACTTCTTCACATGCCGAGACACACAAAGAGATCGAAATTACGTTTTCTCTATCCCACGGTGACAAGACATAATACACGATAGACATACAAGTAAACGACGCAATATAAAAAACAAGAGGGCACAAACAATAAATAATAAGAGTAATAATAAATAATAAATAAACAGATAACACAACAAATAAGAGGCAGTGTGCATACAGACAGTAAAAGTACAGGACGCTACGCAGAACGGGGAAGCGAGTTCAGGATCCTAACAGCCTGGAGTATGAAGCTGTTTGAGAGTCTGGTGGTGCGGGAGCGCAGGCTTCTGTAGCTCTTCCCAGAGGGCAGAAGCTCGAACAAAGAGTGAGCGGGGTGACTCACATCACTCACAATCGTGGTCGCCTTGCGGGTAAGATGGGAGGTGTAAATGCACCTTTGCGCTGCAAATCTGCTTGGTTTGACTCAACACCTAGAATGTTAATGTTAACACTGGCAGTGACTATAGAGGATATGCACTGACGTCACAGATCGGGGCGGCCATTATTGTATGGGTGGCAAAAAGCCTCGTCCGCTGCCACTAGACTCGTGAGGATGGCGGCCTGGGTGGGTGTCGTGAGTGATTATTTCGTCCAGTTGGACCAAGAAAGCCACTAGATATACATTGAAAAGTTGAAAAAAATATAACATTCGTGTTGATCCGCTGTGGAAACAAAGTAAGAACGCCACCAGCTCAAGCGTAGCAGGAGCTGGGACAGCAAGTGTTTGGTCCTCTGATAAGGCGACTTTTCCGCCAGTAACATATCCAGACATTTACAACTATTTGATAGATTGTTCAAGTCCATATACAAAGGAAGACCTCAGAGCCTACAAGAGTTTGCAACAATATTGCTACCTGACTGCTGGTTATGTCCATTCCGTTGAGTCACAGCCAGTGGAGCGAAACGGAGAAGATGCCAGCCATGGCAGTACATAATATAATAATAATAATATATTATAATTGTACATATGGGAACAATTTAATTATTAGAAACTAGCAATTGGACAAACATACTGTAATGAAGCTGTGTGATTATGCATTCCTTAGGTCATGGCCGAGTAGCAGCATGAAAAAGGGAATATCCGAGCAATAATAATAAACTTTATTACAGGCTCTTGGCCCACAGGTTAAAAAACAAACATTACATATATTAAAATAAATAAAGAGTACATTTCAAATGTTATGAGAGGCACTCATGCCAGCATCCTCTGATGGTGGATGTGTACCTTATAGCAGTAGTCCCCAACCTTTTTTGCGCCACGGACCGGTTACATGTCAGAAATATTTTCGCGGACTGGCATTTATATAAATAAATAATACATTTATCAAAGTCAAAGTCAAAGTCTGCTTTATTGTCAACTTCTTCACATGCCGAGACACACAAAGAGATCGAAATTACGTTTTCTCTATCCCACGGTGACAAGACATAGTTCACGATAGACATACAAGTAAACGACGCAATATAAAAAACAAGAGGGCACAAACAATAAATAATAAGAGTAATAATAAATAATAAATAAACAGATAACACAACAAATAAGAGGCAGTGTGCATACAGACAGTAAAAGTACAGGACGCTACGCAGAACGGGGAAGCGAGTTCAGGATCCTAACAGCCTGGAGTATGAAGCTGTTTGAGAGTCTGGTGGTGCGGGAGCGCAGGCTTCTGTAGCTCTTCCCAGAGGGCAGAAGCTCGAACAAAGAGTGAGCGGGGTGACTCACATCACTCACAATCGTGGTCGCCTTGCGGGTGAGATAGGAGGTGTAAACGTCCTTCAAGGAGGGGAGCGAAGCACCAATAATCTTACCAGCCGTGTTCACTATGCGCTGCAGGGCCTTCAAGTTGTAGTCAGTGCAGCCGCCACCCCAAACAGCAATACAGCTGGAGAGGACGCTCTCAATGGTGCCGCGGTAAAATGTAGTCATGACGGCCGGAGGAGCGCTCGCTCGCCTGAGTTTCCGCAGGAAGTACAGGCGGCGCTGGGCTTTCTTTGCCAGCGATGCGGTGTTGGTGGACCAGGAGAGATCCTCACTGATGTGCACCCTCAGGAACTTGGCGCTGCTCACTCTTTCGACCACAGCACCGTCGATGGTCAGCGGCAGGTGTTGGGTGTGACCCTTCCGGAAGTCCACAACAATCTCCTTGGTCTTGTCGACGTTCAGCAGGAGGTTGTTGTCCCTGCACCACGTGGTCAGAAGGTCAACCTCCAGCCTGTATTGAGTCTCGTCTCCCTTGGTGATGAGACCCACCAGAGTCGTGTCGTCAGCAAACTTCACTATACGGTTGTCGCTGTAGGTTGCAGTGCAGTCATGCGTCAGGAGGGTGAAGAGCAGCGGACTGAGCACGCAGCCTTGGGGGGCCCCCGTGCTCAGCGTGATGCTGGCGGAGATTTTGTCGCCAACACGTACTACCTGTGGCCTCTGACAGAGGAAGTCCAGTAGCCAGTTGCAGAGGTAGGTACTGAGGCCCAGCGTGTCAAGTTTGCTGATGAGGCGTCGTGGCACAATGGTGTTGAAGGCAGAACTGAAGTCCACAAACAGCAATCTCACATACGAGTCCCTTCTCTCCAGGTGGGTGAGGGCCGAGGGGAGGGCAGAGCAGATGGCATCCTCAGAGGACCGTTTGGCTCGGTACGCAAACTGGAAGGGGTCAATGGTGGGGGGGGAGAACGGATCGGATGTGCTCCATGACAAGCCGCTCAAAGCACTTCATGATGATGGGCGTAAGTGCCACGGGGCGGTAGTCATTGAAGCAGGACGGAGCGGGTTTCTTCGGCACAGGTACGATGGTGGCAGCTTTGAAACACGACGGGACGATGGCCTGCTGCAGGGAAGTGTTAAAGATGTCTGTGAAGACATCCGTCAGCTCACCAGCGCAGTCCTTCAGCGCTCGACCCGGGATGTTGTCAGGGCCCGCCGCCTTACGGATGTTGATAGCGGCAAGGGCCCTCCTCACGCTGTCGGCGGAGAGGCACAGGGGCAGCTCGTGTGAAGGGGGAGTGGCCTTCAGCGGGCAAGTGCTGTTCTGAGCGTCGAAGCGAGCAAAGAAGCGGTTGAGGTCATTGAGCAGACGGACGTCGTCTTCACAGCTCTGCGGCGCGGGCTTGTAATCCGTGATGGTCTGAATGCCCTGCCAAAGGCTCCGTGCGTCCCTGCTGTCCTTGAAGTGGGCGGTAATTTTGCACGAGAACGCCCTCTTTGCATCTTTGATGCCCCGGGACAGGTCAGCCCTCGCAGTCCTCAAGCCAGCCTCATCCCCCGCTCTAAAGGCTTTGTCCCTGGCCCTCAGCAGCCTGAAGACAGCACCTGTCAGCCATGGCTTCCGGTTAGCCCGAGTGACGATGGATTTCGAGAGAATGCACTTCCTGATGTAAGAGGAAACAGAGTCAGTATACTCCTCAATGTCTGTCCGATTGTCGCAAGTGGCAGCCCTCCTAAACATGTCCCAGTCAGTAGAGCCAAAGCAGTCACGCAGTGCATCAGAGGCACCCTCAGGCCACACCCGTACCTGCTTGCGAACTGGCCTGGACGCTCTCACCATTTGTCTGTATGCGGGCAAAAGCATAACAGTGATATGGTCAGAAAGTCCAAGATGGGGGAGGGGGGCGGCTTTGAAAGCTCCTTTATGCGAAGAGTAGACCAGGCCCGATAGCACGCTAGCCGCTCCAGATGTACGGCAGAGTCCGGAATGTTGACAGTCAACCAGGTCTCAGTGAACACGAGCACACAGCAGTCCCGCACTGTCCGGTTTGTAGATCGCAGCAAGCGAATGTAATCCATTTTGTTGTCCAGCTATCGAACATTCGCCAGAAGAATGGAAGTCACGGCCGGGCGAGCAGGGTTGGCCGCCAGCCTGGCCCGGACACCCCCGCGTTTGCCCCTCTTCAGCCTCCTCGCACACCGCTTTCGACGCTTCCCAACCGGGGGAGGAATAGCAGACGAGCCCGGCGACGCTTCAGGACGTAGCAGTCCGAGCTCCTTTAATGTTCCCGCATCAAAGTCCAGAACTCGACAAAACTCGCTTTGGCCGATGTTAAGCAGAACCTGCCTGCCGTACTTGTAGCACGACTCAGTACGACGAGACGAACAAAAAAAAACTGCCGGACAAACACTCATTAGACGGACAAAACACCGTTTGGGCGGGACAGAGAGAGGTCGCTGCGTATGCACGCGCCGCCATCTTGAAATAAATAAATAAACACCGTTTTTTTCCGTGTATAGTCCGCAAAATTTAACTAATTTATTGTCCTAAAATCTGGGGTGCGCATTATACATGGGTACAAAAAATTTTTTTTTTTTTTTTTTTTTTTTTAAGTCCCAATGATCGTCACACACGCAGGGAGGCAATGGGTCCTATTTTTATAGTCTTTGGTATGGTCTTAACTAGGCTGGATGTAATTTTTTATGTTGGCGTTGATTTCTCCGACTGCCCGTAAACGCACCACCGCGCTCCGTGCGCGCATCGGCGTGCGGACGTGAAAAAGGTGGCTCTGTATGGGAGAGACGTTGAAGAGGAATAAAAACACCCTTGGAAACCAAAACTTGCCCCTCGTCGTGACTCGGAGCCGCAACAAATGTTTCGGATTTGTGTAGGGTACATTGTGACAGACAGCAAACGAGCAGGTGATCGAGCAAGCGTCTGACACGAGAGCATTGCGGTCGCATGGAGCGTGTTTGAAGTGAACAGCAGAGAAGAAAGGAACAAGGCAAAGTGTTGTGAAATAAAATGCACAGAACGGCTGCGCAAGACACGTCAGCTATATAAAGAGCGAGAGTTGTTTTCTTCCTATTAGTTTCAATTCACAGTTTAATTAGCAGTTTCAATCAGCAAATAACAAAATGCGTATTACAGGTAATATTTTATTTCACAACACTGCCTTGTTACTTTGGTCTCTGCTGTTCATCCTAAAACACAAAGGCGCTCTTTAAGCAATGCGACAGTGAGCGCCCGGCGCGCTGCGGTTGCGTGACCGCACCAAATTAAGCTCAAGAGGTCCACTTAAATTTTAGAAAGTACATCAGGACTTTAAAAATATCTTCTAAATTTCAGCGACGGCTCTGTCACAATAATGCGACCAGCGCGGTGCAGTTGGGCGGTCGGCGGCGCGCTACGGTTGAGCGTTCTCTCTCGCACTCTCTCTCTCACTCTCGCTCTCTCTCGCTCTCGCACACACGCGCACATACGCACACGCGCACACACGCAAACCGGATATTATACGGAGGCCGCCATTACAGATGCGCAAGACACATCAGCTATATAAAGAGCGAGAGTTCAGTTCTCTACCTAAATCCGTATTACAGGTAATATTTTATTTCACAACACTTTGCCTTGTTCCTTTCTTCTCTGCTGTTCACTTCAAACACGCTCCATGCGACCGCAATGCTCTCGTATCAGACGCTTGCTCGATCACCTGCTCGTTTGCTGTCTGTCACAATGTACCCTACACAAATCCGAAACATTTGTTGCGGCTCCGAGTCACGACGAGGGGCAAGTTTTGGTTTCCAAGGGTGTTTTTATTCCTCTTCAACGTCTCTCCCATACAGAGCCGCCTTTTCACGTCCGCACGCGTCTTTCCCGTGCGCGCACGGAGCGCGGTGGTGCGTTTACGGGCAGTCGGAGAAATCAACGCCAACAAAAAAAATTACATCCAGCCTAGTTAAGACCATACTAGAGATGCACCGATCCGACTTTTTCAGTTTCGATACCGATACCGATGCCGTGGCTTTGCGTATCGGTCGATACCCGATACCGATCCGATATTATGGTTGACTTAACAAGCTACATAACTACATGTGGAACAGAAAAGACCAAAGGCAATGGCATCAGGCAGACTACACAGTTCTTTGCTCTAAATTAGGGGTGTCCAAACTAACGGTCCAGTTTTTATTGGCCCGCAGCAAATTCTGAAAACATAATCAGAGCTCGAAGCTTACTTTTTGCCCTCGGGCAAGTTGGAGAAAATTTTACTTGCCCGAAACAAAATTTTACTTGCCCGAATTTTTTTGGAGTGGATTTTTACTTGCCCGACACATTTTTGCAATAAAAAAGACAACACTATAAGTTTTGCCTTCATATGATTTTATTCCATCATATTGTGCCTGCAGCCTGTTTTAATACAGTGTAGAACTTTTGATGCAATTAAACCACACTAGTCTACTGTAGTACCAAAATTCATTCAGTCCCTCCTGGCCCTCTGCCTTTCCATGTATTCTGCCCTCCTGGCCCTCTGCCCCTCCTCCCTCGCTCAACCGGAAACAAGCTCTGCTGGTGCGCAGGCGCAGAAGAGCCAGGGACGAGTGAGGGAGCATGCATTTAATTACGAAGCGCTTTGCCGTTATCAATGTATTGCAGACTTACACGAGAAACTAACCGCTCCCTAGAAAACAAAATGTCGGACCAGAAGCGGCAGAAGTTGCGAGAAATTATGCACAAAATCGTCTTTTTACAGCTTGAAAACACGGTATTATGGCAGGGCAAGTTCGGGCAAGTGAGGAAAAATTCTACTTGCCCGTCTGCCATCGCTACTTGCCCCGGGCAATCGGGCAATCGTTAGTTTCGAGCCCTGAGTCCTGCCCGCACAAGAAGCTTGAGCTCAGCTTCTCAGTTTCCACACTAGATGGAGCCCGCCACACAAAGCGTTTGACGTCCCATTAACACCCACCCGGAAGAGAAGCGAACACGCAGCGTTTGACATCCGATTAGCCTACCCCAGACCCCCCCCCATTCGGGAGAGAAGCGAACGCGCAGCCTTTGACGTCCCATTAGCAACCCGAAGAGAAGCGAACGCGCAGGGTTTGACGTCCGCTTAGCAACCCGGGGAAGAGAAGCGAACGTTCGCTCCATGTTTGCGTTTGTTTAGAAAACTCTCGTGGCATGCGGCACACGTGCTGCTGACGTATGACGTAGCCCGCGTCCCAATAGATTAAGGAAAGTATCGGCTCACAGATCGGCTGCATTTTCCGATACCCGATCCATCTATTTTGTTGATATCGGGGCCGATATCCGATCCAGATATCGGATCGGTGCATCTCTAGACCATACCAAAGACTATAAAAATGGGACCCATTGCCTCCCTGCGTGTGTGACGATCATTGGGACTTAAAAAAAAAATTAAAAAAAAAAATAAATTAAAAAAAAATTCGTAAAAATTGGGTGCGTATTATACATGGGTACAGGGTTTTTTCCAGCATCAGCATGCCATTTTTAGGGTGCGTATTATACATGGGGACGCACTATACACGGAAAAAAACGGTAATACATTTATAATAAATATATAAATACGATGAAATAAAATGATACGACTGACATAAAAACAAGTACAAATGACAAAAATAAAACTCACCATTACGTTGAATTAGTGGGAGCACTGAGTTTGTTTCTCAGAAACGAGCCGGTCTCATCTAGACGTAATCGGAGACAATGACACCCGAAGTGATTAAGGTTTGTCTTTTATTGCAGGATGCTTGGTCTCCATGTGTTGAAGCAGTTTTGAATGCTTCATTGCCTGGTTAGTTAGCCTGTCGCCACATATTAGGTTTGCGGGCTCGACTGGGGAAACATGTCACGTGACCGGGACGAGTGTCTTGACCTGAATCAATTGATCGTCGATAATTCTTTTTTTTCTGTGCGGCTTGGCGACCCGGTACCAAGTGACCCGCGGACCGGTACCGGTGGTTGGGGACCACTGCCTTATAGCACTACATCCAGTATACCTCACAGATGAATGTTGCCGTCAATAAAACAAAATTACGTACTTCCCACAAAGTGATCTGAGCAGATGTAAGAATGGATAGTTGGCTTCCAAAGCTTGGAACTGTTGCAGCCATGTTTCGCCCTATGAAGCCACCCAGCTATCCTTTCTGGTCTGGTCCGCAGGTAACCGATACAGCTTCTTGGAATCGCCTTTTTGGAAGTGATAGGCACATCCTATGGCACAACAACTCTTCACCATGGTCAAAGTTGCACCGTAACAATCTGCCACGATCTGCCACTGATAAAATGCTAAAAAAATGCCCCAGTACACGTATCTCTAAAGCTCAATTCAGCCTTGGCCCTATTAGCGTCCGCAGCTTTTTGCCACCCAAACAAACCGTCAGCCGGTCTGTGACGTCACGTGCATATCCCCTATATGCACCCAGTATTAAAGTAGCTTTTACAAAAATGTTATGTGTTCAACACCCATTAGTGTGCTACAGCAACAAAATACAGTGTTGACAATGCAGTAATAACATGCATTAATCACCTGATGACTGTTCAGATGTTCAGTAGTCTTGCATAGTAATTGAGCCACCTTCAAAATCACATGGCAGCAAAACAGAAGACGGACACAAAACAAGTAGCAGAAGGTACTTAAGTAGTGGCCAAATGAGAAAACTCAAGTGGTTTGTGCAACTGAATACTCAAATAACTTGTTTGGGAGGCCTGGTATTCCAGATTGGAAGAAAGATACTTCAGGTATCTGACAAATGGCGCTTCTCAGACTGAATGGAGTCAGCTGGGCAACTCACCTTGGCACACATAATTAGTTGGTAGGTTTTTGTGCGGACTCCTATAAGTTCACACATACACGGAATTCAATATGAACCGTAATTAAAGCAGAGTAAAAAGACAGACTGAAATAATTTTATTTATAAATAATCACTCTCCATGTGATGTTTGCATTTTGCTTGGTGAGATTTTCTTTAATCTAGACATTGGATCCTTTCAGTTGGGCGATTTTGTGCTTGGCACTTGTGAACTTCAATATAACCATGTGATTGTCACTCACCCTACCTGCAGTTGCGCTTCTCTTTGGAAGAAGTCGGCAGTAATCTACATTTGCCATATCCAGGGATATATTTTTTGTTGTAAAGAAATCCAACACTTGTTCCACTGATTTGTAGTCATTTTCGTCTCGACCATCTATTCCATTTTGATACCTCAGCAATGCAGCATAATTTTTGGGTGAGATCTTGAGCACAGAGATGACCACATACTTTTGTTTTGTTGGTTGACATCTTCTAATTTGTTGGTGAGAATTATTATCAGCGCGGCTATCTTAACATTCTCAGGTTCGAGAAATGCAATTTCTTCTATCTTTGTTTCTAATGCGAGCAGTCGCGTCTCCATTGTTGTTTCCAGCTTTTTCACAAGGGCAGTCACAAGAGCAGTCAGTGACACTTCCATAGTCTTCATCTGATCTTCCATAGTCTTCATCTGGTTGTTGAGCATTTCCGAAGACTCAGCCGTAGCACTGTCCTTTTTTGGCCCTATAGTTTCAAAAAATGTTTTCAAAAGGTTTTAGCGTGTCTGTGTGTCAGTATGCAGTTATCTCTTCAGTTACAGCTATAACGACTGGAAGCAAGCACATGGTGCCAGGCACAGGAGGGTGGCGTACGTGGACAAGCTGACAAGGACTCACTGGCATGTGGGGCTTAAAAAGGGGAATTAATGAGCCGAGAGCAGGTGTGGTGATTATTAACAAGGGACAGGTATCAGGCAATGAGCGCTGATTGGTCTGGGGGTGTGGGAGTGACTGGTGTAAACAGAAATGGGGCACTGACCAGGCTAGAGGAGCTGGAGCGTGACACAATCCTATGAATCATTGTATAAATAAATTAATAAATCAGACTACTATCATCATCTTAAAAACGTTTTAACAGCAACCCCTTCGGGCATCTTATCAGGATGCCTCCTGGACGCTTCCACGGCGAGGTGTTCAGGGCATGTCCCACAGGCAGGAGACCCTGGGGATGAACCAGGATGCGATGGATAGTCTATGTCTCTTGGCTGGCCTCGGAACGGCTTGGGATCCCCCGGAATGAGCAGGATGAAGTGGCTGGGAAGAGGGAAGTATGGGTGTCTCTCCTAAAGCTCCTACCCCCGCAACCCAACCCCGGATACCATACCATACCATTTTTTTGAGCCAAATGGAGCTAATAGCCACACAGTAGCCTATATTAAAAGGAATATAGTGATAAAATTACTGCATTGGAAATACATTGTTTCTTATGTTGTTAGGATTTGTTAAATGTTTCATCTCAGATGATTTTTGTGCAAAAAGTGTGTGTTTGTGTGTGTGTTTATGTGTGTGTTTTGTCTGTGTGCGCATATGTGCACGTGTGTGTCAAGTTGCTGGTAGATAATCCAGACAGGATATAAAAGCTGGGTGGGCTTCTATTGCCTTCTGTCTCCTCCACTCAAGATAATTGGCAACAGTTACCTGATCCTCATAAAAACAGTTTATTAGCCACTCTGAAGTCAACTAGGTGTATGTTACTGTATATGACGATATTGCACTTCTTATATAGTGACATTTGACTCTCCTGTCTTACTTTTTTTTTTTACCTTTGTAGTGTCTTGTCAATGAAAATATTTGATTTATTGTGTGACTAAAAATGGAACTAGTTATGGGTAAATACCAAAAATGCTTATCAATATGTATGCTTATGTACTTTATTCAATGAGGTGTGAGCATATCTGTTTTCTAGCTAGGCGGGACTTTTTGGAACTCTTTTTTTTCAACAGCAAGACTTGTAGTGTGTGTTATGGTTCTGTGGACACAATGAGGCTCAAGAGAGTCGACACCGTGCGAAAGTTGTTTATTCTTGCAGACATGTAAAAGCACCGATGCACACACGCGCACGCACCCATTCCACATAATTTCGTCTCACATAAAAAAATTAACTGGTCCATATGTGTATTTGTCTTTTTACTTGACTTTTTGAAAAACTTATAATAGTCACTCACAGTTTCCCTTTAGTAAGCAACAGAGGTGGGCATTCCTTCCCAGTGACGGAAAGGTCTGTCTGTATGTCCGCAGCTGAAGGATGAGGGACAAGAAAGTAAAAAAAAAAAAATGACCGACTGAACACAAACGGAAGTGGGTTTTTCGTCTGTCCATGTTACTATTTATGTCGCTTACTTGCCTTTGGAAGGAGTGAAACCACAGGTGGCCATTTTACATTGCCTATTTTGAAATCTGCCTAGTAATTTGAATACATTCCGAGGCATTTTCACATTATTTTCTGTCTCCACAGCGAAAATTCAACTGTGTTTGCCCTGCAGTTATATCAATAAGTATTGGAAATGCGCTACATCCACATTTCATCTGTAAGAAGGTTTTTTTTTTTGTTTTTGTTTTTTATGACTGAGTGCTTCTCAAATTTTCGCCTGCACCATGTTGTCAGAACCATTAACAACATCATGAAAGCAAAGCTTGTCAGGACACAATTTCTTCGAAGTTTAAATCTAATTTCTGGAGGGCACAATTCGCACGACTGAGATATTACTGTATGTAATAATGAATGCTCAATGCAACTGGTGCAGTTGGTTCTTTGAGATGCTCTCATTACTCCATACAGGCCTACTGGCCTATATACCCCAAAAATTAACAAAGGTTGTCAGTAACAGTGCCAACATAAATAGGCTGTCCTCTGGTTTCAACCACAAGGGGCCTATTGTTAGTCTGCTTTATATACTATGCCTGTGTCGTGCAGTACCTCTGCAATATATACCGTATTGGCCCGAATATAAGACGGTGTTTTTTGCATTGAAATAAGACTGAAAAAGTGGGGGTGGTCTTACATTCGGGGTCTAGACATTATACCCATTCACAACGCTAGATTGCGCCAGATATCTTCAAAGCGAATGATGAACTTACCGTATTTTTACCAGAGAAGCTCTGTTAAACATCGGACAGACTTCTTCTGGTACTTTCTCTCCTGTTCTCTCCGACTCAGACTGTTTGTCGGAGATTCTAGCCGGAGCGGCGGTGCTGTACAAGCTAGCGTACAAGCTAGCGCGACGACGGCGGCGCGGTAAGCGAGCCGGCGCACTCGTAAGGCTGAGGCAGAAAGGGTTCCGTTCTGCCCTACCGTCAATTCATCTGGCGAATGTCCGCTCCCTGGCGAACAAGATGGACGAACTGCTGCTCCTCACTTCAAGGAACACGGACTTCAGCAGATCCGCCGCGCTGTGCTTTGTGGAAACGTGGCTTAGCGAACGAACCCCCCACCACGCCGTGGAGCTAGCCGGGTTCAAGCTAATGCGAGCAGATCGCAGCGCGGAGCTCTCCGGAAAATCAAAGGGAGGTGGTGTCTGTCTCTACATTAATGAACGTTGGTGTACTGATGTCACGGTGTTGAAAGAGTTTTGCAGCCCTCTCCTAGAAACACTTTTCATAAACTGCCGGCCGTTCTATTCACCACGGGAGTTCTCCTCGATCGTCATGGCGGCTGTTTACATTCCACCACACGCACGTGCGAGTGAAGCCACGCAGATGCTGGCTGACCAGGTAACAGACATGGAGAAACTTCTACCAAACTCACTAATCATTGTTCTAGGTGACCTTAACAGGGCGAACCTCGCACACGAACTCCCCAGATACAGACAGCACGTAACGTGTCCCACCAGAGGGGCACAGACTCTGGACCACTGCTACACCGTGATCAAGGATGCATACCACTCTGCGGCTCGGGCAGCTTTAGGACTATCGGACCACTGTCTAGTTCATCTGATCCCGGCCTACAGGCAGAAACTAAAAACTTCTAAGCCTGTGGTGAGGACTGTGAGGAAGTGGACAGTGGAGTCAAGGCAGGACCTCCAAGCCTGCTTTGACTGCACCGATTGGGGAGCTTTCGAAGCTGCAACTTCAGACTTGCATGAACTCACTGACACTGTCACATCATACATCAGTTTTTGTGAGGATCTGTGTGTGCAGACTAAGACCTTCTGCACGTACAACAACGACAAACCTTGGTTTACACCGAACCTCAGGAGGCTGCGCAAAGTCAAGGAGGAGGCCTACAGGAGCGGCGACCGCGAGCTCTTCAGGCAGACCAGAAACACGCTGAACCGAGAGGTCAGGAAAGCCAGGAGGTGTTACGGGGAGAACCTGAAGAGACACCTCTCTGCCAATCCTGATCCCTCAACGGTGTGGAAAGGTCTGCAGAGCATCACGGGCTACAAGAAACGAACCACCCGTCCTGTAGAGAGCCCAAGACTTGCTAACCAGCTAAACAAGTTCTACTGCAGGTTTGATCGGTCCTCCCACACAACGGGACCTCCTGCAACACAATCTACATACTCACCTCTCCCCACAACTGCTCCGTCCACACCTCTATCATCGTTGTCACCCACTCACTCTCTTGCAGAGGCCGCGCCCGCACTCCAGGTCCGCGAGGAGGAAGTGCGCCAGATGTTCCGGAGACAAAAGACCAGGAAGGCACCGGGCCCAGACGGCGTGTCACCTTCCTGCTTGAAAGTCTGCGCTGAGCAGCTGGCGCCCACCTTTGCACGGATCTTCAACCGTTCTCTGGAGCTGTGTGAGGTGCCCTCGTGCTTCAAGAGCTCCACCATCGTTCCAGTAGCCAAGAAGCCCGCCATCACAGGTCTGAATGACTATAGACCCGTCGCACTGACATCTGTGGTCATGAAATCGTTCGAGAGGTTAGTGCTGAACCACCTGAAGGAGGTCACGGGCCCCCTGCTTGACCCCCTCCAGTTTGCCTACCGGGCAAACAGGTCAGTGGATGATGCGGTCAACATGGGACTGCACTACATCCTGCACCACCTGGACACCCCAGGAACGTACGCCAGGATCCTGTTCGTGGACTTCAGCTCGGCGTTCAACACCATCGCCCCTGACATCCTCCAACAGAAGCTCATCCAGCTTGCGGTGCCTGCCTCCACCTGTCAGTGGATCACCAGCTTCCTGACCAACAGGAGACAACGTGTGAGGCTGGGGGGCATCACATCTGACACCCGGACCACCAACACTGGAGCCCCTCAGGGATGCGTCCTCTCCCCACTGCTCTTCTCCCTCTACACCAATGATTTCTCCTCAGGTGACTCCCCTGTGAAGCTCCTGAAGTATGCAGACGACACCACTCTCATCGGACTGATCCAGGACGGTGATGAGACTGCGTACAGACAGGAGGTGGAGCGGCTGGTCCACTGGTGCAGTCAAAACCATCTGGAGCTGAACCCGCTCAAGACCGTGGAGATGACAGTGGATTTCAGGCGAGACCCTTCACCACTTTTACCCCTCACTATCCGCAGTAATACTATTCTTTCCACAGACACCTTCAAGTTCCTGGGAACCACAATCTCTCGGGACCTGAAATGGACCGGCCACATAGACTCTGTCCGGAAGAAGGCCCAGCAGAGGCTGTACTTCCTGAGACAGCTCAAGAAGTTCAACCTGCCGCGAGAGCTTCTGAAGACCTTCTACACTGCCATCATCCAGTCTGTCCTCTGCACCTCCATCACTGTCTGGTTTGGATCGGCCTCCAAACAAGACAAGCACAGACTACAACGGACAATCAGAACTGCAGAAAAGATCATTGGAATCAACCTCCCATCTATCCAAGACTTGTACCTGTCCAGGACCAGGAATCGGGCAAGGAACATCTCTACAGACCCTTCTCACCCGGGTTGCAGTCTGTTTGAACTACTCCCCTCCGGACGGCGTTATAGAGCTCGGTACGCCAAAACCAGCAGACACAGAGACAGCTTCTTCCCCCAGGCTGTTGCTCTGATGAACTCACACCACTCATAGAGTCTCAGAGACATTACTGTGCAATAACATCCTGCTCCTCACACCTTTTTGAATTTGTCTACACTGTTTTTGCCATTATTCACATGTCCTGAATGTTGTTAGTCACCTAAATGTTGAACAGAGGGTGTGTTTCTACCGAAGTCAAATTCCTTGTTTGGCACGCTCAAACATGGCGAATAAAAAACTCTTGAATCTTGAATCTTGAATCTTGTATTTTTCGGACTATAAATCGTGTTTTTTTTCATAGTTTGGGTGGGGGGGGCGACTTTTATTGAGGAGCGACTTATATGTGATTTTTTTCATAAATTTTCAAAATTTAAATAGAAAAAAGTGAAACCGCGATAAACGAACCGCAATGTAGCAAGGGATTACTGTAATTTGAATTTCAAGTGACGTCAGCAGCGCGGCGCGGCGGTTGTTTACATAAAGGACAAAGATTCGATCACGGGATGACGAAGATGACGAAGGGCCCCACGTACTACCGGCATCATTAGCGGCTTTGTTTGTAAGTGACCTGGAGGACGAAGAGTTTGAAGGATTTAATGATTTGGAGTGACACAGAAGGTTTGAAAAACTATTATGGCTTTTACTCACGCCCGGTCCTACTCTACGGAGCTCTCTTTCACCTCCGTGGATGGAAGTCGGGGGCCGGCACTCGGCCGGGTGTCTGTCCGGGGACGGTGGATGTGGCTCGGACATGGCTTTTACGCACGCCCGCTCCTACTCTACGGAGCTCTCTTTCACCTCCGTGGATGGAAGTCGGGGGCCGGTGCCCGGCCGGTGCTCGGCCGGGTGGCTGTCCGGGGACGGTGGATGGGGCTCGGACATGGCTTTTACGCACGGCAGGTCCTATTCTTTGGAGCTCTCTTCCACTTCCGTGGCTGGAAGTGCCACCTCCGGGGATGGAAGTCCACGCCGCCACACGCCTGGAAGTCCAGTGCTTGGGCCGTGTGGCGGTGAACTATTTATGTTATAGTTATTTGATATATTTTATTTTGTGTAGCAACATGTATATGTTTTTACCGTTACAGTTCAGTAGTTGTTGGCTCGTTGAACTCTTGTTTTGTCAAATAAAGAGCCGTTTACCAAACCCACGTCTTTCCTTGTACTTTGTTAACGCTACAATATAGTTACATATTAGATCTGTGGAATAACGACGAGGCTGATGTCAGGGCGCACGCGCAGCATTGTTGACAAAGGACGAGGAATTTGATCGATGGATTTAATGATTTGGAGTGAGACAGATGGTTTGATAATATTATTGCTCATATAATAGTTATTTGATATCTAATTTATATATCGTTATATGGGCCTGTGGAATATTTTCAAGTGCAAGCGCCGTCAGCGGCGCGCACCCATTGTTGACAAAGGACGATCGATGGATTTAATGAATTGGAGTGACAGATGGTTTTATAAATGTGTTATTGATGTAATCGTTTTTTTTTAATAACTCTGAATGTTACGTCAGGCCCGTAAAAGCATTGTCCGAGCCCCATCCACCGTCCCTGGACAGCCACCCGGCCGAGCGCCGGCCCCCGACTTCAATCCACGGAAGTGAAAGAGAGCTCCGTCGAGTGACGCGCTGACCAGCAGCGCGACGCCGCAGTCGCGCGTCAGCAGCGCGACGTCGCCTCAGCAGCGCGGCGGGTGTTTACATAAAGGACAAAGATCGACTCGACGGAGCTCTCTTTCACTTCCGTGGATTGAAGTCCGGGGCCGGCGCTCGGCCGGGTGGCTGTCCAGGGACGGTGGATGGGGCTCGGTCATGGCTTTTACGCACGCCCGGTCGTATTCTATGGAGCTCTCTTCCACTTCCGTGGCTGGAAGTCCACGCCGCCACATGCCTGTAAGTTTGTTTTGTTAAATAAAAAGCCATTTACCAAACCCACATCTTTCCTTGAACTTTGTTAACGCTACAATATAGTTATATAGTAGATCTGTGGAATAACGACGAGGCAGCGCGACGCTGCGTCAGCAGTGCGGCGGTTGTTTACATAAAGGATAAAGATTGACTCGACGAGCTGCTCCTGACGCGACGTCGCGCTGCTGTCGCCACTTGAAATTCAAATTACTGTAATCCGTTGCTACATTGCGGTTCGTTTATCGCGGTTTCACCTTTTTTTTTTTTTTTTTAACTTTTTGAAAATAAAACATATATATGTCGCTCCTGAGTATAAGTCGCCCCCCCACCCAAACTGTGTGTGTGTACACACATACAATGTGTGATAAGCAAAAAGTCAAATCACAGAATACCACTCTGATTCAGATCAGGGGCAGGGACGTTTTTCACAATCACTCCCTTACAGGTCTCCCTGTTGATGCCTATGTGAGCTCTGAAATTTCCCGAAAGAACGAGGAAGTCCCCAGGGGGTATGTCTTGTTGGAACTTCTCTGCCAGCTCAGGTTCCTTCCGTGCCAGAAAGGAACGTTTCATATCCCTTGAGCTAGCTTCTGTAGCCAGAAACCATACCACCAAGGTATGCTTCTTTGCATTCTGCCCAGCTCACAAGGCACCCGAACACTATGGCCCCTCTCATAGGTGGTGAGCCCACGGGAAGTGGGACCCACTTTGCTTTTTCGGGCTGTGGCCAGCTGGACTTCATGACTGTCGGCTTCAATGGGCCCTCGTAATCAAGCCCCACCTTCAGGCCTGTGTCCAGAGGGAGTCTTTGATGACCCGGGTCTTGACAAAGGAAAACTAAATCAATTTGTATCAATCATCATTTGGGGTCTTTTGAGCCATGCTATATCTGGTCCCTCACCTAGGACTTGATTGCCCTGGGTGAACCTACCAGGGGCATAAAGACCCACAAAATGTTGGTCCGAGGATTGTTGGTACCCACAAATCACTCAACCACTGAAGGTATAACACTGAATATCACTGCAATGTTATGTAGAAATATCAATGTATAATAGAACCTACATATTGTATCCATATACATGTATACAACATGTTTCTTATGATCTCACCCATATCATAAATGCTGAGTCTGCATATTCACTCATTCTTGTGCGGCTTCTCTGCAGGTATCCTGACCTCTTCTTCTAGCCTTTAATATGTATGTTGTGTTAATTGGAAACTCTAAATTTCCAGAAGGTGTGAATGTGAGCGTGAACGTTTATAAGTGTCTGTGTCTCAGTCCTACGGTTGATGAATTGTAATCTGTCCCAGGCAGGGTTGTTTCCAGACCCCTGGGGGCTAAAGGCAAGAAAGACCATGATTACCCACCACCCACATCCCCCTGCCTGACCCCCCAAAAAAATAATCTTAAGGAAAGATATAAGATATACTGAAGTAACCTACTTGCAAAATAAGAAATAACTACCACAAAAAATACAATTGTGTCACGAGCAGCAACATTTGAGACCTGTACTAAAAATTAATGCATAAAAAGACGTTGATGCATCATGTTAACATTTTATTTAATGTAACATAGCCTATATCAGAAAATTCAAAGAGGCACATCTTATTTTTCTGTGCCAAACAAATTTGTTTAATGAATGGGGTGTCTATGTGCAGTAAATGTTTGTGTTTGGACTGGAAAAAAATACTTCACTGCCTTAGAGGTAAACCTTCGCACGTTACACTCTCCTGTTTGTCATGCTCAGAATTTTTTTCTGTTTGCTTCATTCTATTGATTTGCTCCAAAAATGTCATTGTGGTGTCTGTTTAGAGTTGTGTTGATATAATGACCCAATAATAACTGTCTGTGGGACGTGGGTTCCATCCTCCCGCAACGGATAGTTGTTTAAGAGTTGCAGACGGTGTGTCACGTTACTGCAGCGCTTAAGTGATGCTTCGTCATTGACATGGTCCAATGTCAGATGTCTCCTAGGTCCCCCTTCAGCATGGAGCCACGAGGCAATTACCTGCCCTGCCCATCCCGTTGCGGCTTCTATAGGTTTGTTGTTGGCCTTCTGGATTAAAAAAAGAAAAAAGTTTCAAAGGAATTAACTTGCCAGTAGCAGCTGTGTGTTTGTGTTTGTGTTTGTGTGTGTGTGTGTATGTGTGTGTGTGTGTGTGTGTGTGTGTGTGTGTGTGTGTGTGTGTGTGTGTGAGAGAGAGTGAGAGAGTGAGACACAGACACAGACAGACACAGACAGACAGAAACATATGGTTCCTGATGACAACTATTTAAAACTGTCTGACTGGAGCCAAACAAAATTATCAGACACACACACACGCGCGCGCGCGCCCACGCACACACACCTCATTCCTCTATTTCTGTTTTTTTTTTTTCTCAGCAGTCTAAACAAGTCTGTTATCTTTGCCCCTTATTAGATAATGGATAACAACGGGTCACACGACCCACCCTAAAAAGGTTGCTACTAAGAGCGACATCTTAATGGCACCTCAAAACACTGCTAACGGAAATGACACAAGTAATAGAGGTAAGTACTTATTATTCTTCCACAAACACCAAAGGTGTTATTTTTCCATGTTTGTAGTTTGATTTAACCTATCTTTAGAAGTTTATTGAAGAACATGGAATTTTAATAATTTTGGGATGGCAATTGCGAACCATTAATTAATCAACCATCATTATCAACCATGACAGTTGCTCTAAGATCAGTATTCATTTGAGAGTTTTTCCATAAACACCTTTTTTGCACTAAGATAAAATTGATCAAGCTACTGTGAATAATAACACAACTGCAATAACAGAAATAAAATTCATTGGGGATCACCAACCTGGTGCCCACGGGCTGCTCATATGATCCTTGTGGGCCTCTTTTAAAAATAGGAATGAACATTGGGATTTGTAAGGTGATAAAAAATAAAATTGATCAAGCTACTTTGATTAATAACACAACTGAAATAACACAGAAATACAATTTATCTGGGATCGCCAACCTGGTGTCCACGGACCCACAAGGATCACATGAGAAGCCTGTGGGGCTCTTTTAAAAATAGAAAAGGAGATTAGGATATCTAAGGAGAAAAACATCAAATTGATCAAGCCACTTTGATTAATAAAACAACTGCAATAACGCAGAAATAAAATCTATTCAAGATTCAAGAGTTTTCCTTCACCATGTTTGAGCGTGCCAAACAAGGAATTTGACTTCGGTACATCACAGGCTCTGTTCAACATTTAGGTGGGGTTATTATGAGAAATGATGAAAATGGTCGGTGCATTCACCAATAACAATACGTATTATTAATGATGAATAACAATATAATACTGTATCCTGATTAAAGGTAATTTGAAAACATTTGTCATATCAGAATTATATATCAAATTTGCAGCCCTTCACACTAATCAGGATTCTCTGCTTTACTTGAATACTGTTGTATTCGACTGTTGTACCAGCTCAGTGGCCTAGTGGTAGAGTGTCTGCCCTGAGACTGGAAGGTTGTGGGTTCATACCCCGGCAGGGTCATACCAAAGACTATAAAAATGGGACCCATTGCCTCCCTGCTTGGCACTCAGCATTAAGGGTTGGAATTGGGGGGGTTAGATGACCAAATGATTCCCGAGCGCGGCACCGCTGCTGCTCACTGCTCCCCTCTCCCCCAGGGGATGGATCAAAATCACATGGGGATGGGTTAAATGCAGAGGACAAATTTCACCACACCCAGATGTGTGTGTGACGATCATTGGGACTTTAACTTTAACTTTATTGTTAGATTTTATAGAAACGTGGGGGTCGGTATAGTCACTGTACAACAACACTAACTGTACAAAAAAAGAACACTTACAATATATCAGATTCTGGTGCACCATCAACAGTTTTGTGCATTCTTCATTTCTAAAAATAATGAAAATCCCCACACATTTTGCTAAGTAACAAACACAATACAAGACAAATGTTAAAAAAGATTGGTTCACAACAATTTGCAGGGTTTTTGATCATTGATTGTGCCACACACAGAAAGACATAAGCACACACGCTCAGTGTGCTGGCGCCAGTGATTACGCTGTTAAACAAAATACGTTTCCTGAGTTTGGTTTGATGGATGCCATCATTCTCATGGATCTAAAACAGGTAAATGTGCCCTCTCCCAACCTTTAGCCCTATTATTACCACTGACTTTACCCACCCCCATGAAATTCCTTTGACCCTACGAAATGCTTCTGCAGAGTTGTGTGTGTCTGTGTGTGTGTGCGTGCGTGCGTGTGTGCGTGTATATATGTACTATATATTCTACATGTATGTGTGTGTATATATATATATATATATATACAATACATATATATACATATATATGTATATATTTCAAATATATGGAATTTATTTTATAGATAGATAGATAGATAGATAGATAGATAGATAGATAGATAGATAGATAGATAGATAGATAGATAGATAGATAGATAGATAGATAGATAGATAGATAGATACAGATAGATACAGATAGATAGATAGATAGATAGATAGATAGATAGATAGATAGATAGATAGATAGATAGATAGATAGATAGATAGATAGATAGCGTGGCTCTGCTTCCCATGTTACCACCGTTTGCGGTTCTGTCCCCGAGTTGCCGTCGTTTGCGGTTCTGTCCCCGGGTTGCCGTCGTTTGCGGTTCTGTCCCCCGAGTTGCCGCCGTTTGCGGTTCTGTCCCTGGATTTGCCGCTGTTTGCGGTTCTGCCCCCGAGTTACCGCCGATTGGGGTTCTCTCCCCCGAGTCGCCGCCGATTGTGGTTCTGTCCCCCGAGTCTCCGCCGATTGCGGTTCTGTCCCCCGAGTCGCCGCCGATTGCGGTTCTGCCCCCGAGTTACCGCCGATTGCGGTTCTGTCCCCCGAGTTGCCGCTGATTGCAGTTCTGTCTCCCGAGTTGCTGCCGATCGCGGTTCGGACTTTGCCACAGACCAGTGATTTGCTCCGTTCATTTCTACTTTGAACATTTGCGTTACTTTGCCAATTTTCCTTTGTTTGCACTGTTACATCAAGTGTACACATGTTAATGGAGCTGTAGTGTATCCTTCAGACAACACTTTTGTGTTGGCTTGCGTTGATTTCTAAGACACGGGGCCAGCTGAACATTCTTCTGCATGCAATGATGAACTGAGGGTGACAGCAGCTTCCAGGAATAACTGATGAGCTGGGCTTTATCCGGTCAGAATATTCCGAATGGGATACATGAAGCATTTCTATTCCGATTGAGTTTTTAACCCAAACAAATGCATGCGTGGGCCCTGTCTCAAGCAGTCTAAAAACAAAATGTGTACCGTTTTTTTCCGTGTATAGTGCGCCCCCATGTATAATACGCACCCTAACAATGGCATGCTGATGCTGGAAAAAAGCCTGTACCCATGTATAATACGCACCCAATTTTTATGATTTTTTTTAAAATTTTTTTTTTTTTTTTTTAAGTCCCAATGATCGTCACACACGCAGGGAGGCAATGGGTCCCATTTTTATAGTCTTTGGTATGGTCTTAACTAGGCTGGATGTAATTTTTTTTGTTGGCGTTGATTTCTCCGACTGCCCCTAAACGCACCACCGCGCTCCGTGCGCGCATGGGCGTGCGGACGTGAAAAAGGCGGCTTTGTATGGGAGAGACGTTGAAGAGGAATAAAAACACCCTTGGAAACCAAAACTTGCCCCTCGTCGTGACTTGGAGCCGCAACAAATGTTTCGGATTTGTGTAGGGTACATTGTGACAGACAGCAAACGAGCAGGTGATCGAGCAAGCCTTGTCTGATACCAGAGCATTGCGGTCGTATGGAGCGTGTTTGAAGTGAACAGCAGAGACGAAAGGAACAAGGCAAAGTGTTGTGAAATAAAATATTACCTGTAATACGCATTTTGTTATTTGCTGATTGAAACTGCTAATTAAACTGTGAATTGAAACTAATAGGTGGAGAACTGAACTCTCGCTCTTTATATAGCTGACGTGTCTTGCGCAACCGTTCTGCGCATCTGTAATGGCGGCCTCCGTATGACGTCCGGTCCGCGATGGAGATTAAAAAACAAACAATATTTGACAATAACACACCATCAAGGATTGCACCATCGCATCAAACGATGTGTCGTCAATTATGAATTTTACTGAGTAAGTGTGTTGGGCAGGATGGCTGAATGCGATGCGCGATTGACAACAAACAAGAAGAAAGGTGATTTCAAGTTTTAATTCGAGGGAGATTTGTCATGTCTCGTCCCCAGTTTTGCTATGTGTCTAGGTTGCCATAGTTTCTGTTCGCGTAGCCCCTCTCTTCCTGTGTCACCTCAATCGATGTAACGTGTTTTGTATTTAAGTCCTGTCTGCCCCTCGCTCACCGTCTGATCATTGCATGTGTTACTGTCATGATGTGGTTTCTGTTCCTGTCTTTGGTAATGTCACCCTGTCTTTTTGTTCCACGACTTTGTCGGTCAGTCCTGTTGTTGGTTTTGTTGTACCATGACTTTCTTTTAAAAATAAAATAAAATAAAAAAATAAATAAAAAAAATTAAACATTTTTTTGTACCCATGTATAATGCGCACCCCGGATTTTAGGACAATAAATTAGTTAAATTTTGCGCACTATACACGGAAAAAAACGGTATGCGTGCGTGTGTGCGTGAGTGTGTGTGTGTGTGTGTGTGTGTATGTGTGTGTGTGTGTGTGTGTGCTTGCGTGTGAATGCATGTGTGTATATGGGGGTGAGAAAGAGAGAAAGAAAAGTGAGACAGCTGGACTCTGTCAAGACTGACTAGAGACATTCCTGTTAGTGTAGCATAACCTTCGACTACTTTGCTGATAACACTGGCACCTCTCTCTGTCACACACACAGACACACGTATACACACACACATGCTCTTATACGTATCTTCTGCACTGCACAACCACTACTAATGCCATGGGAACCAGACTTTGTGTTCATTTATTCCACCGTGCACTTGTAATACACACACACGCATGCACGCACACATATGCATGCATTCACAGACATACACACAAACAGGGCTTGTATGTTTCAATGACCTCACTGTGGAAAGAGTTTGTTAAGATAGCATTTCGTATCTATTGTACTCACACGCTAACATGCTCTTGCGTGCCTACAAGCACACACAAATACACAGATTAGTGATTAAATAAAAAAACAACATGAGTTTTATGTTATGGAATGTTGATTGTTAGGTGATGTTATGTAACAGTACATTATGTGTTGAAGTTGGTGTTGATAACATTGTTGCTAACACTTTATTATTTTGTGTTTAAAGTTGTTTATTTTGGAACGACAACCTCCATATTGCGTGTCTGTCTGTCTGCCTGTCTGTCTGCCTGTCTGTCTGTGTCTGTCTGTGTCTGTCTGTGTCTGTCTGTGTCTGTCTGTGTCTGTCTGACTCTCCGTCTGACTCTCCGTCTGACTCTCCGTCTGACTCTCCGTCCGTCCGTCCCTCCCTCCCTCCCTCCCGCTCTCTCTCTCTCTCTCTCTCTCTCTCTCTCTCTCTCTCTCTCTCTCTCTCTCTCTCTCTCTCTCTCTCTCTCTCTCTCTCTCTCTCTCTCTCTCTCTCTCTCTCTCTCTCTCTCTCTCTCTCTCTCTCTCTCTCTCTCTCTCTCTCTCTCTCTCTCTCTCTCTCTCTCTCTCTCTCTCTCTCTCTCTCTCTCTCTCTCTCTCTCTCTCTCATCCCCCTACCTACCTATCTATCTATCTCTCTCTCTCTCTCTCATCCCCCTACCTACCTATCTATCTCTCTGTCTCTCTATCTCTCTATCTCTCTCTCTCTCTCTCTCTCTCTCTCTCTCTCTCTCTCTCTCTCTCTCTCTCTATCTCTATCTATCTATCTATCTATCTATCTATCAGACATGCACAAGACGACCAAAGCAGCATCACATCGTCCAATCCCTGAGATCATAACACATTACATATTGTGGTTATGTATATAAAAGTCAAAGTATGTATATATCGGAATAAAACGTGTATTTTATAATCAGTTAATAGATTTATGATACTAATAATATTAGCCACAGTTTGTAAGAATTAGCTCAGGATTTAGGCCAGAGGTGTCGAACTAATTTTTGTCGCGGGCCACATCATAGTCATAGTTTCCTTTGGAGGGCCAAAACTGTTAAAATATTTTTAAAAATGAATGGAAATAAAAATTACTAGCAATAACTTTTTTTTTTTAAGTGAACTCAATTTTTAATTTAGTATTGACACATGAAGTTGATGCAAATTTGTCTTCGCGGGCCACATAAATTGATATGGCGGGCCGTATCTGGGCCTTGGGTTTGACACCTATGATTTAGGCCATTGATATGATATTGATACTGACTTGGTACCGATATTATTGCTATAAGGATCGATCTGACTGCAAAGAGACATGGTAAAACACAAACTTTTGTTCTTGTATTTCTTACTGGTTGCTTTTATTTGTCTTTTTTGCAACTGTTTTTCATGTGTGCTTTCTGTGAGTCCACTAACATGTTTAAAAGGCCTTGTGTACAGAATATAGCCCCTGGCAAAGAGACCAATTAGAGAGAGATATGGGAGACATCCAGAAAGAGGAGCAGTGCTGACCAGCTGCCTCAATGATGATGTCCAGACAAGACTCAGGACCATCCTTAATTCAATTAACATATACCAATGGGCCCATGGGTGTGTACTTCGGTGTGTTGTGTTGTTGGAATCTGATTGGCGGTTAGCCCTTGTCTCTGGCCAAAGAAACAAAAGGTTAACTGAATTTGGTCAAGATGTGATTGATACTATGTCCCATTTCACTGCCTTTGTTTTTGTGCATGAGTGTATGTGTAATTGTTTACATTCAGGGAGGGAGGGATGCATATGTTGGTGACTTGTGAAAGTACAGACAGACCTGACAGGGTACTTCAGCTGCAGAGAGGCTGCACATTTCTCTTAAATCAACCACGAAGAGGCTAATCCTTGCGATGGGTTGAAGTAGTCATAAGTAGAGATCTTCATGCAAGTTTTGGTGCCAATTGATATATAGCTGTTTTTGGACATTTTAAGTAATCGTCTACAATGGTTTCCAAAGGGGAAATTGTGATCGCTTCCTTCCATAACTCGACCAAGGCAGAGAGGGAAGGGGTCTGTGGCCCTATTCCTCATTAAAAGTGGGCGATTTTAAAGGCATTCATTGTTTCATAATTTCTTCAAAATGAATGGGTAAAACAGATTCCTCCCACATCCCAAAAACATGCTTGGTAGGCCGACTGAGCACTCCAAATTGTCCATAGGTGTGCGTGTGGGTGGTTGTTTGTCTCTGTGTGCCCTGCGATCTGCTGGCAACTGGTTCAGGGTGTCCCACGCCTACTGCCTGATGACTGCTGGGATAGGCTCCAGCAGGCCCGCGACCCCGTGGGGACAAGCGGTATATAAAATGGATAGATGGATGAAAATAGAAAATGCTTAGTTTTTACATTTTCCTGATTAAAAAAAATATATGAACTAGGCTAGTAATTGAAAAATAAACCATCTTCCCTTTATTGGCCCTTTAGTTTTGAGTTTCATGTTGACAATTGGGCAATTGTCATTATAAGCAAAATTAACCAGGAAAAAAGGAATTTCTGTTTACTACATCAAGCTGACAACAAAATACCTTTGGTACCACAAGATTTATTGCGTGAGCAGTTCACGTAAGTATCCCCATTAAAAAAGAACAGTTACTAACCTGACCCTAACATGCTGGGGCGTCGTGTGTGTGTGTGTGTGTGCGCGCGCGCATTGCGTGTGTGTGCACGCGAGTGCGTGTGTGTGTCTGTTTGTGGGGGTGTGCGTGAGCGCCTGCACGTTTCTTATGTTGTAAAACTACTGTGGTGGTCAACTATATGATGTTGCAGTTGAATATCTTTTAGTTTGTTCTTTTAGTTTGTTCGACAACTTCAAACATCCAATGTGCTACTTCTCTCACTATGTTTAAATTTAACTTCATCATAACAGTCTATTGTCTTTCTGTAGTGGTCCAGTTGAAATATCTAATATGCCTCGTGTGTATTAAATTAGGCTCGGGAGGAAGTTGTTCACCACACTGAAGCCTGTTTTTCCCCAAGGACTAAGGGATACTTAAAGGTACAAGTGTAAAGGAAATGTCGAATAGCTTTCTTGTAGACACAGTACGTATTGCAGACACTCATGGCAGTTTGGGATTTAGGTTGGGATGTGAGTCACAGTAATTTTTCTGAGTTTTAACCTCATATGTTCTCCCTGTGATTTTATTTGAAGGCTGAAAGGCTCTATATTCGCTCTTAGGTTGAAAGGTTTTCGTTCTCCTGTGACCTTATGTGTCATGTTGTGGCATGATTTGGCAAGAGCATTGGCGAGATAAGTTTTTTAGTCTAATGTGTTTGTTTGTCTAAGAAGTGTTTGGTTCTTTAATTTACTGACTAGGCAATAAATGAGACAGAGACAGAGACAGAGACAAAGTCAGAGAGAAAGAGCTACAGTAGCAGAGAAAAAGAAATTGAATAGGCAGCTAAGTCTAGGTACACACATAAAGCCAATAATGCTTGTGCTAATTTTGCCCCTTCCCAACGAAGGATGTCCAATGCATAATCATATTTCTTCTAATATTTTTGCACACGATTATCTGAACTGGAACAGGGACTGACCACAGCATATCACAGCCATGGTTCCAGGGTGATGTTGCGCGGTTGGTCTTTTGCCACATTGAGGTCTGTCCGAGCTCATCTGACAGCGCTGACATTATTTTTGGCTCTTTTTTATGCTGGTCAATGGCTTGAACTATGAATGGAAGCCAGAGATCTTAAAGTGGAAGTCAAAAAAGGTATTTTCAGTATGTTCTATGTGCATCCACTAGTCTAATTGTGATATTCTGTCTGATTAAATTTGCAATGCTAGAAGAAGAATTTAGTTGCTAAATTCACTCGTTCTCGTCCATCAAAAGACATACACTTGCCTGCCGACAGTCTTGGAAGGGGGTTTATTTTACCCCCTGCTGGTCAAAGTGGGCAACCCATACGGACTCAATCACAACTGTATTTCTTCAAACTCATCAGGATCAGATTATTGCCTCAAACTAAATCTCGAAGACACAAATTTTTTAAGAGCTAAATAAACCCATTATTTAATGTACCAGCCGCACTTGTGTTATAGCAAAATGAAAATGTTTTTTGTATTTAAATCTTTAAATGTTTTTATTATCTCTCTGTTCCAAACAGAAATTTTCAGAAAAAGACTATGTTGCAAAGTGATGCGCAACATCAGGGATACCTCTTTGTACTTAAAAGGCCTTTGTCTTACGTATATGTCTGTATGTCTGTGTGTACAAATGTGATCAGGAATTCATTAGCTGAGAGGAAGCTCGATGTTGCAGTCTGTTTTCTGTCAGTCTATCGCACGCTGATTTTTCCCAAGGCCAAGAGGATATCCCATTACGTGCGCGCGGGCGCGCACACACGCACGCACACAAACACGCGCGCAAAACTGACGATGTAACCACACGTGGAAAGAGACTTAAAGTACAGTAGAAGAGAATTAGTTGGCACAAGCAACATAAGTACAAACTAGAAAGGGGGGGGGGCACTTTTCTAACACGTCAGATAAGGTAAACATGATGCTCAGGAGATATATTGTAATATTTTCACAAGATAATTACAAAGGTTATGGAGAGGGGACAAAGACTATTCATCTCATAAAATATTTAATAATAATAATAAAGTTGCAGTAATGTTGTTGCAGTAATCATGGATATAATGCTACAAAACTCCACACCAGAAATTGACGTCACAATTTGTCGTATAAACCCCGATCTAACCCAAAATATATACTGGACTAAATAAGATAAATAAACGGTTATGTAGGCACTCCAGCAATTTTTAAAATAACCTCCATTGACAAATCTATTTATTTGTGCCGCCTAGAGCTACAAAATAATGTTATTCCTGGAGATGGGGCACAATTTATGTGATTTATGCGTTCATAGTAGAAAAAACATAACTTTCTTTGGAGGGGCGGGTAGTGGTGGGTAACTGCACGTTAGCAGGAAGAGAATATACAGTGTAACGGTGACTACATGTGGGATATAACCTCTGTGCACTCCCCTCATTTATCTGCAAGGAAAGTGTCTTCGGCGGCGCACTTGCTGTTGTTGGTTGTTTAAACGGCTGAGCGTGTTTTTGCGCCTTTGTCATTCATAATCCAGACATCTCTGCAGAACCTCCCAGCACTCTGCAAGGATGTCTCGGCACCTCAGGACTGGACTGGAGGTAGGTTTGACAGACAAATAGCGAGCAATTTTAAGCAATAGTACAGCGATCAACCAACTAACTAACTAACTAACTGCGAACGTACACATACGTACGTACGTACGTACATACGTACATACATACATACATACATACATACGTACATACATACATACATACATACATACATAGGCGCATTAACTGAATGTTTGCATTTGTTACCTTTGCACATGCTTCGCATGCAAAGTTGCAGGAGAGAAAAAATACGTGGCTGTCACATTTTCGTTTTGCTCTTCTCTGCGTTGTCATGTAAACATTGGTTGTCACAGCTTTTAATTTATCGTTATTCGCTAACTTAAGGAGATGAGGGAACAGTGGCGTAGCCAAGCCGGGGCGGCGCCCCAGTTAGGACTCGCTGCGCCCCGGTTGAAAAAAAATTGAGCTTTTTCGATTCTTCAAAATGAATCATTTTCATGCCGTTTTTTTCTTTCGGTCTTGCGCGAATGTGCTTGCGCTATTCTATGTGCGCGATGTTATCCATTCACCGTTTGCCTCCCGGACCCGGATGTTGTTTTAGCGATCAGCGAACGGCGTGGGTGACGTTCGATTTTTTTTTCCTGTGGGCGCGCGCCCCTACTGGAAAAATTCCTGGCTACGCCACTGTGAGGGAAAGAGGATCAGGAGTGAGAGCGGGTGTGCGTGATGAATACCAACTAAAAGTGGCCTAATAACTATAATGGCTCTGATTAACGAGTTTGTCTGCCTTGTCAACTTACCCGGAAAGTGGGCCTCCCACATTAAATAATTATTAGGCCTACAAATATGTTCACAAAATGCTGTCTTTGGACCAAATTAAAGTGCAACAAAACAGCAGCATAAACATATAATAATATTAATAATAAGCATTCTCTTAATTGATTGTGAATTCAAAGCTGATTCTGAGTATTTCAAAGGATTTATGCGCCAATTATTTGTTTCAGTTGAATATTTCTCGTAGGCTACCACTTGTGAATACATCGTAATTAGGCCACTGTTGTCTGCCTTGTCAACTTACCCGGAAAGTGGGCCTCCCACATTAAATAATTATTAGGCCTACAAATATGTTCACAAAATGCTGTCTTTGGACCAAATTTAAGTGCAACAAAACAGCAGCATAAACATATACTAATACTAATAATAATCATTCTCTTAACTGATTGTGAATTCAAAGCTGATTCTGATGATTTCAAAGGATTTATGCGCCAATTATTTGTTTCAGTTGAATATTTCTCGTAGCTACCACTTGTGAATAAATCGTAATTAGGCCACTGTAAGCTATTTCGTACATGGGCCTATATGCAATTACATAGGCTTCATACTACAGCCATGAAGCCGTACATAATTGTATTTTATTTTTCATTTAAATCGAACCTTGCGGATCGCGCGGTTGCTCAGTTTTTTTTTACTCCAGCCATGTGATTGCGCATATTTCGAATAGTATGCAGAAGCTTATATAGGCTGCAGGCCTACCATATGTCATCCACTGCACTTTCCATAAATCACACCTGTATGTTCTTAAAAAAAATAAAAAATAAATAAACAATTTTCATCTTAAACCACCCAAAGTCAGGCCCGTGGGCCAAATGCGGCCCGCGTCTAAATTTAAACTGGCCCGAAGCACTATGTCATAAAATCAATAATAAGTGGCCCGCTGGCACTCTCGCGGGGACCTACGCGCCCCAGAGCGAGCCACAGAAATGAAACTCGTCCTCATGGGAACGCGCACATGAGCCATTGCTCATGATCGGTTGCGAGCGTGTCTCCTCCGTCCCTTCCCAGTTCATGCGCACACAAGTGACCGTTTGCAAGATAATCAGTGACACAGACACTTCCTCATTCAAATGTCCACACACTAAGGACTAAGGCGACGCTAAAACCAGAGACGCTGCAAGTGACGCTGCACAGAGAAAGGCAAAAAAAAAAAAAAAACACGGACTACTGGTGAGAGCTGTCTACTTCTTACGAACTCGACACACTACTACGCGTCCGCGCCGCCCACTCACAGTGATCACAAACAACAAAAATACTATGGATTATTATTCTGTGTTTATGAAGTCATTTGTTGCGTATGAAGTTGAAATAAAAAAAGATAAAATGGTGAATGATTTCATTTGGATTAAAAATCTGACATGATGCAACCTGGCCTGTTTACTGCAGTCATAAACACCAATATCACCCTTCTTATTAATACAACAATAACAACAATAAAACAAACTTAATACATCTAGTAAAAAAATCCTTCAACTTTCATAAAATTGTTCATTTGTATTTAATTGATTATTATTTTAATCTTTAACTTTTCTGGTAGTGCAATTGACAACAGATTATCAATTGCAATATCAACCTATCTGCAGACATAGACATTTACAAGTTCAATTACAATGGTAATGGTTCGAGGAATTTCTGTGCAAATGGTCGGCCCCTATCCATTTTCATCTAACCAAATCTGGCCCGCTTTGCAAAATGTTTGGACACCCCTGCCTTAAAGTGATTAATTACTAAGTCAGCGAATTTTATCTCAATTGTTGAAGTTCACAAATGGCAATTAAAAAGCGAAGCTCAACTAAGCAGTCAGGCCTTAATAAGCACTTGGGAATAATAATAAAATATACATAACATAATTTAACAATTGCTGTTATTATTATTATTACTATTATTTTTTTATCCATCCATCCATTTTCTGGTAGTATTATTATATCAATTCACGTACGCTTGTCCTCACGAGGGTTGCAGGTGAGCTGGAGCGATAGCCCAGGAGACTTTGGGAGCACGTACTGTTAACTGATCGTCAGTCAATTGCAGAGCTGATAGTGTTATTGTTCGTAGTGTTATTCTGAAACGAAATGAAATTCCTGATTGTAAGGGTCTCCATTATTCAACGTTGTAAGATCTTATTTCTGTCAAGTGTAAGAGCAGAAAAATATGAAAAAATACAGAATTTAAATTATTTGTAGAATTAGTGTTATCGTTTTTTTTTTTTTTTTAAATGTATTTGTTAATAATAACCTCCCTTAGAAAACAGCGCATAATCTGTACGCCACTTCATGTACCTCTAAAACTACTGACCCTTAACATCTGTTAACAAACAAGAAAACCTCAGACCTGCTGTGCATTTTTAAAAGTGTCAGATATGAATGATGGCAATGATGAATTCTTCGCTGCGTAACATGTGCGAGAGGCAAAATAATCATTGATGTATTTTGGTTTATTATAAGGTGACCGCACGATTATTATTCAGCGTTTGTCTACCTAATACATTGATGATGTTAATGGATATAGTAACATCAATGTAGGTAGACAGTAGACAAATCAGGTAGACATGCGCGTGGAAGAGTGTGCGAATGCACCCGTTCGTGTGAACGAGTGTGCGCGCGTGTGAGAATGTGTCTCCGCGTGTGTGTGTGATTATAGTCTGCACAAGAAAAAGGGGTTAAAGTTATTATTTTCCCATTTTGTATATTTTGCAGTTAGATGCTTGCTGGGGTATTCATTCCCCATTTTGTTATTTGCAAGTCACCGGACAAATAAAAAGAACGAAGTAGCAATGTAGGGGTTGAGGCGCTCCAAACTACCTTAAAATCATGAAGAGCGAGACACAGTGGGTAAGGGCACAAGTCTCATTCAGAGAGATGCTTGTTTGCGTCATGGCTCAGGTGCTCTTGAGCAAGGCAATACTCGTACCTGCACCGGCTCAAGGGGTTCAGCTGGCGCTATTTGATGCCCTGTTCACTGTACTTCCATACGTGTGTGTGTGCGCGCACAGGTGTATCCACGTGCGCACAGACAGGAAATCCAGATCCAGAAAGTTAAAAAAAACTGCCACGGTTTTGCTTCATCTCCAGATGCTTCGATTCAACCTACAGGTAAGACTCACATGCTCAAGCTCGTTTACCTGCTGGAGAAACACCAGTGGCTAAAGCCAAACTCTGAACCTGAAATTTGGGTTACACAGTGGTCGACTTCACAGTGCAGAGGATGCGGGTTCGTTCCATCCCTTGTGTCCTGCTTTACAGCTTCACAGTTATTAAAAGACAAATGGTAGACAAACTGTATTCATATGAATGTTTCAGACATTTCCTGTTTATTATAAAAACAATCATGTCCTTGTCTATTAGAGATATATTCTGTTTCCAAATAGTTATGTCCTATATGGTGGTTATTGTTGGTCTTATTTATTGGCTAACATTAGGCAATAAATGTCAGTTTGTCAAAATGTGTTGCTTCTATTTAAAAAAAAAAAAAAAAAAAATCTGGAGTAGATAAAATTAAATCATGTACCAATGTATGCACCTTTTTAGCTGGTAGGATATGTTTATAATAAACCATTTCAAAATACTCACCTTTAGATCCAGCATTTACCTGTTAACTTCCCAACAAATTGAAAATCAAAATTTGCCACAAGACAGCATCTTGGAAGTGTAAATAGTTGTCATAATGACAATATACCAGTCAGCAAGAGGCAAGGGTTCATAGAACAAATGGGGTAAAAAATGTTTAACCCTTCATCTTTGCCCACCAAACAAGGGGCTAAAGGAAGAGAAAAAAAGGGAGAAATGGGATTGAGCAAAGTCTGACAATTACTTCTTTTTCATTAACCAGGATTTTGGCACCCTCTTCAGGCATCTTGGGCACTGAATAGGGTGCCCTAGATGGTTGAAGAGCTTGGGTTAGTAGAGAGGAGAAAAGACAAAAATCCACATCAATGCTGGGATATCAAAAATGCTCGTTGTTTACTCGCACGCAACAAAAAAAAAAAGGATAACAAAAGCCCAGTAGAGGGTTTTCTTATTCACACGAGCAGCAGACTCAACCACACTTCACTTTGCATCACAGAATGAGTTGTGTAGACCAGGAAATGAGAGTGTAGTTTGCATTTTTCTCTCCCCCAAACCCCTCCCCCATATCTGGCCACTAACTGGCGGAAATCAGGTGACTTATACAGAGGCTCTAGCTGATGACACACCGACATAAAGGACCAATTTCCCTTTCATTTGTTACATCTTGTTCCACAGAAAAAACACAAATAGGTGAATTTGTGAACTGCTATGAGGTGGGGAGTTCTCTGTATAATCAGTTATGCAGAGCTTTGCGCTCTGGCTTCTATGTCTCAACGCATGTCAGATGGTGTGCAACACACAGCGGCAGATGGCAGAGCCACACTACAAAAGCGCAGGCGTTGTCATTCATGATTTATTAGTTTAAAAGAAGTGCAAAGACACAATGTTGTTAGATGACTTTTTTTTCTCTGTCTGTCCTGTGTTCATCCACGAGTAGATTTACTGCGGTGAGAGCAGCTTCAGACAGCCAAGAGTGGAGAGCTTGTGTTTTCATCACAGACAGGAAAGAAGGAGGAAATTGAATGAGATGAGAACTGAGCATTATGGAAATGGGAAAATATGTTACAGGCGACGAGATAGACAAGGAAAAAAATTAAACAATGTATACGGTTGATCATATACAAGTGACAAAGGATTTAAATAGAGGTTAAACATAACCAAAAAGCTAAAAATTAAATAAAATTTTAACATTTCATAGATTATGAAGAATTTAAATGCACAGAACCTCCAAAAATACAGTTGAGACTACTAGAGCTGCACTTACTGCATGAGCTCTGGGCTAGAGGGAGCGCAAAGCAAAGATGAAAAAGCCCTTGTTTCCACTAGAGACACACTTTTCTGGGAGATCCAGTCCAGACCATTCTTTTCCATCATAGAAGTCGTGAGTTGAGACACTTCAAAAGCTGTCATGATTGCGCATGGCAACAGTTTTTTTTTCCTTAATACAGCCTGCTTTACAGATGCCAATCAGGCAGTAAACTCTCAAGGGGCATTTGACACGTCAGTTTTGATGTCTTGAAAGCATTTGCCAGAAAAAGGAAGGCCATTATCCATTAAAAGCATTTGTGCCAAATATGGTGATTTCTTTTGAAGATATCAGAAACAAAGAGCGATAATACAATGAAAGGTGTTAATAACAGAATATTTTCTGCAGGTTTGTTCATAATAGAAAAAAAGAACCGCAGCCTCTTAAAACTGCTGGTTTAACTATTGGACTAAGTCGGGTTTGGTATTTTACCAAACTTGGGGTTGATTTGCAAAAGACTAACCCAATTTGTTGGACTATTTTGTACGAAATTGTTTGTTTTGTGCAAAACAACCCAGCGAGGTGGGTCAAATTGACTTACTGGGTCGGTCCAATTTTTAACCGAAATTGGGTTGTTTTTAACGCAGCATTTTTGAAGGTGCAGAAAAAACGGGCAAGAAAAAATCCTTCCATAGTCAAACTGGTGCAATCATTAAACCTCTATTAACTGTACAAGCAATGTTTTAGTTCCCATTTTATTAAGCGTAACAAGACTAAAGCAACTCCTCACTCTTTGATCGTGTAGCATTTAACAAAGTGCAGAGGCCGTTAACTGATGCCAGTCACCAAGTAATTACTGTGTCTAAAAACTTCAAACGCCAAGTTGTGGACTCACTCTTAATTTAGATAACATGATGATAAACCTGCTGAGGATGATATTTTACTGAGCATGCTATTTTTGACCGAGTACAGTAAGTGAGTTGTCACAGATAATCGTGCATCGTACTTTATGAACACGCTAAGCTTTTACGTGCAATTTAATTGGAGACTTTTCTAATTTCTTTTTTAAAGTCTTACTTTAAAACGGTAAGTTGGAGACTGGTCGGTAACTATTAATAATGATTGGGGTACAAACTGCTCTTCTTCAGTAAGGGGATTTTACCATCGCCATTGGTAAGCAACAGATATTTGAACATGAGCACATGTAGACACATACTAAAACACATGGCCGCAGGTGTCAAAGGGGAGGGGGGCGACATGTCCCTTACAGTTTCATAAAGACTACCATCCGCCACCTCCACTATCGTTACATAAGGCTACAAAAATTTCTGGTAAATCAGAAAACTAATGTTCTTCTTCTATTGGTGTGGGCATGGAGCCTGCATAGCGCATGTTGTGCTACTCCCAATGATGTGTGTAGGTTCCACCAAAAATGTTGGAATTTTTACTTCTGTCATAATTTTAATGTCCTAACGTCGGATCTCCAACTCAGCAAGGAGAGGAATCTAAAAGCCAGACATAGACCATGTGCATTATAATTACACAATAACAATATTATAGTTAAAAGCGTTGTGCATTTATGAGGCTTTGAAGCGCTGGGAGCATGCAACGCTGCCGTTACAGGTCGTGAGCTCTACTTTAAAAGTATTGCACATGCCTTCACGTTTGGTGCGTGTCTTTTTACGCTTTGCTCAACGTGAAAGACAGAAAGAACAACATAAAATTGATGTTTGTAACTTTTTTTTCCCCTTTAGCTAGAATAGTCTTTTGTCATGTACCGATCAATAGCTGGAGTTAAATATACTTTAAATATATATGGAAATTGCTAAATCTTTATTTTTATTTTGACTAACAACTAACACTTTTTTTTTTTTTTACAGTGTGGGTTTTGCAGCGAGGGTGAGGTGACCATGCATTGCCTGTTAAAAGTGTAAGGGAGGTAATTTAAAAACAAAAATATTTAGTTTCCTCTAAAACAATAAATGTTTACAGGCGGTCATATCCTATGTCCGTTGCTGAGATGTGGCAATTAATGTAGTAATTGTGAGTATAGTCACTGCAATAGAATAAAAAATAAAAAAATATATTTTTTTTACCCAAATTGGAAATCCACCTCTGAATAGACCTTACCAGGGAGGCTGAGGAGTGTGACTCCTCTGTAGTTGGAACACAATCTCCGGTCCCCCTTCTTAAAGAGGGGAACCACCACCCCAGTTTGCCAATCCAGAGGCACCATCCCCGATGTCCACGCAATGTTGTAGAGGCGTGTCAGCCATGACAGCCCCACAACATCCAGAGCCTTTAAAAACTCCTGGCGGATCTCAATTGAGGAGTATTCTCCCCACCGACTCACGACATCTCCACTATAAACAGTGTTGACGGTGCACTGCTCCCCCCTCCTGAGACGCTGGATGGTGGACCAGAATTTCCTCGAAGCCGTCCGGAAGTCATTCTCCATGGCCTTGTTCCTCCCACGCCCGGGTTTTTGCCTCAGCAACTGCCGAAGCCGCGTTCCGCTTGGCTATCCGGTACCAGTCGGCTGCCTCCGGAGTCCCCAGGCCAAAACGGCCCGATAGGACTCCTTCTTCAGCTTGATGGCATCCCTTACCGCCGGTGCCCACCAGCGGGTTCGAGGATTACCGCCACGGCAGGCACCGACCACCTTATGGTCACAGCTCCGGTCGGCTGCCTTAACAATGAAGGCATGGAACATGGTCCACTGGGACTCAATGTCCCCCGCCTCCTCTGGAACGTGGGAAAAGCTCTGCCGGAGGTGGGAGCATAAGCTCTTCCTGACAGGGGATTCTGCCGGACCTTCCCAGCAGACCCTCACAGTACGTTTGGGTCTGCCAGGTCGGACCGGCATCTTCTCCCACCATTGGCGCCAACCCACCACCAGGTGGTGATTAGTTGACAACTCCACCCCTCTCTGCCCCCGAGTGTCCAAAACATGCGGCTGCAAATCCGATGAAATGACTACAAAGTCGATCATCGAACTCCGGCCTAGGGTGTCCTGGTGCCAAGTGCACACATGGACACCCTTATGTTTGAACATGGTGTTCATTATTGACAATCCGTGTCGAGCACAGAAGTCGAATAATAGAACACCGCTCGGGTTCGTATCTGGGGGGCTGTTCCTCCCAATCACGCCCTTCCAGGTCTCTCTGTCATTGCCCACGTGAGCATTGAAGTCACCCAGTAGAATGAAGGAGTCCCTAGAAGGAGCGCTCTCCAGCACTTCTTCCAAGGACTCCAAAAAGGGTGGGTACTCTGAGCTGCCGTTCGGTGCATAGACACAAACAACAGTCAGGACCCGTCGCCCCACCCGAAGGCGGAAGGAGGCTACCCTCTCGTTCACCGGGGTGAACCCCAATGTGCAGGCGCCCAGCCGGGGGGCAATAAGTATACCCACACCTGCTCGACGCCTCTCACCGTAGGCACCTCCAGAATGGAAGAAAGTCCAGCCCCTCTTGAGAGGGCTTGTACCGGAACCCAAACTGTGTGTGAAGGCAAGACCGACTATGTCTATTCGGAACTTTTCTGCCTCGCACACCAGCTCGGGCTCCTTTCCAGCCAGAGAGGTGACATTCCATGTTCAAAGAGCCAGCTTCTGCAGCCGGGGATCAGACCGCCAAGGTCCCTGCCTTTGGCTGCTGCCCAGATTACTTTGCACCTGACCCCTTTGGCCCCTCCCACAGGTGGTGAGCCCATGGGAAGCAAGCCGCGTTTTCCCCTGCTGATAATCCTTAAATGGGCGCCTGGACATCTCTTTTTCCTCCACATGAAAAGAGCAGCGCCGACACAACTTTGTATGGCTCAGTACTGGAGTGACTCTTGCTAAAAATACAGATAGGGTATACTCTCTACTTTGTTTAAAGAAAATAATCTGGTTGTGGCACACCTGTGCCAACTTCATTAAAGCACTTTCTGAACATCTTCAGTAACAGGCGTAAACTTGGTTATGTTACATCAAGACACCTAGATGTTCCTCACTGAAATCCAAGGTGAATTTAATCAAAGTTGCATCACCAGGTTTTAGTCTAACTATGGACAAATGTAAAAGGAACAGCAACTAGTTGTCAGAGAGATGCTAGTTACCACTGCCATAACCCAAGTAGTGCAGCTCTCCTTGCATACCTCTTTCACTCAGAATCTCTCCTCTGTGTTACGTTGTTCTATATGATTAATATAAAAATTGAAATTAATAAATACGTTAAAACCAGATAAATTATAGTAAGTACAATTTAAAAAAAACGTGTTTTATTATAACACTTATATGTACTTGAAGACAAAAAAATACCAATTTAATCTATTTTTAAAAATCATTAACAAAAACAATGCACAATATAAGAAGAAAACACAATGGTGCCAATAATAAAGTTGGGCTTTAACTGTAGATACAGTAGCGGCAGTGTCAATCCAAGTCCTGGTAGAGTAGTATTTAAAGGTTGGACTTAGTATATAAACCAGCCTCAATTGTGGATGTGGGGGTGTGTGTTTGTGTTAGCATTAATTGTGTGTGCGTGTGTGTATACATGTGCGTTTTTGCCTTTGTGTCAGCCCATCCTGATGAAGTGCAGAAACTTTGAGCTCAGGAGGCCATCCATCATCTCTTTCAGGCTTAAGTGTGCCTCTCCAGACGGAGACGCCACCAGACGACGACCTGGGTTCACCGCTGTGGGTTGGCCAAAATAAACATCAGGCCCTTCGTCGTCATCATCATCAGTATCAGTATAATTGGATCAACATCATTATCATCAGAAGAAAAAGCACAAACAGTGCTAATTGCTCATGTTACTTCCGAGATATAGCACAAAACCCATGAATTCAGAACGGACCAGGAGGTGACATTAATAGTCATAACTGAGTAATTTCACCTTCTTTTCTTCTGTCTTTTTTTCTGGTATGACTACTAATATTTGACACCCTATCCCATTTTGCTGATTATGTATACTGAGACAGACAGTATTCAAATTTACTAAAATTATCGACAGCTCAGATTATGTTTTACTGTATATCATATCAACATCTATTTTTTAAATCACGAGCATCCCATTGTGAAGATGATCAAAGGCATGGTCAATGAGAAAAGATAAAGATACCAAGCTTAATTTTTAAAATGAACAAGATAAACTGAAGGGAAAGGTGTGTCTGTTTGATGTTAGGTCACGTAGCCTTGCCCTCGACTCTCTTCTCATTTGCTGTGCATAAAACCACATATTGCCCTTTTGCTCTCACTCTCACACGCTCATGCACGCACGCAGAGGTCAAGTATCAGAGGTCATATTGTGTCTGGACAGGATTTAGTTTTGGGCTGCTTGATCTAGAACCCACGGACACATACAATGCACACACACGTTTGTAAATACAGGCCTCCAAATGGGGTACACAAGGTTGAACCGCCTTACTGAGAAATTATTTACAGCAGGACTAAGGTGCAAGGATTAAGGACCACCCCTGCATTTTTGTTTCATTTATATCTACATCAGCTACATCAAGTATATCATCGACTAGACATTCAAGTTTGAAAACATTCTACAAAATTCTACATTCTAAACAAATTTTTCATATGCTACATATCTTAGCTAAGGTATAAAAGTACAGAAACTACAAACATGTTAGCAAATGCAAGATTTAATAACTAGTTACATATTTGTGTGATACAATGTCAGTTACAAAGCATTCTAAACAAAAAACACCACATAAATGGCTTTCATTATTTCAAAAAGCTATACTTCATTAAGAGTTTGTCTTTATTGGATCGTCAACAAAATGAATGTAATTGCAAGTAAGCCTTGATTTCTAATGAAACCAAGATGGTATTGACTTCAATGACTTGAGGAAGGGGCAAAAGGGGGGGGAGGCATAGCTTCATGGCTATTGACCTTTAATGTAAATGTTAAATAATTACCGTATTTTCCGCACTATTAGGCGCACTTAAAAACTTAAAATTTACTCAAAAAACCACAGTGCGCCTAATAAATCATCACTCTTACTATTGATTGTTTGAATTTTTGCCTTCTTGTTTTTATATTGTGTCGCGTAATTGTATGTCTATCGTGTTATGTGTCTCGTCACCGTGGGATAGAGAAAAACGTAATTTTGGTCTCTTTGTGTGTTGTGACATGTGGAGAGATTGACAATAAAGCTGACTTTGACTTTGAATGTACAGTCGTCAAATCAACAGTCATTTTACACTATTGTACACTATTGTAAATATATGGATCAATTGATGAATTTGTTGATCCATACTGGTTGTACACAGCACTCTGCCAAAATGTTTCAGTACGTTTTAGTACGACTAGTAAATTACAAGGTCGCATCGCTTCCCAGCATTACGGCAACCGTGGTCAGGGGGCGTCACTGAATAGCTGTTGTACCCGCGAGGCTATTTCATTTAGAAATAGAAATCAAATAGGCTGTTCCGTTAATGTTTTCGAATACGTTTACGGAGCAATATCCAACAGAATCATAAATATGCAGCACCAATGTGTTAATCAGTCTTTAGTCGGTTCCGATCACTTTTATAGGAGAGAGTTTGAGAAACGTGATTGTTTACAGGGGGCTGCCACGATACTTTGCTGAGACTCATGGGAGTCTGCGAGCTGAGGCTCATGGGAGTTTGCGGGTGGCTAATGCTATAATGATAGCTGCTATACGCACGAGGCTATTTCGTTTCAAAATAGGCTGCTTCGTTAATGTTTCGAGTAAATTTACGGATCGATATGGAAGGGAGACATAAGTAAGCAGTACCAATGTGTTAGATCAAACTTTAGTCAGTTCCGATTTTGTCTGAGATCGTTTGAGAAACGCGATTGTTTACAGAGGGCTCATTGGTTATTGGCTAGTGGATGCATACCGCAACCTTAGTCAACCTCAGTTTGTTGCAGTATAGCTTCTATTTTATGCGCCTTTTAATCCGGTGCGCCCTATATATGAAATCATTTCGAAAATAAAAAAATTCAATGAGGGTGCGCCTTATAATCCGGTGCGCGTTATGGTGCGAAAAATACGGTACTTCTCAACAACATAGTGTAAGATCTATTGTCAAGGTAACATTGATGATCAATGAAATATCTATTGCTAATAGTTTTAAATTAGTAGAAGGTGTCATAATCTTATTATTGACAAATTCATTAACAATTAAAAATTCTAATCCATACGCCAGTATGGACATTTCTTAAATATGGTCCTCAGTTTTGATTTGTGAAGTTTTGTTTTAGCATCTAACAAAGTATATACAGTGGAGCCTCGGTTTTCGAACGTCACGGTTCTCGAACAAATTCGAACAAAAAATTCTAGATTTTTTTGCTTCGGATGTCGGACGAAATTCGGTTGTCGAACCTCGCGAGATGAGCCGAGAGGACCCGCATGCCAACTGATTCCGTTCATTATTATGTTCTCGTTACTCTGAAGATTGCATCAACTCTAATGATGCCTCCAAAGGAAGCAAGTCGGAGCAGTAAAGACATCATAAAACACAAAGACTCTCCTAAAGCAATGCGACACTGAGCACCCGGCGCGCTGCGGTTGCGCGATCGGACAAAATTAAGCTCCCTGCGCACTAATGTCCGCTTAAATTTTGGAAAGTACATCAGGACTTTAAAAATATTTTCTAAATTTCAGCGACGGCTCTGTCACAATAATGCAACCAGCGCGGTGCAGTTGTGCGGTCGGCGACGTGATTGGACAAAAATGCGCAAATGAAAAAATGCTAAAAAAGGCAGGGTTTTTTGGGCTTGGAACGGATTAATTTTTATTCCATTATTTTAATGGGAAAATATGATTCAGAATTTGAACGATTCACTTCTCGAACAGGCTTCTGGAACGGATTGTGTTCGAAGACTGAGGCTCCACTGTACTTAAAAAAATCATCTTAACTTAAAACTGATCCTGTTTTTACTGTAATTTTGCTCCAGATGTAATTTTCTTCTAGCTTTAAACAATAAAAAAGTACATACCAACATTACTACAAAGACATTCTAACGTTCTCTGTGACGTTGGTTACAGTTATTTTATCTGTAATTGAAAGTAACATTACCTGCAGTTCAGCAGCCATATTTTCAAATATGTTAAAATTGAAAAAGGATTATGCACTAATTTACAGGCAGCACAAAGCTTCTAATTGAGCCATTGCACTGATAACAACTGGAGAAAATCCATCCATTTATTTTATAAACCTCTTGTAATCATGAGAGTCGCGAGTGAGCTGGAGCCTTTACCAGCTCACCTTAAATAAGAGGTGGGGTACAGCCTGAACACCATGGTGTACTGTATAAAATGTCAGCTTTACTGTAAACAACTCAAGTGTGTTATGTGTCCGTGTGTCTGACGCGCGCGCGTAGGGACGCACACACACGCGCGCACGCACGCAAATACGCATAGACCCGCACACGCACGCAAAATCTAGTGGCTCATATTTTTGGGTTAAATATAATTGTCCAACCGGTGATCATGAAGCAGTCAGTAACAATCTGAGGGCAGCTTTCTAGTTCATCCTTCCACCACTTAGTAGTAATACTTCATCAGTGCAGTGTAGAAACTTATCTTCATGGTTTTAATTAAAACCATCCTCCTCTATTACAAAAATGTCAGAGCATTCAGTTAATTTTGGTGGCAGCATCTCTCCCACAGTACAGTGGTACATTTGATTTGTTTGTAAAGTCTGTAAAAATATCCCAAACATTCCAGAGATATTATATAAGAACCAAAACACAGATTCCTATTCTTCAGTGCATTGTGAGAATTGCTAATAAATAGCTGGTGAAGTGAGCTATGCAGCCACATGGCCAATTAAATATATATTGTCATAAAGATGGCCCACAAAGTCATCCGAGACATTATGGGCTGCTCTACGAGTGTTCCTGATGAACTCCCTCTTTGACATTTTGTTTTTGACATGAGGACTGGTCAGATCAATGGACAGCAGGATGAGACTGTAGCATAGCACATACACAGCATCTGCAAAGAACATAATAGTACACTGTAATATCTGTCTATAGGAAAACAAAGATAGAACATTGTTGGCATGGCCATAAATCTCAAATGTTACATTCACAATGTTAAGCTCGTAATAGTACATAATGCTGGACAATTTAGCAGGCTATAACACACCAGTAAATAACTGACTGCACAACTCAAGTAAAACTCAAGAACATTAAAACAAACCCAAACTTGATTTAAAATAAATGTAAAGACATACTTTCGGAACTATTTTTGTAATTCCATCTCTTTGCTTTCTATGACATTAATCTTGTATATTTGGATCATTACATGTGTTGTTTAAACTATGTAAAGATTCACTTTTATTTAGATAGGAAGAAGCACAGAGACATATGGAAATGTATTGCTTACAGAATTCTGAAATTCTGCTCTTCTACATTTAGATTTAAAAATTTTCCCAAAGTTAATTGTGGCTATAGGCAGCAGTAAATTGAGAAATCAATGAGGACCAACCATCAATCCTTGATCCAGTACCATTACACTAATCCCACTAATCACACAAGTAAACCCAGGCAGTATTAAAGTAAATTCCAGCATGCTCTGGTGAGAGTAGCAGTAGCACAATAGGTAGATACATAGTCCATTGATATTTTTGAAACTGGAGATTTGTTGCTGATGCTGTTAATTTGTGGCTATGGTCCATTAACATTTTTGAAACTGAAGATTTGTTACTGATGCTGTTAATTTTTGGCTATGTTGTGACTCTAACCACAAAAAGCCAGTTTATATAGCCTAATAAATTTGGTTTTGTATTAACATTTAATTTTAGCATTCCCAAAACTTAAAGTCACAACACAGCCACAATTTAATCTGTATATTCAAACGCATGCACGTTGACAACAATCTCAGCCAAATTTACATTTAGCTTGTAGTTGTGGAATGCATTCTGTGTTCAGAGGCTTATTTAATGGATATCTCAAAAAGGTTAATGAGTAATAAACAACTTTCAACAGTAAGTGTATTTCTTAACACATATCCATCCATCCATTTTCTATACTGCTTAGTCCCCACGGGGGGGTCGCGGGCGTGCTGGAGCCTATCCCAGCCGTCATCGGGCAGTAGGCGGGGGACACCCTGAACCGGTTGCCAGCCAATCGCAGGGCACACAGAGACAAACAACCATAGGCACTCGCACTCACACCTAGGGACAATGTGGAGTGCTCAATCGGCCTACCAAGCATGTTTTTGAGATGTGGGAGGAAACCGGAGTGCCCGGAGAAAACCCACGCGAGCCCGGGGAGAACATGCAAACTTCACACAGGGAGGGCCGGAGGTGGAATCAAACCTGCACCCTCCTAACTGTGAGGCGGATGTGCTACCCAGTGCTCCACCGAACCGCCTTTCTTAACACATATTGTTTCATAATTTTGTTATTTATTTATTTATACCAATATGCCTAAAATAACACAATTACTGAGCTGAAGCATTGATTTTAGTTTTTTAATGGTGTGTGTAAACTAACCAGGACTGAGCCCCAGCTCCCGGACAAGACCAGGGTTACAGGTACAAAAACTGTGGCTGTGGGAGAACATGCAAACTCCACACAGGGAGGGCCGGAGGTGGAATCAAACCTGCACCCTCCTAACTGTGAGGCGGATGTGCTACCCAGTGCGCCACCGAGCCGCCTTTCTTAACACATATTGTTTCATAATTTTGTTATTTATTTTTTTATACCAATATGCCTAAAATAACACAATTACTGAGCTGAAGCATTGATTTTAGTTTTTTAATGGTGTGTGTAAACTAACCAGGACTGAGCCCCAGCTCCCGGACAAGACCAGGGTTACAGGTACAAAACCTGTGGCTAAATTTGGTGATGAGTGTTTCCAGATACTCTCCTCTCTCCTCTGGTGCATGAATGTGTCTGAAGAAATCCCTCAGAGCATTGGGGAGGAACTGGTTACTGAAGTTGTGAAGAGTCACTAGCTCGTCCAAAACATCACGCCTGCAAATACACATAGGATACAATGTCCAAGTGTTTTCATTTTAGGGGAAGGGTACTACCCAAATATTGGAATTGTGATAACTGCATTTGGTTGCAAGCACCTTATTCCGACATCAGCTGACAAAACATCAAAAGCCTCCCGTTCATGAATGCCGGTGGCAAATTTCAACGCCCTGACTTTTGAACAAAAAAATAAAATAAATAATTCTCATTAAGGGGCGAACAATACTGAGTGTTTTTGAATGCAGCGAATATTGCATCCATGTCAGGCTTTGTTTAATGTTGCAAATGTTCGCCAAAGCTTCGCCTGTACTTTCTTGTCACAAGGGAACTATGAACATGTTATAAATTTCATTGCGTGAAGAAAAATCCAAAACGTTCGCCAATGTTTTGTGAACATTTGCAACCATGAATGTTCCCTGAAGCAACACTGATGTGAACACATTTGCTGCATCGAAAACACTGTGCAACACACAATTGTTGCTGAGGGGTAACTTATTTCATTTTTTTAAATTGTTGTTTGGTGCTTCTACAGGAAGATTTATATGTATTCTATATTTTCAATGTCATTTTTATTGTTTGTTACACAGTGATCCCTCGCGGTTCGTTAATCACGGCTTCACTGCGTCGTGGATTTTTTCCAGCCCCCCAAAAAATAGTTGAGTTCTAAAAACATATTTGCAATCTTGTACTTTGATATAAAAGAAGTTGTTATAATAAAAGACTTTTGAAAACATATTTACAGTATTGTACCTTGTTATAAAAAGTTGTCATAATAATAAAAGAGTCCTAAAATCCGATTTACAGTATGTATACTTTAGTTACATATACATACATCTACAAAATGCGCATAGCATTGCTATGGTAACTTGTGACCACTAGAGGTCCCTGTTTAACCAAGGTTTACAACAAAACGTCAAATGTACATGTTACACACACACACACACACACACACGTATAATATTTATATTTTCAATATTTATACAATATTTTCATTATGTTATTTATACTATTAATGTATTATTTACATGTTTGAAACTATTATTTAATGTTCTAATAATAACATATGCACTTAAATGGTTTCATATACATTTATTGACACACAAATTGTACAGATTAGAGGGTGACCCTACTATGCGGATTTCACTTATCGCGGGGTGGTTTTGGAACCAATTATCCGCCATAAACGAGGGATTACTGTACTGTTATAATATAATTATCATATAAACACCAGCATCAGATGATATTTGCTGTTGAATTGTTTAAGAAGTGATATCATTATCATTGGAAACATATGAAGTTGTTACCAATATGAATAATTTAAAATATTTTAAAATAATTTAACAGAGTCATTTAAACTAATTACCATATTGGCCCGAATATAAGACGACCCTGATTATAAAACGAGCCCCTCTTTTTCAAGACTCGAGTTTGACAAAAGACTTTTTGAACACCAAATAAAATTTTTATACAGAAAATAATTACACTACATCTGAAACAAATGATTATAACAATATATTTGAAAAAGTATGTTATTTTACCTCTTTCAAATCATGCAAAAACTGTATCACATCTTAATATCTGGACATTTAAATATATAGACTAAAGTGCAATCACATTTGTAAATGAATGGCTTCTGTTACTTTTAAATCTAAATAAACCTACTGTTTCTCCATTTTCTGTTATCTCTTATTCATCTTCTCTTTTCTTTCTTACCGCTATTTTTTATTTTTCTTCTTCGTGACAGGGGTTCGCTTTGGCCTGGGGAGTGAAGTTCAACATTCGCTTTAAAGATATCTGGCGCCATCTAGCGTTGGGAATGTGTATAATGTCTAGACCCCGAATGTAAGACGACCGCCACTTTTTCAGTCTTATTTCAATGCAAAAAACACCGTCTTATATTCGGACCAATACGGTAAAATTCTTACAAAATATGCTTAACAGTTAATATCAGGTACAATGTGCTTATTTTTTTATGACAGTGGATAATTATTGATCTGGACAAGTGGGTGCATAATATGCTCGTGGATAAAACTTGGTTCATGTGTGACATGTCCTCAAGGTCTACATGTCTCTGTGCCTGTGCAGCACCACAATATCTACATTTTCCGTAACGTACACCAAAAATTTTGTCCACACAAACACCTGGCAGAAGCTGGAGTAACCAACAGTGTTGTCTACTTCAGTGGTCCCCAACCACCGGTCCGTGGGTCACTTGGTACCGGGCTGCCAAGCCGCACAGAAAAAAAAAAAATTATCGACGATCAATTAATTGAGGTCAAGACACTCGTCCCGGTCACGTGACATGTATCCCCAGTCGAGCCCGGAAAGATAATATGTGGCGACAGCCAAACTAACCAGGCAATGAAGCATTTAAAACTGCTTCAACACATGGAGACCAAGCATCTGTCTTCACAGACATCTTTAACACTTCCCTGCAGCAGGCCATCGTCCCGTCGTGTTTCAAAGCTGCCACCGTCGTACCTGAGCCGAAGAAACCCGCTCCGTCCTGCTTCAATGACTACCGCCCCGTGGCACTTACGCCCATCATCATGAAGTGCTTTGAGCGGCTTGTCATGGAGCACATCCGATCCGTTCTCCCCCCCACCATTGACCCCTTCCAGTTTGCGTACCGAACTAAACGGTCCTCTGAGGATGCCATCTGCTCTGCCCTCCACTCGGCCCTCACCCACCTGGAGAGAAGGGACTCGTATGTGAGATTGCTGTTTGTGGACTTCAGTTCTGCCTTCAACACTATTGTGCCACAACGCCTCATCAGCAAACTTGACACGCTGGGCCTCAGTACCTACCTCTGCAACTGGCTACTGGACTTCCTCTGTCAGAGGCCACAGGTAGTACGTGTTGGCGACAAAATCTCCGCCAGCATCACGCTGAGCACGGGGGCCCCCCAAGGCTGCGTGCTCAGTCCGCTGCTCTTCACCCTCCTGACGCATGACTGCACTGCAACCTACAGCGACAACCGTATAGTGAAGTTTGCTGACGACACGACTCTGGTGGGTCTCATCACCAAGGGAGACGAGACTCAATACAGGCTGGAGGTTGACCTTCTGACCACATGGTGCAGGGACAACGACCTCCTGCTGAACGTCGACAAGACCAAGGAGATTGTTGTGGACTTCCGGAAGGGTCACACCCAACACCTGCCGCTGACCATCGACGGTGCTGTGGTGGAGAGAGTGAGCAGCGCCAAGTTCCTGGGGGTGCACATCAGTGAGGATCTCTCCTAGTCCACCAACACCGCATCACTGGCAAAGAAAGCCCAGCGCCGCCTGTACTTCCTGCGGAAACTCAGGCGAGCGAGCGCTCCTCCGGTCGTCATGACTACATTTTACCGCGGCACCATTGAGAGCGTCCTCTCCAGCTGTATTGCTGTTTGGGGTGGCGGCTGCACTGACCACAACTTGAAGGCCCTGCAGCGCATAGTGAACACAGCTGGTAAGATTATTGGTGCTTCGCTCCCCTCCTTGAAGGACATTTACACCTCCCATCTCACCCGCAAGGCGACCACGATTGTGAGTGATGTGAGTCACCCCGCTCACTCTTTGTTCGAGCTTCTGCCCTCTGGGAAGAGGTACAGAAGCCTGCGCTCCCGCACCACCAGACTCTCAAACAGCTTCATACTCCAGGCTGTTAGGATCCTGAACTCGCTTCCCCGTTCTGCGTAGCGTCCTGTACTTTTACTGTCTGTATGCACACTGCCTCTTATTTGTTGTGTTATCTGTTTATTTATTATTTATTATTACTCTTATTATTTATTGTTTGTGCCTTCTTGTTTTTTGATATTGCGTCGTTTACTTGTATGTCTATCGTGTACTATGTCTTGTCACCGTGGGATAGAGAAAACGTAATTTCGATCTCTTTGTGTGTCTCGGCATGTGAAGAAGTTGACAATAAAGCAGACTTTGACTTTGATCCTGCAATAAAAGACAAACCTTAATCACTTCGGGTGTCATTGTCTCCAATTACGTCTAGGTGGGACCGGCTCGTTTCTGAGAAACTCAGTGCTCCCACTAATTCAACGTAACGGTGAGTTTTATTTTTGTCATTTGTACTTGTTTATCCGTCAGTCGTATCATTTTATTTCATCGTATTTATATATATTTATTATAAATGTATTATTTATTTATTTATATAAATGTATTATTTATTTATATAAATGCCGGTCCGCGGAAATATTTCTGACATGTGACCGGTCCGTGGCGCAAAAAAGGTTGGGGACCACTGGTCTACTTCACAATTATAACGTCCACCGCAAACAGTTGTCTTCCATAGTTTATCAAATAAGAATAAAATGAAATTGTTTTCTACTTCCAGTGGTGAAGTATTGTTCGTTCGAGACGTTATGTAGAGTGCGTCACAGCAATACCGGAGAGATGACCCACATTCTACATTCTTTTTTTTTTCTAGTTCCCCTCACTTGCTTCCTACATTTTTACTTTGCTTTTGGGAGTGTATTATCTTTAGTTTTGTGTAATCCACAAACAATTAATCATTGCCAGTTTCGATCACGTCACTGCTTGGAATTCATTCAGCAGGGCTTTGTAGCTCCTGTCTACCGTCCGTTCACTGGCCAGCCCGCTCGCCCGGTTCGCATTAGCCCAAAGCGGATTGCAATCTCACTCGTATTTCGTTTGAAAATTCATCGATGGGTACGAACTCTGATCAACCTATTAGACTCAAACTCAGTTTTATGAATATTACAAACCGGATTCGGTTGAAGTTGGGAAATTGTGTAAAATGTAAATAAAAACAAAATACAGCGGAGCCTCGGTTTTCGAACACAATCCGTTCCAGAAGGCTGTTCGAGAAGTGAATCGTTCGAATTCCGAATCATATTGTCCCATTACAAATAATGGAAAAAGATTAATCCGTTCCAAGACTAAAACCCCCGCCTTTTTTAAGCATTTTTTCATTTGCGCATTTTTGTCCGATCGCGCAACTGCAGCGCACCGCTGAACGCGCAACCGTAGCGCGTCGCCGACCGCGCAACTGCATCGCGCTGGTTGCATTATTATGACAGAGCCGTCGCTGAAATTTAGAAAATATTTTTAAACTCCTGATGTACTTTGCAAAATTCAAGTGGACCTAAGTGCGCAGGGAGTTTAATTTTGTCCGATCGCGCAACTGCAGCGCACCGCCGAACGCGCAAACGTAGCGCGTCGCCGACCGCGCAACTGCACCGCGCTGATCGCATTATTGTGACAGAGCCGTCGTTGAAATTTAGAAAATATTTTTAAAGTCCTGATGTACTTTCCAAAATTGAAGTGGACCTCAGTGCGCAGGGAGCTTAATTTAATCCGATCGCGCAACCGCAGCGCGCCGGACGCTCACTGTCGCATTGCTTTAAGTGCGTCTTTGTGTTCAGAGTTGTAAGATAACGCTGCTCTCGAGCCATGCCCATTTGAAGCAGTTCCTGATCCCGTTCGCCCCACCCTTCACAAAAATGATACTCCCGACGGAAAAAAACACGGAAATCCGCGGATCCGCGGAAGATTCTCATCCCTGGTCGTGTTCGTAAATGAATGGGAGTTGAGCGCATTTAACCTTTCCGACCACACCCACTTTCAGAATAGTGCCAGGGCATCTGAGTGAATTTTTGAACGCACACTAAATATCTTTTATGAAGCTAGGTTGGGTTATCTACCACCAGGCAAGTTTTCTGGGGGAAACCCTGATAAGAGTATGAACATAATGTATTATTATATCTAATTTAATGCAAATGTCAGATGCAAGGTTTACTTTGCCTATTAGGTCATTTTTGGGTATACCGTTTTTTTCCGTGTATAGTGCGCAAAATTTAACGAATTTATTGTCCTAAAATCTGGGGTGCGCATTATACATGGGTACAAAAAAATTTTAATTTTTTTTTTTTTTAATTTTTTTTTTTTTTTAGAAAACAAAACCAACAACAGGACTGACCGACAAAGTCGTGGAACAAAAAGACAGGGTGACATTACCAAAGACAGGAACAGAAACCACATCATGACAGTAACACATGCAATGATCCGACGGTGAGCGAGGGGCAGACAGGACTTAAATACAAAACACGTTACATCGATTGAGGTGACACAGGAAGAGAGGGGCGACGCGAACAGAAACTATGGCAACCTAGACACATAGCAAAACTGGGGACGAGACATGACAAATCTCCCCCGAAATAAAACTTGAAATCACCTTTCTTCTTGTTTGTTGTCAATCGCGCATCGCATTCAGCCATCCTGGCCAACACACTTAGTCAGTAAAATTCATAATTGACGACACATCGTTTGATGCGATGGTGCAATCCTTGATGGTGTGTTATTGTCAAATATTGTTTGTTTTTTAATCTCCATCGCGGACCGGACGTCATACGGAGGCCGCCATTACAGATGCGCAGAACGGATGCGCAAGACACGTCAGCTATATTAAGAGCGAGAGTTGTTTTCTTCCTATTAGTTTCAATTCACAGTTTAATTGCGCGACCGCACCATATTAAGCTCCCTGCGCAGTGCGCATTGAGGTCCACTTAAATTTTAGAAAGTACATCTGGACTTTAAAAATATCTTCTAAATTTCAGCGACGGCTCTGTCACAATAATGCGACCAGCGCGGTGCAGTTGGGCGGTCGGCGGCGCGCTACGGTTGAGCGTTCTCTCTCGCACTCTCTCTATCGCTCTCTCTCACTCTCGCACACACGCGCACACACGCACACGCGCACACACGCAAACCGGATATCATACGGAGGCCGCCATTACAGATGCGCAGAACGGATGCGCAAGACACGTCAGCTATATAAAGAGCGAGAGTTCAGTTCTCTACCTAAATCCGTATTACAGGTAATATTTTATTTCACAACACTTTGCCTTGTTCCTTTCTTCTCTGCTGTTCACTTCAAACACGCTCCATGCGACCACAATGCTCTCGTATCAGACGCTTGCTCGATCACCTGCTCGTTTGCTGTCTGTCACAAAGTACCCTACACAAATCCGAAACATTTGTTGCGGCTCCGAGTCACGACGAGGGGCAAGTTTTGGTTTCCAAGGGTGTTTTTATTCCTCTTCAACGTCTCTCCCATACAGAGCCGCCTTTTTCACGTCCGCACGCCTCTTTCCCGTGCGCGCACGGAGCGCGGTGGTGCGTTTACGGGCAGTCGGAGAAATCAACGCCAACAAAAAAAATTACATCCAGCCTAGTTAAGACCATACCAAAGACTATAAAAATGGGACCCATTGCCTCCCTGCGTGTGTGACTATCATTGGGACTTAAAAAAGAAAAAAAAAGAAAAAGAAAGATTTCATAAAAAAAAAAAAATCATAAAAATTGGGTGCGTATTATACATGGGTACAGGCTTTTTTCCAGCATCAGCATGCCATTTTTAGGGTGCGTATTATACATGGGGGCGCACTATACACGGAAAAAAACGGTATTTACATATATTGAAAAACCATCATATAGTAGATGTCAACTTCGCCTGCAATAAACCTTTGCACGAATACATTTTTGTGGACATCTTTTGTGTACATCTCTCTGCTTACCTCTCATCCAGGTAAATTCTCAGCATCTTCCAGTTGAGCCGTCTAGTGTAAAAGATGAACTTAGCCTGCTCTGTGGGATGATCTACGAGTATTCCTTTCGACATGAAATAAGAGATACCCTATTGAGAAGGCAGGAAAGGGCAACAGAGAGAGAGAGAGAGATCATAGATTGGCCTTAGTACTTTTGAAGATCTAGACCAGGGGTGGGCAAACTAAATTTGGTCTAAATTTGGACCGGAGGGCCGAACCAGGAGCAGAGGGACGTAGTGTTCGTGTGAAGTAATATAAGCGACCTGTAAAGGTCATTGCATAAAAGATTTTGCTCTTTAGTAGGTAGTAAAGCATGGATATTCCAAACAAGTTTTTTGAAAACAAATGCATTTATTAGACGTTTAAAAAAAAAAAAAATCACTAAAAAACTGCTATCAGTGATTCTCATAAAATACGACACTGTTATTATGAATAACAGTCTCCATCACTTCAGTGCCTGCAGGTCAGATTAATGAAAGATGTTTATCTTATGAGATCACATCAAACGGCAAACATTCTGACCAAATATATCATCTTGAAGAATCGGTGAAAGCATACATGCAAATAAAGTAATCAAAACTGCAACACGGTGAGGGGTATCTGAAAATCAGAGCAGAGTTTTAACTCACAAACACCTGGTAACAGAGGTGAGGAAACGGGCAACACTTCCCTAAAGTAAGCCTTAAGAACTTTACAGGTTAAGATTAGTCGCCAACAGGTGGTGCATCAATGTCCTTGAGCATCCTGCATTGTTTGAAAATGAGAATGGTTGCTAGTTTCAATCCCTGCTATGTGTACAAATCCTATTCAAAATGCATTTTTTTACAACAAACTTGAGAGCCTCCCCTTCATTTTCAGTGGGAACAGTGTTGTTGGTCTCCCTTTTTTGCTAGTGCGTCATAGTCTGGAGTAAAATTTGTTGTGGCAATTCTTAGGAGAGATCCGAGGTGTTGGTCCGTTTACCTCGATCTGTGACGGGGAGATGTTGATGTGGCTGAACGTCACGTCGCGTACGTCGAGCCAAATTGGCCACTCTTTTTTAAACACTTGGCACTAGGGGTGTAAATCGCGGGTTTTGTCACGATACGAATACAATACAAAGATACAAAGAACTACGATACGATATTTGCCGATATCTTAAAGCCTGCTGCGATTCATTCACGATATATCACGATATAGTGCTCTACGATCGATATATTTTTTTTTTAAATAAAAAATATAGAACAATATCCTGATTTATAACAATTCATACGCAAAATCAACAAGGTACTGCAAACTCTTTATTTAGGAAATTACAAGAGTATTGTAGTATACAAAGTGCTTATTTTAACACTGAACTTTGATGTCGTGTTTTTTCTTTAAATGTGCGGCGAGATTTGTGGTCCCTGAATATTTGATCACCGTATGGCAGGATTTACAAACTGCACGTGTCTTGTCCGTTGAGCCACCTTTTCTTTGGAATCCAAAGTGCTTCCAAACGAATGACTTGAAGCCTAAAGGGGAGCGAATTTCCTCGTCTTTTTGGACACTAGCCATAGCACCAGCCCAGGAGCCGCGTACTAGTTGTCGACTCCCCTTTCACGTGCGCGCTCTGCTCACAACACAATACGCGTGCACTGCTCCCGGAAAGAGGAAGCAAGCAACACTGAACTGGATTTCAAAACAAAGTCGCGTCTAATGTCCGAGGTCAAACACGGCGATATAAATCGATGTTTACCTTTAGCATCGATGCCAATAAATCGTCGAGCATTATATCGATTAATTGATGTGTATCGATGAATCGTTACACCCCTGTGTCCACCTTGCTTTTCCTTGGGCGACTCATTTTAATAGAAGGATTCCAGGGGAAGGTTTGTAGGTGGCTTTAGCGTAAAACTGTATCTGAAAGCTCAGCGCGCCAATTACAAGAATGCTGTCGTCACAGCCCACGCTCTAAATTCGTGACTGATACAAATAGAGCGCGAGTGCGCCATGTCCGTACTACCGAGCACTTGTGAGTGTGCACCGAGCTTTCTGACATGGCTTCCGGTAGTAAATGCGCAGGTGAGCGCTTCCCCATCTACTGGGGAAACGCAGTCATTGCAGGCAAAATGACCCAAAAAAAAATTTAATAATACAATTTATTCAGGGTTGGCGGGCCGGATTAAATGGTCCCGTGGGCCGGATGTGGCCCGCGGGCCGTAGTTTGCCCACCCCTGATCTAGACACACACACGTACATGCGTGTGGTGGGGCTCTGTGTGACTCATGAGCTTTGATGTTTGGCATGCATTACCTCCTGTGGGTTTGCGTTGAATGTAAGGCTCCCTTCATCTAGTTGTAGATATAGTCTTCTATATGAGAAACCAGCAGGCAGCCTTCTGTTGTATATGGAGCAGTGACCCCATGTGGACTTGCAGAGCCTAGAAAATCAACACGGGAGGATTACCAAAAAGACTCATTAAGAAAAAAAGCAAGAAAGACATTTACTGCAAACATATGGCAAAGTACCATCACAGACACCAAACTTAAATCTCCTTACCCCTGCCACAGATATTCATCATTGCCTAGGTCCTGCCATACACACCCGGCCAGACACAGATCGGTTGCATTCAGATACGACAATATGGTTATTCCCAACTCTGGTGGGAGCATCTCCAAATCTATAAAACCATTTTGTGCTTTACCTACAACAACAAAGAATTACAGAGCACGTTTTAATAAACATAAGGCATATACAGAAAATTAAAGAGACAATTTGAATAAACAGAAAGCACATACGGAAAACTGAAAATGTTATTTACACATTGTCATACACAGTCTTATGACATTCAGTTCAGCAAGTACCAAAGGATTGAATCTGGGCGTAGATTGTGATTTTCTGTTGGGCATCGATGAAGTCACGCAATATGTCAATTTAACTCTTGAGAGTTAGAGGAACATTTTTTAATCTTAAATGTCTTGTACACAAATCGTTATATGTATGCAGTGCCTACAAACCAATCAAATCTAAAATTAATTTTCAGACAGAATAGTGTGAGTTAACAGTGTTGGCCAAGATAAGACAATCGGAGTATCGCCTGATTTTGATGCAACAGATATGCCAGACGAATGTTAACTGTCATGGCCGATTTTGGGTTCTCTCGATGCGTAGCCCGCGTACTATGACATACTCAACGATTGATTATTTGCCGTTTAGGATTTCCACAAAAATGCTGAATATCTGGCACGTCAGAATCTTTGTTGGTCTTGCCGCATAGTGTGCCATGTCCTGCAGCGATTCATCTGATTGGACTTTGCAATTCTTCACCCATACACATCTGCCCAGTGCCTTAGGTCAGCGGTCTAGATGCAATTAGATGTACAGAGAACTATGTGAAAGCTCAGTGGGGATCAAGCCCTTTCCATTGCCTGGCTCACTTTTTGGAATGACCTCCTGGCTTAACTTCAGGCAAGCCGAAAGATATACATATTCTATTTTTTCTAAGTATGTCATTTAAAGTGAGATGTATACAGTGAATTTGAATTGCCAAGGGTTATCTGTGACCAGGGATTATGAAATTCATCACGTAGCTCCAAAACGACACTTCACATACTTCTTATAAAGACAACACCAGAAAGCATGGAGTGAAACAGCTGCCGCTCTGGGATGTAGGCTACTGTTGAGTTTTTTTATCATCTTATCAATAAATATGCATTAATCTAAGTGAATGTGAACAGTAATTTGACAAGCCCCCGTGATCCTGTGGTCTTCCGAGTGCAGTATTACGGACACATACAGCTCATGCGTCACAGTCGATATGAACTCAGCGTATATTCGTACTTTGAAATTGCTCGTACAGTAAATATAGGTTTGATGAGCATAGTCCTGGTATGGATTGGTCTCAGAGGTTACACAGTACACATTTAAGTCATTAGTGAACAAAAGTAACAGTTTATTCTTCAAGAAAAAGTAAAGTATCGCTATAAATATGCAAACTAATCAGTTAAAATGCAAAGCAAAGGACTGTTTAATAAGATAAATAAAATGACCGAGCAGTATTGTTAGTATAAAATATTTTCATCCTACCTCCTCTGCGTGTTTTCAATAGATGGTAGATGTCAGGGCCATAACAATGTTGAGGCATTCTTCGAAGTGTCCCGCCATCCCTCCCTGGGGAAATTGATTTTATTTACAAATGTCAGTTACATATCTTGAATTTACATTTACAGATTAGATAACAAACCCTTTGCCAATGAATTTAGGATGTGAAAATGTAAATAAAAACAGAATGCAATGTTTGCAAATCCTTTTCATTCTGTATTAAATTAAATACGAAAAAAAGACAAGACATTGGAAGTTCAAAATGATAACTTTTTCTTTTTTTTTGTTAAATATTCACAAATTTTGAGTTTGATGCCTGCAACATGTTCCAAAAAAACCAGGAACAGGGACATGTTTAGACTTGGACAGACTTTATTGTCTTTTTGTAAACACTTGGTGCACACAAAACGAAATTTCGTTGCATACGGCTCTCAACAATGAAATGATATTTCGGCTGAATAAAAAGTGACATTTCTATATAAATATGAAATAAGATAAGTATAAAGCGCAGCAGTGATAAAGTATGTACACAGTGCAGGAACCAAAAACAGTATTTACAAAGTGCGCAGAGGAATGCTAAGTTGACTGTTGAACAGTCTGACGACAGTAGGGAAAAAAACTGTTGCAGAACCTGGTGGACCTGCAGCGGATGCTGCGAAACCTCTTGCCAGAGGGTAGCAGGGAGAACAGTCCTTGGTGGGGGTGTGATCGGTCACTGATAATATTTCGGGCTCGGGACACGCAGCGCTGGGATGACAAGTCCTGAATGGAGGGAAGAGGAGCCCGGATGATCCTCTCTGCTGTCCTCACCACTCTCCTTACGTTCTTCCAATCGGAGGCGCTGCAACCCCCACACCACACCGAGAGACAGCTTGTCAGAATGCTCTCTATGGTGCTTCGGTAGAACGTCCTCATGATGGGCGGGGGCAGGTGGGCTCTCCTCATCCTCCGCAGGAAGTACAAGCGCTTCGGGAAATGGGCATGCTGACGTCAGCAGCGCGACGCGACGTCGCGGTCGCGCGTCAGCAGCGCGATGCGACGTCGCGCGTCAGCAGCCCAACGTCGCGTCAGCAGCTCGGCGGTTGTTTACATAAAGGACAAAGATCGACTCGTCCAGGGGCGGTGGATGAGGCTCGGACAATGCTTTTACGCACGCCCGGTCCTACTCTACCGAGCTGTCTTTCACCACACGCCTGTAAGTTTGTTTTGTTAAATAAAGAGCCGTTTACCAAACCCACGTCTTTCGTTGAACTTTGTTAACGCTACAATATAGTTATATAGTAGAGCTGTGGAATAACGACGAGGCTGACGTCAGGGCGCACGCGCGGCGATGTTGACAAAGGACGAGGAATTTGATCGATGGATTTAATGATTTACTAGAGTGCACAGATGGTTTGATAACATTGCTTATAATAGTTATTTGCTATATAATTTATATATCGTTATATGGGCCTGTGGAATATTTTGAAGTGCAAGAGCCGTCAGCGGCGCGCGCACATTGTTGACAAAGGACGATTGATGGATTTAATGAATTGGAGTGACGCAGATGGTTTTATTAACGTGTTATTTATGTACTGTAATTTTCGGACTATAAGTCGCGTTCTTTTTTCATAGTTTGGGTGGGGGGGCGACTTATACTCAGGAGCGACTTATATACATATATATGTTTTTTTTCACTTTTTTGGGCATTTTATGGCTGGTGCGACTTATACTCCGGTGCGACTTATAGTCCGAAAATTATGGTAATAGTTTTTTGAATAACTCTGAATTTTACGTCAGGGCCGTTCTCAGCTCTTAGTTTGTGTTTATGTCACGTTACCATACCTATCGTTTAGCCTGTTGTTGCTCACGTGTTGTTGCGACGCTGCGTCAGCAGCGCGGCGGTTGTTTACATAAAGGACAAAGATTGACTCGACGAGCTGCTGCTGACGCGACGTTGCGCTGCTGTCGTCGCTTGAAATTCAAATTACAGTAATCCCTTGCTACATTGCTGTTTCACTTTTTTTTTTTTTTGGAAAATTTTTGAAAAAAAAAACATATATAAGTCGCTCCTGAGTATAAGTCGCCCCCCCCACCCAAACTATGAAAAAAAAACGCGACTTATAGTCCGAAAATTACGTTAAGTTTTTTCACTTACTATGTGTGGCGGAACAGACCATTCGTTTTAGTTTGTTGTTTTCAGGAGACAAGATTTCAATAACCTACCTCACTGAGGCACTTCATTGTATGGCTTTTTAGCCCGTGCAATGTTCCAAGCCAATTGAAACCAGGGCTGTGGACTCGGTTCGGACTCTGGGACTCGGACTCGGTCGGACTCGGTCATTTTTGCCGGACTCGGACTCGGTGCTGATTTTGACCGAGTCCACCGAGTCCGACAATAAAAAAAAGAGGCAAGACGCAGCCAGAGAGTGTCAGGTTACAGTCAGCGCGGTAGGAGTTGGAAGAAGCAGTAAAAACTCCACCAAGCTTGTCGTAATGACCCGTGATATATGTTATATCCTTACTATTTTCCAGGTTCTTAGATAGCAAGAATAGGTCGGACAACGACGGGAATGATAACTGCTTTATTCCTTACTCACAGTGCGTTCACAGGGCGTACCACAACAACACAGAATGCCCATCCCACTTCCGGGGTTTTTCTACTACGGAATTTGAGTTAGCCCAAAATACACAACATCTCTTCCCCTCTTACAATGAACGTGCTATATGCATGAACAACATAGTCTTATGCACCTATAACTTGACATCTTCAAGATCTATCAATAACTACCATTAAACAATTATCATATATGGTCCAGACAATTATGACAATAATATTCCCATGAAACCTTAACTTTGGGTGAGGGTGGACTGCCTCGAATTATACCGAATTATAGCGAAAAACCGATGTCGTACGGCGTCATACTGCGTCAGCACTATGTTGTTTTCAATAAAAACATGAAGAACTCACGTTTGCGTCAGTCAATTTTAATTTTTATAAAGGATTATTCTCATTTGATGTCTTTAAATTCATCCGCGTTCTGCCATTGAAGCGGGGTGCATTCAAAGACCAGTCGTACAGACGGAAACGTTTTGTGATCAAATCTTTCATAACGAGAATGATTTGAGTGAATTGATTTGAATGAATAATTGAGAAGAAATTTCAGTTCTGAAGCCTCCTTTTGTCCCAAGCAAAGTGACAGATGGTGGGGAGGGGGGATAAAAATTGTAAAATCTATTCACTCAAATCATTCTCGTTATGAAAGATTTGATCACAAAACGTGTGTGGCTTTTTCTTAAATGAACACGTTTGACAATGCTATCATGTCAGCTTTTAATTATATTGCGCTGTCATGTTAAAGCAAATTAATAAATGCAACAATATTCATTTACTTTGAAAATACCTGAGTAATAAAATAAAATGGATGGATGGATGAATGATGATCACAATTAAGTATAAAGTCTCCTTTGTAATATATACTCCTTGTAGCCTGTACCCAAAAAGAGGAGTTTCTTTGCATCGAGGTTTATGCAAAGAGCTCACGTAATTATATTGTTGCGTTTTGGTTAAGTGAATGAGTGTTCCGTCTGTACGACTGGTCTTTGAATGCACCCCGCTTCAATGGCAGAACGCGGATGAATTTAAAGACATCAAATGAGAATAATCCTTTATAAAAATTTAAATTGACTGACGCAAACGTGAGTTCTTCATGTTTTGATTGAAAACAACATAGTGCTGACGCCGTACGACATGGGTTTTTCGCTTTCCAAATAAGGGGTCGTCACTACTTATTTGTGTTTAGATAAATGTCTGAGCTATAATGGTGTAATTGATGATTAAAACTTGAAAGTATCTGTTTATTGTATTTGTTTATATGTTTAATAAAGACAAAGCCATCACAAAACTGTTGCAATTATTTAGATTTTGATCTAAATTAGCCTTGAATAAAGACTAAGCAGTCACATGAATTAACTGAAAAAATGGACAGCCGGACTCGGACTCGGACTCATGGTCAAGAGGCCGGACTCGGACTCGGACTCGGTGCAAAAATCCGACCGAGTCCACAGCCCTGGTTGAAACAATGCAAGTGTGACAGTCTCTGAGTGCTTCGTAATTTTTTTGAAAAACTGTACCTACTTTTCTGCCTGACTTTTCAAAGTGTCCAAACTTGTGCTTGCGAAATTCAGTCCCTTTTGCAAAGTCCTTATCGATATTGGCATGAAGTGAGCTGAAGTGGCGCTGACCATTTGAAGCTTTTAAATGCGCTAATGACGTCCGACATTTCAGGCAGAATGGCTTGCCATAGCGTTCAACAAAAAACAACTTTAACTCTGTTAAAAACGTCCTGTGTTCATCGTCATATATTCGTTTAGCTGTGCATTTTTTCCTTGCCATTTTGGCCGCGTTTACCACCCCTGGGTTAGCGTCTTGTCAGCTTTTCTGGACCTAATGGGCCCCCGTAGTCACAGTCGCCATTCATTAAAAAGCCAGCAAAACCAATCGCTCTGCCCTGTGTTCGTCGTCATATATTCGTTTAGCTGTGCATTTTTTCCTTGCCATTTTGAGAGCGAAATTGACACTCCTCAAATGGGTTTGTCCCTCCTCCTTTGCGGGATTTCACTTCACGCGCATGCGCGTTTGACCAAAATACCATATTGAACTCAAGCGACGCAAATATGCACGAAAAATAAACACAAATGTTGATATGAACGTAAAAGAGCCGCATGAAACCAGCCAAAGAGCCGCATGCGGCTCGCGAGCCGCGGGTTGGCCACCAAAGGGCTAGATCTTGTGACACGCCTGTGCAGTGTCGCTGCATTCTGTTCATCGGCATCACAAAAACAAAACAAAAACATCAAGAATGATGCTCCGTATTAATAAGACAAAATTTGGTAATGAGAATAATAATAATACCGTAATTTTCGGACTATAAGTCGAGGTTTTTTTCATAGTTTGGGTGGCGCGGCGACTTATAATAAGGAGCGACTTATGTGGGTATTTTTTTCAAAAGTTTTCAAAAAAAGTAGTGAAGCCCCGATAAACGAACCGCGATGTAGCAAGGGATTACTGTAATTTGAATTTCAAGTGACGTTAGCAGCGCGACGCGGCGTGGCGCGGCGGTTGTTTACAAATAGGACAAAGATTGATCACGGGATGACGAAGGGCCCCACGTACTACCGGCATCATTAGCGGCTTTGTTTCTAAGTGACACGGAGGACAAAGAGTTTGAAGGAGCCGTTTACCAAACCCACGTCTTTCCTTGTACTTTGTTAGATAAAAGATAAAAGTGGTAAATGTGAATTCAAACAGCCTGTAATGTTCCTTTAATGCTCCACAGGCTTCCTACGACTAAAACATTCCCAGCAGTTCATCATTTTCCTTATATAATAGTTATTTGATATCTAATTTATACATCGTTATATGGGCCTGTGGAATATTTTGAAGTGCAAGCGCTGTCAGCGGCGCGCACCCATTGTTGACAAAGGACGATCGATGGATTTAATGAATTGGAGTGACACAGATGGTTTTATAAACGTGTTATTGATGTAATCGTTTTTTCTTAATAACTCTGAATGTTACGTCAGGCCCGTTCTCAGCTCTTCGTTTGTGCTTATGTCACGTTAGCATACCTATCGTTTAGCCTGTTGTTGCTCGTTCATGTCTGTTCTTGGTGTTGGATTTTGTCGAATAAATTTCCCCCCAAAATGCGACTTATGCTCCGGAGCGACTTATATATGGTTTTTATATGGAGCAACTTTAAGTCCGAAAATTACGGTAAATTATATTTATAGTGCACCTTACATTTTTGAAAAAAATCTCAAAGTGGTACAGAAAATGCCTTTTTAAAAATAAACGTTTTAAGACCGTTTTTAAAAGTGTCAACCGACTGCGGTGCTCTAAAACTGCGGTGTTGACAAAAAAAACTCTGACTCACGAAAATCATTTGCTAACCAAGCTAGCCACAGCTCATTCATTCATTCATTCGTTCGTTCGTACATTCATTCATATGGGAATGGGAATCGGAACGAATGTAACCCCCGACAGAGGACTAGTTTAGCATCTTGCTTTGTTCAACAGTGTCATAAAACTTCGATGGCCGCAAAGAGTTTCAGAATGGGCAGCGGGTGCTGTCTGGACTTGTTGACATTCAAGTTTGATTACTGCAGTAACCTCAAGAGTCAGTTTTGTAGGACATTGACATCATGTTTCACCCAATGCACCGCGCCAAACATTAATAAAGCTCCTTTAGCAGCATAGAAAACACGTCATTCCTTTGAGTAAATACAAAAACCACACTTTGAAAATGGTAGACATGGTAGACAATAATTTTTGCTTTCGACCAATACAATACATATTGATATACAGCAGTGGTTCCCAAAGTGGGCGGTGGAAAGATCTGGGGGGGGCGGTGAGGAAGAAAGGGGCAGTAGGGGGGCGGTAGGGGGGCGGCAGTCCGAAGTCAGAAGTTTGAACGTTTGTTTGACGATTTGTACACAACACGTGCAGCAGGACGAGTGAGTTCCAGCCTGATGTTGAGAAGCTTATGTCCCTGCACCAAGCACAACCATCCCATTAATATTAAGTGTGAGACAATTAAGGTTACTGGTGGAATGTTTATTTACCATTCTATGTTGCTGAAACAGTTAAAACTGCTAAAAAAATAAATTGGTTTACTAAATTGGGTTTTATTTGTGAAATACACATTTGTGTTTAACCTTTCTCTTTTCAAATTGCAGCATACCAAATATCAAGAAAGAGGTGTTTGTTTCCAGATGTGTCTGTGTGTGTGTGTGTGGGGGGGGGGGGGGGGGGGCGCTAGGAATTCACTGGGGCGTCAAGGGGGCGCCAGCCTGCAAAAGTTTGGGAACCATTGATAGACAGTAAGGTCTAACGATTCGGCATAAAGCAATATACCACTCTTTTAAAACAATAGACTTTGATACGATGAAGACAATTTTCATATGATATTTTTATAGCCTCTAGTACAGGGGTCACCAGCCTTTCTTAAACCGAGAGCTACTTCCTGGGTACTGATTAAGGCAAAGGGCTACCAGTTTGACACTCACTTCTGAAATAGCCAATTTGCTCAATTTGGCTTTCACTATGTGTTATTATTGTCATTTCCAGTTCACATGAAAGTGTGATTTTAACAAGAATAGCAAAAATACAGTCAAACCTTGGTTTTTGACCACAATCCGTTCCAGAAGGCTGTTCGGTCAAATTCCGAATCTTTTTTCCCATTACAAATAATAGAAAACATTTTAGCCCGTTCCAAGACTAAAAAAAAACGCCTTTTTTAAAAGCATTTTTTCATTTGCACATTTTTTTCCAATCACGCAACTGCAACACACTGCCGAACACCCAACTGTAGCGCGTCACCGACCGCGCAACTGCACCGCGCTGGTCGCATTATTGTGACAGAGCCGTCGCTGAAATTTAGAAAATATTTTTAAAGTCCTGATGTACTTTCCAGAATTTAAGTGGACCTAAGTGCGCAGAGAGCTTAATTTTGTCCGATCGCGCAACTGCAGCGCACCACCAAACGCGGAACCGTAGCGCGTCGCCGACCGCGCAACTGCACCGCGCTGGTCGCATTATTATGACAGAGCGGTTGCTAAAATTTAGAAAATATTTTTAAAGTCCTAATATACTTTCCATAATGTAAGTGGACCTCAGTGCGCAGGGAGGTTAATTTGGTCCGATCGCGCTACCGCAGAGCGCCGGGCGCTCACTGTCGCATTGCTTTAAGAGTGTCTTTGTGTTTTAGGATGGCTTTACTGCTCTCACTTGCTTTCTTTGAAGGCATGATTAGGGGTTAATACAATCCTCAAAGTAACGAAAATACAATAACAACGGCGTCAGTCGGCATCCGAGCCGCGCGGTCGGGTTTTCTCGGGTCCTCGCGGCTCATCTCGCGAGGTTTGACCTCCGAATCTTGTTCGACAACCGAAGCAAAAAAAATCTCGAATTTTTTGTTCGAATTCCGATTTGTTCGAGAACCGGGATGTTCGAAAATCGAGGTTTGCCTGTAAAATAAATAGATGCAGCTCACTGACAAGTGCCGCTATTTGAGCTAATTAGCCTCACCGTGTTGGTGACCCCTGCTCTAGTAGCAATGGCTTTTCTGTCGATAATATATATGAATTAAAGGTAACTTTTCATTGAATTTTATTTTCAAAGCTATTCACCTTCACTCACTCCAAAGAGCAAAAATCAACAACCTTACAATAATAATAACCTACCGTATTTTCAGTACTATAAGGCGCACCTTCAATAAATGGCCCATTTTAAAACTTTGTCCATATATAAGGCGCACCGGACTATAAGGCGCACTATTAATGCATTAATTTTCTGAGACAGTCCTGTATAGGGGCCGACCATTCGCACCAACATTCCACGAACCATTACCATTGTGAATGCACTTGTAAATATGTAACTATATCCTTTACTATATCCTTTGCAGATAGGTTGATATTGCAAATGAGAATCTGTTATCAATTGCACTACCAGAAAAGTTAAAGATTAAAATAATAACAAATTAACAATTTTATGAAAGTTGAATTATTTTTTTATTAGATGTATTAAGTTTGTTTTATTGTTGTTATTGTTGTATGAATAAGAAGGGTGATATTGGTGTTTGTGACTGCAGTAAACAGGCCAGGTTGCATCATGTCAGATTTTTAATCCAAATCAAATCATTCTCCATTTTATCTTTTTTATTTCAACTTCAGACGCAACAAATTACTTTATAATCACAAAATAATGATCCATAGACTTTTTGATTCATGATTCATAGTCTTCAGCGGGCCACTTATGATTGATTTTATGACACAATGTTTCGGGCTAGTTTAAATTTAGACGCGGGCTTAATGCGGCCCGCGGGCCAGAATTTGGTCTAATAATAAGGCGCACCGGACTATAAGGTGCACTGTCAGCTTTTCAGAAAATTTGAGGCTTTTAGGTGCGCCTTATCGTCAGGTAGTTCTCTTACCATTGTAGCATAAACAAAGTGCAACTGAAATAGATGTACAGACTTACAAGATGGCTGAAATTTTTATCACTTGAACTATAAGAGACAAAACAAAAAAATCCAGAAAATCACATTGTCTGATTTTTTAAATAATTTGCAAATTATGGTGGAAAATAAGTATCTGGTCAATAATGGTCTCGAACTGGGGCTCCACACAAGATCTCACCCTGTGGGATCAAAATGATCACCAGAATGGTGAACAAAAATCCCAGAACCACAAGGGGACTCCAGATCAAGGCCATTATTGACCGAATACTTTCCACTAGGGGTGTAAATCGCGGGTTTTGTCACGATACGATATCATATCGATACAAAGAACTACGATACGATATTTGCCGATATCTTAAAGCCTGCTGCGATTCATTCACGATATAGTGCTCTACGATCGATATATATATATTTTTTTTAAATAAAAAATATAGAACAATATCCTGATTTATAACAATTCATACGCAAAATCAACAAGGTACTGCAAACTCTTTATTTAGGAAATTACAAGAGTGTTGTAGTATACAAAGTGCTTATTTTAACACTGAACTTTGATGTCGTGTTTTTTCTTTAAATGTGCGGCGAGATTTGTGCTCCCTGAATATTTGATCACCGCATGGCAGGATTTACAAACTGCACGTGCAGGGCTCGAAGCTTATTTTTTGCCCAAGTTGCCCTCGGGCAAGTTGGAGAAAATTTTACTTGCCCGAAACAAAATTTTACTTGCCCGAATTTTTTTGGAGTGGATTTTTACTTGCCCGACACATTTTTGCAATAAAAAAGACAACACTATAAGTTTTGCCTTCATATGCCTTCGTATCCGCCAACCGGAAACAAGCTCTGCTGGTGCGCAGGCGCAGAAGAGCCAGGGACGAGTGAGGGAGCATGCATTTAATTACGAAGCGCTTTGCCGTTATCAATGTATTGCAGACTTACACGAGAAACTAACCGCTCCCTAGAAAACAAAATGTCGGACCAGAAGCGGCAGAAGTTGCGAGAAATTATGCACAAAATCGTGTTTTTACAGCTTGAAAACATGGTATTATGGCAGGGCAAGTTCGGGCAAGTGAGGAAAAAATTCTACTTGCCCGTCTGCCATCGCTACTTGCCCCGGGCAATCGGGCAACCGTTAGTTTCGAGCCCTGACGTGTCTTGTCCGTTGAGCAAATTTCCTCGGCTTTTTGGACACTAGCCATAGCACCACCCCAGGAGCCGCGTACTAGTTGTCGACTCCCCTTTCACGTGCCTGCTCTGCTCACAACACAAAAACGCCGCGCACTGCTCCCGGAAAGAGGAAGCAAGCAACAATGAACTGGATTTCAAAATAAAGTCGCGTCTAATGTCCGAGGTCAAACACGGCAATATAAATCGATGTTTACGTTTAGCATCGATGGCAATAAATCGTAGAGCATTATATCGATTAATCGATGTGTATCGATGAATCGTTACACCCCTACTTTCCTTCGTAATTTGCAAATAAATTCTTTCAAAATAAGTTAAGAGGGATACTGCTGCCACAGCTCCACGAACTAGTACTTTGTATCGTTGCTCCACCAGTGAATTTCTGCTCCCTCTTTTGTCATTGTGTATGTTTGTTTTTTCTCCTTTAGCGGTCTCTCGTCGGAGGAGGACCACTGTATTCCTATTAGTCAATGCCGAATTAGCACTCGAAGGATTTTGTAGTTTGTCACATTGTTCAGCAAGACAAACATTTCTGACATGCCAGATTTTCATCGTGGTGGTCGTGAGCCATTGCAGGTGCCAACCGTCCAATCATGGATTTTGTCACACTACACGGGCTGCAACATGTCAAGACAACTCAAAATTGGCCACGTTTCTCTGTCACATCTGTCGGCTCATTATCGGGCTACATTTGTGCAGTCTGACCTCGGCATAAGACTATAAGATACTCAAAATCATAAAGGAGCATGGCAAAGGCATGCATGCATTGTCGAGCTCACGATGGAGTATACGGCCAGTGTTGTGCAAAGTAGGAGACCATTACCCTCGTGAAAATCCCCTGCTGCAGGAACGCACAGGCAATGCGTGAACAGCGGAAACCGTTGTCGTGCAGCAAACAGTAACAGCTTGTTTTCAATAAAAACATGAAGAACACACTTTTGTGTTTGTCAATTTCCATCTTTAGAAGCTAGGTTCTTTCATTTTCTTTTTTAAGAACTCACTCATGTTCTGCGCGAGGCGTGGTCAATGACCATTCAAATAGTCGGAAAATTCATTAATTGCACCAAAAAGTAATGACGAGTATGTGAGCACCGTGCAAGGAGTACGTGGAAGCTTACAAGAATTGATTAGCCTGACCTTTTCTCTCTTCTGGGGCGTACATTTAGCAAGCGTAGAAAATTAGAACAGGTTCCCCTCCCAAGCAATAATAGGAGGTCAAAAATGCGACTTGTCCTTTGGTGTGACTTACATATATAGTTTTCTTCTTTATTACCGTTTTTTTCCATGTATAATGCGCCCCCATGTATAATACGCACCCTAAAAATGGCATGTCAATGCTGGAAAAAAGCCTGTACCCATGTATAATACGCACCCGAATTTCTTTTTTTTTTTTTTAAGTCCCAATGATCGTCACACACGTATCTGGGTGTGGTGAAATTTGTCCTCTGCATTTGACCCATCCCCGTGTGATTTTGATCCAGCCCCTGGGGGAGAGGGGAGCAGTGAGCAGCAGCGGCGCCGCGCTCGGGAATCATTTGGTGATCTAACCCCCCAATTCCAACCCTTAATGGTGAGTGCCAAGCAGGGAGGCAATGGGTCCCATTTTTATAGTCTTTGGTATGGTCTTAACTAGGCTGGATGTATTTTTTTTGTTGGCGTTGGTTTCTCCGACTACCAGTAAAGGCACCACCGCGATCAGGTTAAAATGAAGAGAGGAAAGTGACGTGCGGACATGTGAAAAAGGCGCCTCTGTATGGGAGAGAAGTTGAAGAGGAATAAAAACACCCTTGGAAACCAAAACTTGCCCCTCGTCGTGACTCGGAGCCGCAAGAAATGTTTCGGATTTGTGTAGGGTACATTGTGACAGAAAACGAGCAGGTGATCGAGCAAGCGTCTGATACGAGAGCATTGCGTTCGTATGGAGCGTGTTTGAAGTGAACAGCAGAGACGAAAGGAACAAGGCAAAGTGTTGTGAAATAAAATATTGACTGTAATACGCATTTTGTTATTTGCTGATTGTATTAAACTATCACATTCATTGTCAGTCAAGAAGAGAAGAGGACTATTCGCATCGGATCCATTGTGCGCATGCGCAGTGATACTGCCTCCGTATGACGTCCAGTCCGCGATGGAGATTAAAAAACAAACAATATTTGACAATAACACAGGTTTCTGTTCCTGTCTTTGGTAATGTCACCCTTTCTTTTTGTTCCACGTCTTTGTCGGTCAGTCCTGTTGTTGGTTTTGTTAGAGAGTTATGTTAGTTTACCAAGTCTGTGTTTTGAGTTCCTCCAATGAACCCTGGTCCAAGCTGCACTTGGTCACCCTGCTTCTTTCCACACTCCATCCGTGACAAGATTTTCTTCAAAAATTGTTGTACCACGATTTTCTTCTTCTTCTTCAAAAAAAAAAAAAATTTTAAAAATTGTACCCATGTATAATGCCCCGGATTTTAAGACAATAAATTAGTTAAATTTTGCGCATTATACATGGAAAAAATCGACTTTTTATGGCTGGTGCGACTTGTACTCCGGAGCGATTTATAGTCCGGAATACAATACTTTGTCCTGACTTACCTGAATTAAAGAATTTAGTCAATATCAATTTGCTGACAGGAGCAGATGCACTTCACCATAGATACACACGTGTCAGGGTTACCTTGCTCTTGTCCTCCCGTGTCAGCCAGTCGGTCAACAAGCTCTTCCTGAAGCTGCTGCTGTTGTCTGGGTGGCAGCCTCCACAGTGCCTGACCCATCTGTATGGTAGTAGTACCAGGCAGGTCAGTTATAGTCCATGATGCACAGTAATCCATTAACTGCAAACCAGGTTTTAATGTTGTGCCTATAACGGCTGTCTGAAGCCTGTCCCAGCTGACTTTGGGCAGTGAGAAGGGTAGAACCTGAACAGGTTTCCAGCCAATTGCAGGGTACACATAGACAAACAACCATCTACTCTTGTTTTAGTGTGCCATGCGATTGGGTGGCAACCAGTTCAGGGTGTCCCCCTGCTTACTGCCCAAAGTCAGCTGGGACAGGCTTCAGCACAACTGCAACCCTTGTGAGGATAAGCGGTTCGTTCAGATGATGGGTGGATGGACAGTCAGGAAAGGGTTACAAAGCCATTCCTAAAGCTCTAGGACTCCAGTGAACAAAAATGAGAGCCATTGTCAACAAATGGAAAAAACAGTGGTGACCCTTGCACAAACGGCTGTTCTACAATTACAGTGATGACTCATCCAGAAGGTCACAAAGGATCTCAAGATAATATCTGAAGAACTGCAGGCCAAAGCTTGGTTCAACATTGATGAGTTCACAATAATGAAGAGACTGGGCAAAACAAACATACATGACAGATGTCCAAGGTGAAAACTAGACCCAAAGAAAAGGCAAAAAAAAGAGAACCAAAAGAACAGGACAAAGAAAAACACCCACAAAAAATATATCAGAATGCTTCCAAACCCTTTTCGAAAAATATTTTACGGACCGATGAGACAAAAGCTGAGCTTTATTGTATCTCATTACTACGTGCATCGATGTGTGACGACATTACATCAAAAGAACATCAAACCAGCAGTCAAACGTGGTTGAATTGTGACGTTCCATTGCTGCTTTGCTCATTTAGGACCCGGACAACTAACTTATTGAGGCTGAATGGTTTGCCATCAGTTTGTGATTTCAAACTGAACCCCACTTGCGCTGGACAATGATCCAAGTCAATTTCAGGATGGTTGATTTAAAAATTAAGAAGTTTTTTGAGTGGCCTGGTCTGGACTTGAAATGCAAAAACCCATTGGTAAATTAACAAGAAATCCTGCATAGAATAATATCTTTTCAAGGGTGTGAAAGTCTCATTGGCAGTTATACTTAATACTTGATTTCAGATGTTGCTCCTGAGCGTGACCCACTCCATTATTAGATTTAGAGGTTAATAACATTTCCCCAATGGGTCAGGTAGCTTTGAATATTAATTTCTTTTTAATAAATATAAATCATCATTGAACCCTAAACTGCATTTTTCTTTACTAGGGTTACTTAGTTTTAATAATTACGTACATACATTTGATTACCTTAAAGCTTAAACATTAAAAAGAGGAACCTACAAAGAGAATTTTGAGAAGAGAACCAATACTACTTTTTGGTGTTGTACAGAGGCGGCACGGTGACGCATTGGTTAGCACGTCCGCCGTACAGTTCAGAGGGTGTGGGTTCGATTCCACCACCGGCACTCCTTGTGTGGAATTTGCATGCTCCCCCCATGCCTGCGTGGGTTTTCTCAGAGAATTTTGGTTTCCTCCCACATCCCAAAAAACATGCATGGTAGGCTGAATTAGCAAAAGTGAGTGTGAGTCGGGATGTTTGTTCGTCTCTGTGTGCCCTGCGATTGGCTGGCAACCGGTTCCGGTGTCCCCCGCCTACTGCCCAATGATTGCTGGGATAGGCTCCAGCACGCCCTCAACACTTGTGGGAACAAGCAGTACAGAAAATGGATGGATGGTATTGTACAGGAACGGGAAGATTTTAAAGAGTCTTAATTCAAATTAATATTTGTCCCAAATGTCAGTTTACTACATGTGGATGGATTTTTTTTTTTACATTTAATTCAGTAATACAACAGACAATTGCTATTGAAGACCATGATAAATGTGTTGCAGAAAAAATAACCATAAGTGGTTATTCTTCTTGAATAAGTGGTGATGAAACTGCGTATAAGCCCTTTCACGGATAAACAAATGTTGGCTCCTCAAAATGAACAGGGAGAAAAATATTGGGGGCAAGAAATATGCCAAAAAGTGAATCTACAGGTGCCAAATCGTGAGTATTCATGAGTCTATTGTATTGTGATATCATCAATTAATTATTGTGATTATCATGTTTGGTCATGAACAAATTTCCTACTACCGTATTTTTCGGACTAGGTCGCTTTTCTTTTTCATAGTTTGGGTGGGGCGACTTATACTGAGGAGCGACTTATATGTGAATTTTTTCATAAATTTTCAAAATTTAAAAAAACAAAAAAGAAAAGGTGAAACCGCGATAAACAAACCGCGATGTGGCAAGGGATTACTGTAATTTGAATTTCAAGTGACGTCAGCGGCGCGGCGGTTGTTTACATAAAGGACAAAGATTCGATCAAGGGACGATAACGATGACGAAGGGCCCCATGTACTACCAGCATCATTAGCGGCTTTGTTTGTAAGTGACACGGAGGACGAAGAGTTTGAAGGATTTAATGATTTGGAATGACACAGAAAGTTTGAAAAACTATTATGGTTTTTACGCACGCCCGGTCCTACTCTACGGAGTTCTCTTTCACCTCCGTGGATGGAAGTCGGGGGACGGCGCTCGGCCGGGTGGCTGTCCGGGGACGGTGGATGGGGCTTGGACATGGCTTTTACGCATGCCCGGTCCTATTCTATGGAGCTCTCTTCCACCTCCGTGGCTGGAAGTGCCACCTCCGGGGATGGAAGTCCACGCCGCCACACGCCTGGAAGTCCACGCCGGTACTTGGGGCCGTGTGGCGGTGAACTATTTATGTTATCGTTATTTGATATATCTTATTTTGTGTACCAACTTGTATATGTTTTTATCGTTACAGTTCAGTAGTTGTTGGCTCGTTGAACTCGTTTTGTTAAAGAGCCGTTTACCAAACCCACGTCTTTCCTTGTACTTTGTTAACGCTACAATATAGTTATATACTAGATCTGTGGAATAACGACGAGGCTGACGTCAGGGCGAACGCGCGGCGTTGTTGACAAAGGACGAGGAATTTGATCGATTGATTTAATGATTTGGAGTGACACAGATGGTTTTATAATATTTTTGCTTATATCAGTGTTTTTCAACCGGGGTGCCGCGGCACAGTGTTTTTCAACCGGGGTGCCGCGGCACACTGGTGTGCCGCAAAATATTGTCAGGGGTGCCGTGGGAAATTCTCCAATTCGTGCGCCTATGCGGTGTAGCGCCCGGCAGAGTACCGTATTTTCCGCACTATTAGGCGCACTTAAAAACGTACATTTTACTCAAAAAAAACACAGTGCGCCTTATAATACAGAGTGCCTTATATATGGATCAATTGATGAATTTGTTGATCCATACTGGTTGTACACAGTGCTCTGCCAAAATGTTTCAGTACGTTTTAGTACGACTAGTAAATTACAAGGTCGCATCGCTTCCCAACATTACGGCAACTGTCGTCAGGGGGCGTCACCGAATAGCTGTTGTACCCGCGAGGCTATTTCATTTCAAAATAGGCTGCTCCGTTAATGTTTCGAGTAAATTTACGGATTGATATGGAAGGGAAATATAGGTAAGCAGTACCAATGTGTTAGATCGAACTTTAGTCAGTTCCGATCATTTTATAGGAGATCGTTTGAGAAACGCGATTGTTTACACTTTGCTGAGGCTCATGGGGGTCTGCGAGCTGAGGCTCATGGGAGTTTGCGGGTGGCTAATGCTATAATAATAGCTGCTTTACGCACAAGGCTATTTCATGTCAAAATAGGCTGCTTTGTTAATGTTTTGAGTACATTTACGGATCGATATGGAAGGGAGACATAGGTAAGCAGTACCAGTGTTAGATCGAACTTTTGTCAGTTTTGATCATTTTTTAGGGGATTGTTTGAGAAACGCGATTGTTCACGGAGGGCTCGTTGGTTATTGGCTAGTGGATGCATACCGCAACCATAGTCAACCTCAGTTTGTTGCAGTATAGCTTCTATTTTATGCGCCTTTTAATCCGGTGCGCCTTATATATGAAATAATTTACAAAATAAAAAATTCAATGATGGTGCGCCTTATAATCCAGTGTGCCATTTGGTGCGAAAAATACGGTAATCATATCTTCCATATCAGAAGGTGGCAGCAGCAGGTAGCGATTTGCCTTGTGCTTGCAGACGAGAAAATTGGTGATGCATGGATGCAGCGGCAGGTATATGGGATGCCCATGCAGGTAGCATTGACAGCGACGTTGTCATTGTGGAAAGCGAGATGAGTCGATAGTGACAGTGATGGAGAAGTTTTTCAAGAGAAAAAATGCTGACACTACTCAGCACACACTGGTGTGCCGTGAGAGATGTTCAACTGTGCCGTGGGATTGTCCAATTTTAATTACGGAGCGCATTGTAAACAGGATCGCCAAACCACTGGTCAGTTCGCGCAAGGCCTGGTCAGCCACTTGCTAATCGTGCATGCGTGAAGAATCGGAGAATTTTGAGATTTCATATTGTGTCGGTCTGATTGTATTGCATCGGCCCATATTCAGTTTATGTGCGTGTTGCTGTGTGCTTTTGCAAACAGTAACAGACACTATGACGGTTGTGGTGCGTTTGCGGTCCAATGGAAATCAGAGCATGCAGTTCAACGGGAGAACCTGGATTGGTTATTTTTCACATATACCGTTTTTTTCCGTGTATAGTGCGCAAAATTTAACTAATTTATTGTCCTAAAATCTGGGGTGCGCATTATACATGGGTACAAAAAAAAAATTTAAATTTTTTTTTTTTTAATTTTTTTTTTTTTTTTTTTTAAGTCCCAATGATCGTCACACACGCAGGGAGGCAATGGGTCCCATTTTTATAGTCTTTGGTATGGTCTTAACTAGGCTGGATGTAATTTTTTTTGTTGGCATTGATTTCTCCGACTGCCCGTAAACGCACCACCGCGCTCCGTAAGACCATACCAAAGACTATAAAAATGGGACCCATTGCCTCCCTGCGTGTGTGACAATCATTGGGACTTAAAAAAAATAAAAAATAAAATAAAAATTAAAAAAAAAATTCATAAAAATTGGGTGCGTATTATACATGGGTACAAGCTTTTTTCCAGCATCAGCATGCCATTCTTAGGGTGCGTACTATACATGGGGACGCACTATACACGGAAAAAAACGGTATTTACATATATTGAAAAACCATCATATAGTAGATGTCAACTTCGCCTGCAATAAACCTTTGCACGAATACATAATACAAAATAAACAGTCAAGTCGAGACACTTCGACTGTGATAGCCACTCAGCTGCTGTCAGAACAGCACAGTGTCTTTAAAAGTGACTTTGTTCTTATTGTTGCAATATTTATAGACCTAGTCTAAAACAGTAAACAAAATCACGTTGATTCTTTTATTTGAATCACAATCACTTTAAATAGTTTATTTCTTACACCGTCTAAAACCTTTTTAAAAAAACTGTCACTTTTATTTAAAAAAAGGAATACAATTTAAAAAATATTTAGTATTTATTTCTATTAAATTATTCAACTCTCCATACATATATAGGAATAGGACTTTACATCTTTCGTTGTAATATAACTGATTTTAATATAGGAGCGTAACAGATTTTTGTTGGCGGTGTGCCGCGAGACTTTTTCCAATGAAAAGGTGTGCCGTGAATGAAAAAAGGTTGGGAAACACTGGCTTATATAATAGTTATGGAATATTTTGAAGTGCATTGTTGACATAAAGGACGATCGATGAATTTAATGAATTAGTGACACAGATGGTTTTATAAACGTGTTATTTATGTAATAGTTATTTGAATAATTCTGAATGTTACGTCAGGCCCGTTCTCAGCTCTTCGTTTGTGTTTATGTCACGTTAGCATTCCTGTCGTTTAGCCCACTGTCGTTAGGACCACTGCCCTAACATACAAAATCTATTCAGACTGAGACAAAATAGCCTTGTGCTCAGAGGACTGTTGATATCTGAACACCTGCAACTAAGCACAACATTAAGGAGCCACACGGTACTGGTGGCGGCCGTCAAATACTGGAACAAACTAAATGAGCCTACAGATATAAAATACAATACGTCACATGAGACACATTCCATATTAAATCTATTGTGACTTGTGCTTTGTGCTGATGTATGCAAATGTTGATACAAAAGCTCTTGAACACTGTTGTCAAACGCTGATACCAAAATATATAAACAATATTGTGGAATGTTAAATTGCTGAGCGTGTATACATAAATGAGAGGGAGTTGCAGTCTTGGGGGTGCACTGGGAGCTTCAGTGCAATCAACCAGACCATCTCTACTCGATGTCCAAGAGCTGGGGAGCCACAATGCCCCCACGGTACCTCTCGCAAGGGTACACAATGGACAGCTGGAGCACATGGCGTATCATGTGCCTCGACGTGTTGTACACGGAAGATGTGTACATCTTGATCTTCTTTGTCACCGGCTGGCTTTCTCTGACCCTCATGGGGTTGCACCTGTAAAATAAGCTGAAAGGAATGAAGTCTGGCGCCCTTGGAAACAAGCGACTTTCAGCTTTGGGAAAGGCTGAGAGCTGAGAGGCCAGAGTAATGATGGAATGCTTCGTCTTGAGATGTCTGAACTCAATAATTAGATGGTGTAGCTACAGGAGGCCAGCATGGGAGACAATTAGCTGTGATTGGTCAGTGAAGGTGCCGACTGTTGTTGGGGACGGAGAGCCTTTGAGATTGTGACTCCAACTCTCTCGAAATTCATTTGTAAACTTGTATTCAAATCATACTCTTAGTAAAAGTTATAACTCAATTAAGTTGTCATTGCTGTATTCAAATCAAACTGCTATCAATCGTTATTAAACTTCCAGTTAACTTGTCATTGCTGTATTCAAATAATATGTTATCCTGTGTCACATTTCTGTTTCTTTTGTTTCTTCCTTTTTTATTGGTTGTGGTGGTATAGGTAGTACTGTAGATTAGTGTTAGCTCGTGAGTGAACGATTCGTTCAAAAATAACGAATCGTTTCAGTGAACGATAGTGAACGAATCACTTCTTAAAGTGATTCGTGCTTTTTTCCTTTCATAACTTCAACCAGTAGATGTCAGTAATGCCCATTGAAGCTGGTGCTACTTCGCCGTAAAACAAAACGAAGAAAATCAGCAGCGCCAGCGAGCGTTAGCTGGAGGAGGGACTAACGAGTCAGTGACGTAACTTTCCGTTCACAAACAAGTCGTGAATTGCATTTCCCGTTCACCAACGAACAAATCTGTGAGTGAACGAATCACTGTGAGTGAATCACTCAATGAGTGATTCGCATTTCCAGTTCACCGTGAGAACGGATCAGTGAGGGAACGAATCCTGGCTTTCCCGTTCGCGAACGAGGCAATGAGTGAAATGATTTACTTATAGTAGGTTTTAAATAACGTGTATGCATATATATGCCTAAATGTTGTTAGCCAATATATCGACTGTAGTTCCACATTAGATTGGTGGTTTGAAATGTACTTTTATTATTATTATTATAAACATTTGTTATAACTTGTCTGGTGTTTTATTCCTTGTTTTTATATTTGCCATTCAAAACATAAAAATCAGACATTTGGTTAACTGCTTTATATGACAATATGTATGTGTTTTACGTTGTTATATGAGTTGGTGTCCCCAAAATTAACAAATGTCGGCATAAGGGTTTTTTTTTCAACCTTTTATTCAAACACAAACACAAACAAACACATTCGGTATAATAACACCAACTACTAGCCAACAAATACAAAATTAAAATATCAATGTCGGCATAACGTGTGTCGGCTGGCAATAGCATAGCAGCAATGCTGTCTGTCACTCACTCACTCACTCACTCACTCACTCACTCACTCACTCACTCACTCACTCACTCACTCACTCACTCACTCACTCACTCGTGAAGACCAATCAGCAGCAATTAGATGGAGGAGGGACTTTACGAGTCAGTGACGTAATTTCCCGTTCATGAACGAGTCAGTGACGCAATTTCCCGTTCACGACCGGGTGAGAGACTGTTGCCAAGGGATCAGTGTGTAAGTGTATTATAGAAAGAAATGTATTAATTACCCGAGCCAATTATTATTATATATAATAATATGGTGGGGGGGGGGGGGTGTAGTTGTATTGTTTGACGTGTATAGGTTGTTTCCACTGGATGTAAAAAAAAAACAAAAAAAAAACGTATCAGTGTGCGTGTGCGTGTGTGTGGGGGGCGGGTTAGGGGGGATTCATTGAACAATTCCTTTGAACGAATCTTTTGATTGAACTGATTTTAAAGATTCAGTCCACCTAAAAGAACTGGAATGCACATCACTACTGTAGATGTTAGGGGTGCAAATCGCGGGTTTTGTCACGATACGATATCATATCGATACAAAGAACTACGATACGATATTTGCTGAAAACTTAAAGCCTGCTGCGATTCATTCACGATATATCGCGATATAGTGCTATACGATCAATATATTTATTTTTTTTAATAAAAAATATAGAACAATATCCTCATTTATAACAATTCATACGCAAAATCAACAAGGTACTGCAAACTCTTTATTTAGGAAATTACAAGAGTATTGTAGTATACAAAGTGCTTATTTTAACACTGAACTTTGATGTCGTGTTTTTTCTTTAAATGTGCGGCGAGATTTGTGGTCCCTGAATATTTCATCACCGCATGGCAGGATTTACAAACTGCACGTGTCTTGTCCGTTGAGCCATCTTTTCTTTGGAATCCAAAGTGCTTCCAAACGAATGACTTGAAGCCTAAAGGGGAGCAAATTTCCTCGTCTTTTTGGACACTAGCCATAAAACCAGCCCAGGAGCCGCGTACTAGTTGTCGACTCCCCTTTCACGTGCCTGCTCTGCTCACAACACAACAACGCCGCGCGCACTGCTCCCGGAAAGAGGAAGCGAGCAACAATGAACTGGATTTCAAAATAAAGTCGCGTCTAATGTCAGAGGTCAAACACGGCGATATAAATCGATGTTTACGTTTAGCATCGATGCCAATAAATCGTAGAGCATTATATCGATTAATCGATGTGTATCGATTAGAGATGCACCGATCCGACTTTTTCAGTTTCGATACCGATGCCGTGATTTGCGTATCGGTCGATACCCGATACCGATCCGATATTATGGTTGATTTAACATGCTACATAACTCTACATGTGGAACAGAAAATACCAAAGGCAATGGCATCAGGCAGACTACACAGTTCTTTGCTCTAAATTAGGGGTGTCCAAACTAACGGTCCAGTTTTTATTGGCCCGCAGCAAATTCTGAAAACATAATTGAATATGGCCCGCACAAGAAGCTTGAGCTCAGCTTCTCAGTTTCCACACTAGATGGTGTAATGTATTTGGACTGTGTGGTTACCCGTACTGGGGGGTGGAGCTAGAGGTATGGCGGGCGGATGGCATGTTGTAGCTAGGAGAGACTGCGGCTAAAAAGAAACGAACATCAATACATGATTGACTCACTGCTTCCCTAAAACCTGGTCGTCTTGTCAAGTTATTTCTCATGGTATAGAGAAACATTACAGATGGAGCCCGCCACACAAAGCGTTTGACGTCCCATTAACACCCCCCCGGAAGAGAAGCGAACACGCAGCGTTTGACATCCGATTAGCCGAACACCCCCCCCCCCCCCATTCGGGAGAGAAGCGAACGCGCAGCCTTTGACGTCCCATTAGCAACCGGAGGAGAAGCGAACGCGCAGGGTTTGACGTCCGCTTAGCAACCCGGGGAAGAGAAGCGAACGTTCGCTCCATGTTTGCATTTGTTTAGAAAACTCTCGTGGCATGCGGCACACGTGCTGCTGACGTATGACGTAGCCCGCGTCCCAATAGATTAAGGAAAGTATCGGCTCACAGATCGGCTGCATTTTCCGATACCCGATCCATCTATTTTGTTGATATCGGGCCCGATATCCGATCCAGATATCGGATCGGTGCATCTCTAGTATCGATGAATCGTTACACCCCTAGTAGATATGTAGATTGTGTGTCTGGCCCACAAAATGCTTGGTTTAAATTGGGATGGGACTAGATGAGCAGAACTTCAACCCACTTCCCTTTTTTAAAAGGCATGGAAAACAAAATGTGAAATGAAGTTGTAATGAGTGTGTTGACGATGTACTTGTACAAATAAACAAATCAAATTAATAGTCACAGTAATAATAATTTCATTGAAACGTGTTAGTATATATGCGGTATATATTTATGCAGCACTACTAATAGATTACGTAGTTCCAATTCTGAAAACAATACTCCCGACCGTTTAAACATACCGTTTTTTTCCGTGTATAGTGCGCAAAATTTAACTAATTTATTGTCCTTAAATCTGGGGTGCGCATTATACATGGGTACAAATATAAGTCGCATTTTGGGGGAAATTTCTTCGACAAAATCCAACACCAAGAACAGACATGAACGAACAACAACAGGCTAAACCAGTGGTCCCCAACCCCCAACCGCAATATTTTTGCGGACCGGCATTTATATAAATAAATATTACATTTATATAAATAAATAAATAATACATTTATAATAAATATATAAATACGATTAAATAAAATGATACGACTGACATAAAAACAAGTTCAAATGACAAAAATAAAACTCACCATTACGTTGAATTAGTGGGAGCACTGAGTTTGTTTCTCAGAAACGAGCCGGTCCCATCTAGACGTAATCTGAGACAATGACACCCGAAGTGATTAAGGTTTGTCTTTTATTGCAGGATGCTTGGTCTCCATGTGTTGAAGCAGTTTTGAATGCTTCATTGCCTGGTTAGTAAGCCTGTCGCCACATATTAGCTTTGCGGGCTCGACTGGGGAAACATGTCACGTGACCGGGACGAGTGTCTTGACCTGAATTAATTGAGCGTCGATAAAAAAAAAAATCTGTGCGGCTTCGCGGCCCGGTACCAAGTGACCCACGGACCGGTACCGGTCCGCGGCCCGGTGGTTGGGGACCACTGTGTTAGGGGGCATGTCAAGTGTGTCCCCAGTTTAGCTTTTCATTTTTCTTCTTCAATATGGAAATTCTTTACGGTGTTTTTATTTTCATAGTTATAAACAGAAAAGACTGATTTCGACTGTTACACATTCACAAAATTTTCAATCACCATTGAAAAAGTCAAAGTCTGCTTTATTGTCAATCTCTTCCCATGCCAAGACACACAAAGAAATCGAAATTACGTTTCCACCATCCCACGGTGACAAGACATAGTACACGACGTACATACAAGCAAACAACACAAAATAAAAACAAGGCACAACCAATGAATAATAAGAGTGATGAATAAATAATAAATAAACACATAACACAATAAATAAATAAATAAGAGGAGCAAAACGGAGCAAGTGTGCATACAGCAGACAGTCAAAATATAGTGCAAAAGTACAGGACGCTACGCAGAAGGCAGCCTGGGGTATGAAGCTGTTGGTGAGTCTGGTGGTGCGGGAGCGCAGGCTCCTGTACCTCTTCCCAGAGGGAAGAAGATCGAACAAAGAGTGAGCGGGGTGACTCACATCACTCACAATTGTGGTCGCCTTACGGGTGAGATGGGAGGTGTAAATGTCTTTCAAGGAGGGGAGTGAAGCACCAATAATCTTACCAGCCGTGTTCACTACGCGCTGGAGGGCCTTCATGTTGTAGTCAGTGCAGCTACCACCCCAAACAGCAATACAACTGGAGAGGACGCTCTCAATGGTGCCACGGTAAAATTTAGTCATGACGGCCGGAGGAGCACACGCTCCCCTGAGTTTCCGCAGGAAGTACAGGCGGCGCTGGGCCATCTTCGCCAGTGATGCGGTGTTGGTGGACCAGGAGAAATCCTGACTGATGTCCACCCCCAGGAACCTGGTGCTGCTCACTCTCTCCACCACAGCACCGTCGATAGTCAGCGGCAGGTGTTGGGTGTGACCCTTCCGGAATTCAACAACAATCTCCTTGGTCTTGTTGACGTTCAGCAGGAGGTTGTTGTCCTTGCACCACGTGGTCAGAAGGTCAACCTCCAACCTGTATAGAGTCTCGTCGCCCTTGGTGATGAGACCTACCAGAGTCGTGTCGTCAGCAAATTTCACCATGCGGTTGGTGCTGTAGATCGCAGCCCAGTCATGCGTCAGCAGGGTGAAGAGCAGCGGACTGAGCACGCAGCCTTGGGTGCCCCCGTGCTCAGCGTGATGCTGGCGGAGATCTTGTCGCCAACACGTACCACCTGAGGTCTCTGACTGAGGAAGTCTAGTAGCCAGTTGCAGAGGTAGGTACTGAGGCCCAGCTTGGTGAGTTTGCAGATGAGTCTAATGTCCGAGGGATATAAATCGATGTTTACGTTTAGCATTGATGCCAATAAATCGTAGAGCATTATATCGATTAATCGATGTGTATCGATGAATCATTACACCCCTAGTAGGTAGCTTGTCGAGTTTGCAGATGAGTCGTTCCGGCACAATGGTGTTGAAGGCAGAACTGAAGTCCACAAACAGCAACCTCACGTACGAGTCCCTTCTCTCCAGGTGGGTGAGGGCCGAGTGGAGGGCAGAGCAGATGGCATCCTCAGAGGACCGTTTGGCTCGGTACGCAAACTGGAAGGGGTCTATGGTGGGGGGTAGAATGGATCTGATGTGCTCCATGACAAGCCGCTCAAAGCACTTCATGATGATGGGCGTCAGTGCCGCGGGGCGGTAGTCATTGAAGCAGGACGGGGCAGGTTTCTTCGGCACAGGTACGATGGTGGCAGCCTTGAAACACGAAGGGACGACGGCTTGCTGCAGGGAAATGTTGAAGATGTCCGTGAAGACACCCGTCAGCTCCCCAGCGCAGTCCATCAGCGCTCGACCCGGGATGTTGTCAGGGCCCGCCGCCTTACGAGTGTTGATAGCGGCAAGCGCCCTCCTCACGCTATCAGCAGAGAGGCACAGGGGCTGCTCTTGTGGAGGAGGAGGGGGCTTCAGCAGGCAAGTGCTATTCTGAGCGTCGAAGCGAGCAAAGAAGCGATTGAGATCGTTGAGCAGACGGATGTCGCCCTCACAGCTCTGCGGCGCGGGCTTGTAGTCCGTGATGGTCTGAATGCCGTGATGGTCTGAATGCCCTGCCAATGGCTCCGTGCGTCCTTGCTGTCCTTGAAGTGGGCGGTAATCCTGCAAGAGAACGACCTTTTCGCCTCCTTGATGCCCCGGGACAGGTCGGCCCTCGCTGCCCTCAAGCCAGCCTCATCCCCCGCTGTGAAGGCTTTGTCCCTGGCCCTCAGCAGCCCGAGGACAGCCCCTGTCAGCCATGGCTTCCGGTTAGCCCGAGTGACGATGGATTTCGAGAGAATGCACTTCCTGATGTAAGAGGAAACAGAGTCAGTATACTCCTCAATGTCTGTCCGATCGTCGCAAGTGGCAGCCCTCCTAAACATGTCCCAGTCAGTAGAGCCAAAGCAGTCACGCAGTGCATCAGAGGCACCCTCAGGCCACACCCGTACCTGCTTGCGAACTGGCCTGGACGCTCTCACCATTTGTCTGTATGCGGGCAAAAGCATAACAGTGATATGGTCAGAAAGTCCAAGATGGGGGAGGGGGGCGGCTTTGAAAGCTCCTTTATGCGAAGAGTAGACCAGGCCCGATAGCACGCTAGCCGCTCCAGATGTACGGCAGAGTCCGGAATGTTGACAGTCAACCAGGTCTCAGTGAACACGAGCACACAGCAGTCCCGCACTGTCCGGTTCGTAGATCTCAGCAGGCGAACGTAATCCATTTTGTGGTCCAGCGATCGAACATTGGCCAGAAGAATGGAAGGCACGGCCGGGCGAGTTGGGTTGGCTGCCAGCCTGGCCCGGACGCCTCCGCGCTTGCCCCTCTTCAGCCTCCTCGCACACCGCTTCCGACGCTCCCTAACCGGGGGAGGAATAGCAGGTGAGTCCGGCGACGTTTCCGGACCGAGCAGTCAGAGCTCCTTTAATGTCCCCGCTTCAAAGTCCAGAACGCCACAAAACTCGCTTTCGCCGATGTCGAGCAGAACCTGCCTGTACTTGTAGCACGACTCAGTACGACGAGACGAACACACAAAACTTTCGGACAAACACTCATTAAACGAACAAAACACCTCACGAGCGGGATAGAGAGAGGTCGCTGCGTGTGCACGCGCCGCCATCTTGAAAAGAATAGTAGTTGATATAGTAGTGTTTCAAAAAACAATATTGTTTGTTAGATTGCGACTCCACCACCTGTTTTGTTGCTTCTGCATCTATGAACTTGTTTATATTAGTCCAGGTGGAAACCCGTTGACTGTACTTTCTTTGATCCACGTTTGACGTTGAAAACTTTGTCCAATGTCTAAAGATAGTCCTTTATTTTTTCAAAGTTGGCATTTAACTCCTGCTGTTGAAGTTTTCTTACCATGTTTATGAAGTTGTTAAATTGATCTTCCAAGTAGTATTCACATTTGTCTCAATTTGCGTATTTCTCCAGCTCATCCATTGCGTTGGTCAACACTGGTTTAGTGTTTTCTGGGAATTATCTATTCAGCATTATGTAAATTTTGCAGCTTGTCATCCAAGTGCTTTTTATTTTTCCTTACTTTTTCAGTTGACGAGCTCACCATGCAATGTTGGCATTTTGTTTGTTGAGCTTTTCGGTGATGTAGATATTGGATCCTCTTAGATTCTTCCCCCGTTTCAGCAGAGCAACTTTGTGCTTAATACTTGTAAATCTCAGTAGTACCACACGATTTTTGCTCACCTTACCTCCAGTTGCCTCTCTCTTGATTACCACATCATTCATTTTAAATTGTTGGTCCATATCTTCTACTCTGATGGTGAGAATTTTTATCAGCTGTTCTTTCTTGGCATTCTCAGCTTTGAGAAATGCAATTTCTTCCATCTTGGTTTCTAATCCAATCAATCGAGTCCCCATTTCCATAATACTCTTCTTAATGTCTCTGATCTCTCCTCCAGAGTGCCTTTGGGACTGTGACTCCAACTTTCTCGAAATTGATTTAACGGTCACTGTTGTATTCTAATCAAACTGTTAAAACATATTGGAACTAATTCAGCTTGGCATTGCTGTATACAAAATAAACTTATATAAATTGTTATACAAAATTCCAGTTTGTTATTGTTGTATTCAAATAATATTCAAACTTCCAGTTTATTTGTTATTGCTGTATTAAAATCATGTTCAAACTTCCACTTTAGTTGTTATTGCTATATTCAAATCATGTTATACAGGTCAAATTTCTGTTTTCTTTTGTTTCTCTCACTTCATGATGATGGTAGTATTATAAGTAGTACTGTAGTAATCTAGATTGTGTCTGGCAATAAAACCTGTTTGCATTTGTTTAGAAAACTCTCGTGGCATGCGGCACACGTGCTGCTGACGTATGACGTAGCCCGCGTCCCAATAGATTAAGGAAAGTATCGGCTCACAGATCGGCTGCATTTTCCGATACCCGATCCATCTATTTTGTTGATATCGGGCCCGATATCCGATCCAGATATCGGATCGGTGCATCTCTAGTATCGATGAATCGTTACACCCCTAGTAGATATGTAGATTGTGTGTCTGGCCCACAAAATGCTTGGTTTAAATTGGGATGGGACTAGATGAGCAGAACTTCAACCCACTTCCCTTTTTTAAAAGGCATGGAAAACAAAATGTGAAATGAAGTTGTAATGAGTGTGTTGACGATGTACTTGTACAAATAAACAAATCAAATTAATAGTCACAGTAATAATAATTTCATTGAAACGTGTTAGTATATATGCGGTATATATTTATGCAGCACTACTAATAGATTACGTAGTTCCAATTCTGAAAACAATACTCCCGACCGTTTAAACATACCGTTTTTTTCCGTGTATAGTGCGCAAAATTTAACTAATTTATTGTCCTTAAATCTGGGGTGCGCATTATACATGGGTACAAATATAAGTCGCATTTTGGGGGAAATTTCTTCGACAAAATCCAACACCAAGAACAGACATGAACGAACAACAACAGGCTAAACCAGTGGTCCCCAACCCCCAACCGCAATATTTTTGCGGACCGGCATTTATATAAATAAATATTACATTTATATAAATAAATAAATAATACATTTATAATAAATATATAAATACGATTAAATAAAATGATACGACTGACATAAAAACAAGTTCAAATGACAAAAATAAAACTCACCATTACGTTGAATTAGTGGGAGCACTGAGTTTGTTTCTCAGAAACGAGCCGGTCCCATCTAGACGTAATCTGAGACAATGACACCCGAAGTGATTAAGGTTTGTCTTTTATTGCAGGATGCTTGGTCTCCATGTGTTGAAGCAGTTTTGAATGCTTCATTGCCTGGTTAGTAAGCCTGTCGCCACATATTAGCTTTGCGGGCTCGACTGGGGAAACATGTCACGTGACCGGGACGAGTGTCTTGACCTGAATTAATTGAGCGTCGATAAAAAAAAAAATCTGTGCGGCTTCGCGGCCCGGTACCAAGTGACCCACGGACCGGTACCGGTCCGCGGCCCGGTGGTTGGGGACCACTGTGTTAGGGGGCATGTCAAGTGTGTCCCCAGTTTAGCTTTTCATTTTTCTTCTTCAATATGGAAATTCTTTACGGTGTTTTTATTTTCATAGTTATAAACAGAAAAGACTGATTTCGACTGTTACACATTCACAAAATTTTCAATCACCATTGAAAAAGTCAAAGTCTGCTTTATTGTCAATCTCTTCCCATGCCAAGACACACAAAGAAATCGAAATTACGTTTCCACCATCCCACGGTGACAAGACATAGTACACGACGTACATACAAGCAAACAACACAAAATAAAAACAAGGCACAACCAATGAATAATAAGAGTGATGAATAAATAATAAATAAACACATAACACAATAAATAAATAAATAAGAGGAGCAAAACGGAGCAAGTGTGCATACAGCAGACAGTCAAAATATAGTGCAAAAGTACAGGACGCTACGCAGAAGGCAGCCTGGGGTATGAAGCTGTTGGTGAGTCTGGTGGTGCGGGAGCGCAGGCTCCTGTACCTCTTCCCAGAGGGAAGAAGATCGAACAAAGAGTGAGCGGGGTGACTCACATCACTCACAATTGTGGTCGCCTTACGGGTGAGATGGGAGGTGTAAATGTCTTTCAAGGAGGGGAGTGAAGCACCAATAATCTTACCAGCCGTGTTCACTACGCGCTGGAGGGCCTTCATGTTGTAGTCAGTGCAGCTACCACCCCAAACAGCAATACAACTGGAGAGGACGCTCTCAATGGTGCCACGGTAAAATTTAGTCATGACGGCCGGAGGAGCACACGCTCCCCTGAGTTTCCGCAGGAAGTACAGGCGGCGCTGGGCCATCTTCGCCAGTGATGCGGTGTTGGTGGACCAGGAGAAATCCTGACTGATGTCCACCCCCAGGAACCTGGTGCTGCTCACTCTCTCCACCACAGCACCGTCGATAGTCAGCGGCAGGTGTTGGGTGTGACCCTTCCGGAATTCAACAACAATCTCCTTGGTCTTGTTGACGTTCAGCAGGAGGTTGTTGTCCTTGCACCACGTGGTCAGAAGGTCAACCTCCAACCTGTATAGAGTCTCGTCGCCCTTGGTGATGAGACCTACCAGAGTCGTGTCGTCAGCAAATTTCACCATGCGGTTGGTGCTGTAGATCGCAGCCCAGTCATGCGTCAGCAGGGTGAAGAGCAGCGGACTGAGCACGCAGCCTTGGGTGCCCCCGTGCTCAGCGTGATGCTGGCGGAGATCTTGTCGCCAACACGTACCACCTGAGGTCTCTGACTGAGGAAGTCTAGTAGCCAGTTGCAGAGGTAGGTACTGAGGCCCAGCTTGGTGAGTTTGCAGATGAGTCTAATGTCCGAGGGATATAAATCGATGTTTACGTTTAGCATTGATGCCAATAAATCGTAGAGCATTATATCGATTAATCGATGTGTATCGATGAATCATTACACCCCTAGTAGGTAGCTTGTCGAGTTTGCAGATGAGTCGTTCCGGCACAATGGTGTTGAAGGCAGAACTGAAGTCCACAAACAGCAACCTCACGTACGAGTCCCTTCTCTCCAGGTGGGTGAGGGCCGAGTGGAGGGCAGAGCAGATGGCATCCTCAGAGGACCGTTTGGCTCGGTACGCAAACTGGAAGGGGTCTATGGTGGGGGGTAGAATGGATCTGATGTGCTCCATGACAAGCCGCTCAAAGCACTTCATGATGATGGGCGTCAGTGCCGCGGGGCGGTAGTCATTGAAGCAGGACGGGGCAGGTTTCTTCGGCACAGGTACGATGGTGGCAGCCTTGAAACACGAAGGGACGACGGCTTGCTGCAGGGAAATGTTGAAGATGTCCGTGAAGACACCCGTCAGCTCCCCAGCGCAGTCCATCAGCGCTCGACCCGGGATGTTGTCAGGGCCCGCCGCCTTACGAGTGTTGATAGCGGCAAGCGCCCTCCTCACGCTATCAGCAGAGAGGCACAGGGGCTGCTCTTGTGGAGGAGGAGGGGGCTTCAGCAGGCAAGTGCTATTCTGAGCGTCGAAGCGAGCAAAGAAGCGATTGAGATCGTTGAGCAGACGGATGTCGCCCTCACAGCTCTGCGGCGCGGGCTTGTAGTCCGTGATGGTCTGAATGCCGTGATGGTCTGAATGCCCTGCCAATGGCTCCGTGCGTCCTTGCTGTCCTTGAAGTGGGCGGTAATCCTGCAAGAGAACGACCTTTTCGCCTCCTTGATGCCCCGGGACAGGTCGGCCCTCGCTGCCCTCAAGCCAGCCTCATCCCCCGCTGTGAAGGCTTTGTCCCTGGCCCTCAGCAGCCCGAGGACAGCCCCTGTCAGCCATGGCTTCCGGTTAGCCCGAGTGACGATGGATTTCGAGAGAATGCACTTCCTGATGTAAGAGGAAACAGAGTCAGTATACTCCTCAATGTCTGTCCGATCGTCGCAAGTGGCAGCCCTCCTAAACATGTCCCAGTCAGTAGAGCCAAAGCAGTCACGCAGTGCATCAGAGGCACCCTCAGGCCACACCCGTACCTGCTTGCGAACTGGCCTGGACGCTCTCACCATTTGTCTGTATGCGGGCAAAAGCATAACAGTGATATGGTCAGAAAGTCCAAGATGGGGGAGGGGGGCGGCTTTGAAAGCTCCTTTATGCGAAGAGTAGACCAGGCCCGATAGCACGCTAGCCGCTCCAGATGTACGGCAGAGTCCGGAATGTTGACAGTCAACCAGGTCTCAGTGAACACGAGCACACAGCAGTCCCGCACTGTCCGGTTCGTAGATCTCAGCAGGCGAACGTAATCCATTTTGTGGTCCAGCGATCGAACATTGGCCAGAAGAATGGAAGGCACGGCCGGGCGAGTTGGGTTGGCTGCCAGCCTGGCCCGGACGCCTCCGCGCTTGCCCCTCTTCAGCCTCCTCGCACACCGCTTCCGACGCTCCCTAACCGGGGGAGGAATAGCAGGTGAGTCCGGCGACGTTTCCGGACCGAGCAGTCAGAGCTCCTTTAATGTCCCCGCTTCAAAGTCCAGAACGCCACAAAACTCGCTTTCGCCGATGTCGAGCAGAACCTGCCTGTACTTGTAGCACGACTCAGTACGACGAGACGAACACACAAAACTTTCGGACAAACACTCATTAAACGAACAAAACACCTCACGAGCGGGATAGAGAGAGGTCGCTGCGTGTGCACGCGCCGCCATCTTGAAAAGAATAGTAGTTGATATAGTAGTGTTTCAAAAAACAATATTGTTTGTTAGATTGCGACTCCACCACCTGTTTTGTTGCTTCTGCATCTATGAACTTGTTTATATTAGTCCAGGTGGAAACCCGTTGACTGTACTTTCTTTGATCCACGTTTGACGTTGAAAACTTTGTCCAATGTCTAAAGATAGTCCTTTATTTTTTCAAAGTTGGCATTTAACTCCTGCTGTTGAAGTTTTCTTACCATGTTTATGAAGTTGTTAAATTGATCTTCCAAGTAGTATTCACATTTGTCTCAATTTGCGTATTTCTCCAGCTCATCCATTGCGTTGGTCAACACTGGTTTAGTGTTTTCTGGGAATTATCTATTCAGCATTATGTAAATTTTGCAGCTTGTCATCCAAGTGCTTTTTATTTTTCCTTACTTTTTCAGTTGACGAGCTCACCATGCAATGTTGGCATTTTGTTTGTTGAGCTTTTCGGTGATGTAGATATTGGATCCTCTTAGATTCTTCCCCCGTTTCAGCAGAGCAACTTTGTGCTTAATACTTGTAAATCTCAGTAGTACCACACGATTTTTGCTCACCTTACCTCCAGTTGCCTCTCTCTTGATTACCACATCATTCATTTTAAATTGTTGGTCCATATCTTCTACTCTGATGGTGAGAATTTTTATCAGCTGTTCTTTCTTGGCATTCTCAGCTTTGAGAAATGCAATTTCTTCCATCTTGGTTTCTAATCCAATCAATCGAGTCCCCATTTCCATAATACTCTTCTTAATGTCTCTGATCTCTCCTCCAGAGTGCCTTTGGGACTGTGACTCCAACTTTCTCGAAATTGATTTAACGGTCACTGTTGTATTCTAATCAAACTGTTAAAACATATTGGAACTAATTCAGCTTGGCATTGCTGTATACAAAATAAACTTATATAAATTGTTATACAAAATTCCAGTTTGTTATTGTTGTATTCAAATAATATTCAAACTTCCAGTTTATTTGTTATTGCTGTATTAAAATCATGTTCAAACTTCCACTTTAGTTGTTATTGCTATATTCAAATCATGTTATACAGGTCAAATTTCTGTTTTCTTTTGTTTCTCTCACTTCATGATGATGGTAGTATTATAAGTAGTACTGTAGTAATCTAGATTGTGTCTGGCAATAAAACCTTGGTTGTAATCGGGATGGGACTAAATAAGCAGAATTGCTTCACTTCCCTTTTCGACAAGTCATGTAAAACAAAACGTGAAATGAAGTTGCAATAAGCGTGTTGTACTTAGCGAAATAAACAAAATAAAATCAGTTTTCACGTCCATGGCTCTGCCTCCTTCGCCAGAAACGTCAGCTGTGTTGCATAAACAATCTTCGACTGTTGTAAACAGGAACGTTGGAAGTTACAGCACCATGAGTAGGTAGACGCGTAGTCCCAACTCCCGTCCAATTGATAACGACTTGCACGTCACATGTACATCCTATTTGTAATTCTATTGGTTATAGGAGCTATCACTCGCTCTCAATTGGATGACTTAGCATCGTAAGCTATCAAGAAAGTGTGTCGATTTATGGAGCGATTTCTGTATCAAATGTTATTTAGTTGGTAAAGCATATTTAGTACGATTGGGATGTTTCTGTAATGAATGGTAGATGACATTAAAACATGACACGTACCTGAGTTCAAAGATTCCTGTTAGAGGCTCACAGCTCGGCTTGCACACGAGCACAGCAGTTAAAATTGCCTTGGTTGGAGATTTATTCGGGTGACATTCATTCAGCCACATAAGAAAAAAATAGACCCAAAACTCCGCGATTAAAGCAAACGTTTCTTGGTTCTTGAGGACTCCTCCATTCTGCCGACAACACCATTACCTGATGTTAGGCCCTCCTCCTCTCAGTAACCCCTCCCGCCACCCCTTTTCCTAGATTATTACAACTACTAAAAATACCGTAAATTAAAAAATATATATGTAATAAACAAAATATATATTTTTGAAATACACATTATTCAGTTAAAACCTATTTGAACAACGATACAATAATCAAATTTAAGATAAACATCACTAAACATCACGTGACAAGAGGACCCAATGGATTTTGGTCTGTTGGTAACCCCGGTCGAAACAAAAGTTCAAATTCCGCGTTGTCATTCAGACACGGTGAAAAGCGTCGGTTAACCTAAAATAAAGCTGCTAAGGTAAGCACTTTGGTTGGTAACGTTATCATATGTGCTATTTTATGTTAGAAACTATAGCTGCAGAAAATGACAAAACGCTATTTATTGACGTTGTACAAGGCGAGAATGCTGCCCACTGGGGATGTGCAAGGCTGTCTTCGTAAATTGGAAACTCTCTTACGAATCGTAAAGTACCCTGGACATGTCGACTACAATGGGTAAGATGGGAAAGTATTTTTTTTCACATTGAAGGTTTGGCGTTTTTACAGCATAATATATATATATATATGTGTGTGTGTATTAGCACCGATCCGACTTTTTCAGTTTCGATACCGATACCGATGCCGTGTCTTTGCGTATCGGTCGATACCCGATACCGATCCGATATTATGGTTGACTTAAGCTACATAACTCTACATGTGGAACAGAAAAGACCAAAGGCAATGGCATCAGGCAGACTACACAGTTCTTTGCTCTAAATTAGGGGTGTCCAAACTAACGGTCCAGTTTTTATTGGCCCGCAGCAAATTCTGAAAACATAATTGAATATGGCCCGCACAAGAAGCTTGAGCTCAGCTTCTCAGTTTCCACACTAGATGGAGCCCGCCACACAAAGCGTTTGACGTCCCATTAACACCCCCCCGGAAGAGAAGCGAACACGCAGCGTTTGACATCCGATTAGCCTCCCCCCCCCCCCCCCCCCAATTCGGGAGAGAAGCGAACGCGCAGCCTTTGACGTCCCATTAGCAACCCGAAGAGAAGCGAACGCGCAGGGTTTGACGTCCGCTTAGCAACCCGGGGAAGAGAAGCGAACGTTCGCTCCATGTTTGCGTTTGTTTAGAAAACTCTCATGGCATGCGGCACACGTGCTGCTGACGTATGACGTAGCCCGCGTCCCAATAGATTAAGGAAAGTATCGGCTCACAGATCGGCTGCATTTTCCGATACCCGATCCATCTATTTTGTTGATATCGGGACCGATATCCGATCCAGATATCGGATCGGTGCATCTCTAGTGTGTATATATAATCATCATCGGCATCACAGTCTCGAAAGACCATAGATTTCTTGTGTCTGGAGGTTAGGTGTTCTTTGCACAGCGTCTGCTGTGGCTGGTGAGCCTCTCCAGTGCGCAAGAAGCCTGGGCAAGTTTTATGGAAGCCTTGAGTTTCCCAGGCATCAGGGCTTCCCTCTCGGCCTTCCTGTTGACATCCAAAGGAACGGTGAACCGATACATTTGGCATCAGGTTGGCTGCAGGAGTTGCCAGAACAATGCTTTTTTTAAAGCATGAGTCTGCCTAACGGAGTCCGAGCCGGGTTTCCTGTCGGGGTTTGCTCCGTTAGCCTTTTAGTTCCAGACGATACCCACAAGGCAGCGGGGGTGCTATTTCCTCCATAGCTGGGACAGTGGTTAGCGGGCACCAGGACATCCACACGCCGGTGGGCCTGTACGTCACGCCTAGGGGCCCACTGTTGCTTCCCCGATCGATCCCCTGCAATTTGGCCTGGAGCCGTGAGGCACCCAGTTACCATGTGTGGCCACGAGGAGGCATGCAGAAGTCTTGACGGTGGAGAGGCTATGTACCGCCTGAGAAGACTTACGCACTCGGCTCCTCTTTTCGCCCCCGGAAACAGGGGGCTAGCCGGCTAGCTGAAAGGAGAAGGTAGCAAGCAGGAAGAAGCATGCAACATGCACTAACTAGGAGCACTACTATCCCAACACCACTGCACTTCGCATCACCACGCCACACACACATATATATATATATATATATATACATATTATTATTATTTTTATTTATTAGCGGTGTAAATCGCGGGTTTTGTCACGATACGATATCATATCGATACAAAGAACTACGATACGATATTTGCCGATATCTTAAAGCCTGCTGCGATTCATTCACGATATATCACGATATAGTGCTCTACGATCTATATTTTTTTTAAATAAAAAATATAGAACAATATCCTGATTTATAACAATTCATACGCAAAATCAACAAGGTACTGCAAACTCTTTATTTAGGAAATTACAAGAGTATTGTAGTATACAAAGTGCTTATTTTAACACTGAACGTTGATGTTGTGTTTTTTCTTTAAATGTGCGGCGAGATTTGTGGTCCCTGAATATTTGATCACCGCATGGCAGGATTTACAAACTGCACGTGTCTTGTCCGTTGAGCCATCTTTTCTTTGGAATCCAAAGTGCTTCCAAACGAATGACTTGAAGCCTAAAGGGGAGCAAATTTCCTCGTCACTTTGGACACTAGCCATAGCACCAGCCCAGGAGCCGCGTACTAGTTGTCAACTCCCCTTTCACGTGCCTGCTCTGCTCACAACGCAACACGCCGCGCACTGCGCCCGGAAAGAGGAAGCAAGCAACAATGAACTGGATTTCAAAATAAAGTCGCGTCTAATGTCCGAGGTCAAACACGGCGATATAAATCGATGTTTATGTTTAGCATCAATGCCAATAAATCGTAGAGCATTATATCGACTAATCGATGTGTATCGATGAATCGTTACACCCCTAATATATATATTTTTTAAATTGTGTTTTTTCTTGATGTGGCCGAATCTCTTCGACATAAAGACATTACATTAATCATTACCGACTTTGATTGCACGGCAACCGGGTTGAAGCAGTCTCTAATACATTGATTTCCATGTTTTCATGTTATCTTCTGTCTGTATACGGTGCAAATATGTGCCGCCAAAAACAAAATTTGAATAAGTTATGTTTTAATTTGAATCGATCAACTTGAATTATTGCATTGAAAAACTAATTTGAATTTCGGCAGTTGAATATGTGTTAGTTGTAAAAAACGTATTAAAACAACGGGAAACACAAAAGACTAAATATTTATTTAAAGTGCTACACTATTTACAATCCATTCATTGGTATTTATGTCACCACCAAGGAAACAGCAGTAGTTCCTCAATGACTAATGTTGATTGTTTGATTAGTATCACTTGATCAAGTCTCTTCTAACATTTCATTCCAATAAATGAATAAAAACAAGTGTCATTCCTGCTGATATCATATCAGAATGATGTCTGCATTGGACAGTACTCTAGGCTTCAATATTGGTATCGTATCAGAAGTGGAAAAGATTAGAATTTGACTTTTGAGATTCGCACAATACATGTTCTCAAACTTACATTACAGTAAAGCTCATTATTTTATTTTTAAACAATTTCAGTTTTTTTTATTCAGTTCATTTAGGTTGCTATCTACATTTGCGCATAAAGACTACTTTGCTCGTTTACCTTTCATAATTTTATAAAGCAGCAATACTGGATTCAGGTACAGATGATTTGATACAGGTGATCTGAAATGTTACTTCAAAATAAAGTACGACAATATAAGCACTCATAAGGTGTGATATAATTCTTTATAGAATAACTGAATTATCGTATTGGCCGAATATAAGACGGCCCTGATTATAAGACGACCCCCTCTTTTTGGGTGGGTGTTGGGTCTCGGCAACACACCAAACATAGTAAGTCATCGAGACAACAGAATACATTTGCTGGCGACCGTTAGTCGCCGTGCCGCTGGGTAACGGCTACTCGTACGATGCGAGGCAAACTTAAAGGAGCATGCCGAAGCTATCAATCAAACGGCGCACACATGGAACAAACCGTGATCAGACAAACGGCACAACAGTAGACCATAGTAACAATGAAATGAATGTACCGTATTTTACGGACTAAAAGTCGCTCGGAGTACAAGTTGCGTCAGCCATAAAATGCACAATAAAGAGAAAAAAAACACATCTAAGTCGCACCGGAGTTTAAGTTGCAATTTGGGGGAAATTTATTTGACAAAATCCAACACCAAGAACAGACATGAACCAGCAATAACAGGCTAAACGATACGGTATGCTAACGTGACATAAACACAAATGAGGAACTGAGAATGGGCCTGACATACCGTTTTTTTCCGTGTATAGTGCGCGAAATTTACCTAATTTATTGTCCTAAAATCTGGGGTGCGTATTATACATGGGTACAAAGAAAAAAAATTTTAATTTTTTTTTTTTTTTAATTTTTTTTTTTTTAATTTTTTTTTTTTTTTTTTTTTAAAGAAAGTCATGGTACAACAAAACCAACAACAAGACTGACCGACAAAGTCGTGGAACAAAAAGACAGGGTGACATTACCAAAGACAGGAACAGAATGACAGTAACACATGCAATGATCCAACGGTGAGCGAGGGGCAGACAGGACTTAAATACAAAACACGTTACATCGATTGAGGTGACACAGGAAGAGAGGGGCGACGCGAACAGAAACTATGGCAACCTAAACACATAGCAAAACTGGGGACGAGACATGACAAATCTCCCCCGAAATAAAACTCACCTTTCTTCTTGTTTGTTGTCAATCGCGCATCGCATTCAGCCATCCTGGCCAACACACTTAGTCAGTAAAATACATAATTGACGACACATCGTTTGATGCGATGGTGCAATCCTTGAGGGTGTGTTATTGTCAAATATTGTTTGGTTTTAATCTCCATCGCGGACCGGACGTCATACGGAGGCCGCCATTACAGATGCGCAGAACGGATGCGCAAGACACGTCAGCTATATTAAGAGCGAGAGTTGTTTTCTTCCTATTAGTTTCAATTCACAGTTTAATTAGCAGTTTCAATCGGCAAATAACAAAATGCGTATTACAGGTAAAATTTTATTTCACAACACTTTGCCTTGTTCCTTTGGTCTCTGCTGTTCATCCTAAAACACAAAGGCGCTCTTTAAGCAATGCGACAGTGAGAGCCCGGCGCGCTGCGGTTGCGCGACCGCACCAAATTAAGCTCCCTGCGCAGTGCGCACTGGGGTCCACTTAAATTTTAGAAAGTACATCAGGACTTTAAAAATATCTTCTAAATTTCAGCGACGGCTCTGTCACAATAATGCTACCAGCGCGGTGCAGTTGGGCGGTCGGCGGCGTGCTACGGTTGAGAGTTCTCTCTCGCGCTCTCTCTCGCTCTCTCTCGCTCTCGCACACACGCACACGCGCACACACGCAAACCGGATATCATACGGAGGCCGCCATTACAGATGCGCAGAACGGATGCGCAAGACACGTCAGCTATATAAAGAGTGAGAGTTCAGTTCTCTACCTAAATCCGTATTACAGGTAATATTTTATTTCACAACACTTTGCCTTGTTCCTTTCGTCTCTGCTGTTCACTTCAAACACGCTCCATGCAACCGCAATGCTCTCGTAACAGACGCTTGCTCGATCACCTGCTCGTTTGCTGTCCCGTGCGCGCACGGAGCGCGGTGGTGCGTTTACGGGCAGTCGGAGAAATCACCGCCAACAAAAAAAATTACATCCAGCCTAGTTAAGACCATACCAAAGACTATAAAAATGGGATCCATTGCCTCCCTGCGTGTGTGACGATAATTGGGACTTAAAAAAAAAAAAAAAAAAAAAATTTTTTTTTTTTTAAAAATTCATAAAAATTGGGTGCGTATTATACATGGGTACAAGCTTTTTTCCAGCATCAGCATGCCATTTTTAGGGGTGCGTACTATACATGGGGGCGCACTATACACGGAAAAAAACGGTAACAGTTATTCAAATAACTATAACATAAATAACACCTTTGTCAAACTATCTGTGTCACTCCAAATCATTAAATCCATCGATCGAATTCTTCTTCCTTTCTGTAAACAACGCCACGTGTGCGGCGCGGTGCGGCGCTGACGTCGGACTCGTCGTCAGTTGCAGTTCAAATTATTCCACAGGCCAATATAACGATATATAAACTATATATCAAATAACTATAATAGAAACAATTTTATCAAACCATCTGTGTCACTCCAAATCAATGAATCTATCGATCGAATTCTTCGTCCTTTATGTAAACAACGTTGCGTGTGCAGCGTGCTGCTGACGTCGGACTTGTCGTCAGTTGCAGTTCAAATTATTCCACTGGCCCATATAACGATATATAAACTATATATCAAACAACTATAATATAAACAACAATTTTATCAAACCATCTATGTCACTTCAAATCATTAAATCCATCGATCGAATTCGTCGTCCTTTATGTAAACAACGGTGCTCGTGCGGCGCGGCGCTGACGTCGGACTCGTCGCCAGTTGTAGTTCAAATTATTCCACAGCCCCATATAGCAATATATAAACTATATATCAAATAACAATAATATAAATAATAATTATATCGAACCATCCGTGTCACTCCAAATCATTAAATCCATCGGAATCTTGGTCTTGTGTCACTTAAAAAAAAAAAAAAAAAAAGAAAAAAAAAACACACAGCTGTTGACTCCGGACCTACGTGCGCCATTGACGTCAGACTAGCTATATAAAAAAAAAATGTAATACAAACAACAATTTTATCGAACCATTCGTGTCACTCCAAATCATTAAATCCATCGGAATATCCATCCTCAATAAAAATAAAAAAACTGAAAAAAAACCCAGCTGTTGACTCCAGACCTTCGTGCGCGGCTCCAATTATTCCACAGATCTACGTATGTAACTATATTGTAGCGTTACCAAAGTACCAGGCAAGACGTGGGTTTGGTAACCGGCTCTTTATTTCACAAAACAAGAGCTAAACATATGTGTGTGTGTGCTCCAAGCAAGCGCCCTGGATCGCAGCAAGTAAATTAATTTGATTCGTCAGTTTATTTTGTGCCGAGCCGTGCTGAATGGCCCTCCCCACCAGTCCAAATTGCTGAGACAAAGTCCATTGTGTAATTCATACATGTCCTTCCAGATGTTGTCAGTGAAATGCAATTCTGATGCAAAATCACCAAAATACATAGAGCGGCTCTCAAATGTTACATTAATTAATGCATGTTTAACCTTAAAATATGATTGTATTCTGAATATTGTTAGTTCCTTTTGTTTGTGATGTATGTCATTTCTTCCTGGTGGTTCTATTTAATAATTTCAAATCCATTTCACATCAGGCTTTCCAAAGGAGACCCCTCAGCCTTTCTGCCAATATTGAGCTTCTGTCTCACCACATTCTCTCCACCTTTTGCTGAACAACTAATGGCAGCTGGACTGGAGATGGCAAGCAAAAGTGACCTGAGATTCACTGACACACTCTATAAGGTAACCCTCTCTGGCACAGAAAGTTTGGCAGCTTATGTATTTATACTTCTTTAGTTGGTCACACCAGCCACATCATTTGGTCACACTCCTTTTTGCGTGCGTGCGTACCTACCACCTCTTCATCTCTGGAGGTAGATTGGGCTCAAACGTTTTGTATTTGAAAAAACAAATCTCGTACTTGAAAAAATTATAAACTTTGAAACTGAAAATAAATGTGTTGGGCTTGAATCTTGAAAAATAAAACAATTTATTCAAAATAAAAATAATATGAAATGTTTTTTTTTGAGTTGAAAGTAGTTTTGCTCCGCTATGGTAATATTTCTGATCAATAATTTTTAAATTGTCTTCTTTTTTTTTTTTTTTCAGTTTTCACTTCCTTTTATTTTTTGAGATTCTAGCTCTTTTTCTTCTTTTAGTTGCATGTTTTATATTTTCACGCTTTGTGCTTTCTCTAATTAATTAATCAGCATTCTACTAGGGGTGTAACGATACATCGATACACATCGATTAATCGATATTATGCTCTACGATTTATTGGCATCGATGCTAAAGGTAAACATCGATTTATATCGCCGTGTTTGACCTCGGACATTAGACGCGACTTTATTTTGAAATCCAGTTCATTGTTGCTTGCTTCCTCTTCCGGGAGCAGGGAGCAGTGCGCGGCGTTGTTGTGTTGTGAGCAGAGCAGACACGTGAAAGGGGAGTCGACAACTAGTACGCGGCTCCTGGGCTGCTGCTATGGCTAGTGTCCAAAAAGACGAGGAAATTTGCTCCGCTTTAGGCTTCAAGTCATTCGTTTAGAAGCACTTTGGATTCCAAAAAAAAAGATGGCTCAACGGACAAGACACGTGCAGTTTGTAAATCCTGCCATGCGGTGATCAAATATTCAGGGAGCACAAATCTCGCCGCACATTTAAAGAAAAAACACGACATCAAAGTTAAGTGTTAAAGTAAGCAATTTGTATACTACAATACTCTTGTAATTTCCTAAATAAAGAGTTTGCAGTACCTTGTTGATTTTGCGTATGAATTGTTATAAATCAGGATATTGTTCTATATTTTTTATTAAAAAAATAAATATCGATCGTAGAGCACTATATCGCGATATATCGTGATTGAATCGCAGCAGGCTTTAAGATATCGGCAAATATCGTATCGAAGTTCTTTATATCGATATTATATCGTATCGTGACAAAACCCGCGATTTACACCCCTACATTCTACCTCTCCTTTGCATTCATCATTTCCACGTCAGTGGTTGCTTTTAACCTGAATCGCACCTGATGCAATAAAATTCTGTAATATATTAAATTCATATTTATCTGTCAAAGTTTTAAAATGGATTCCCTTCCTGGCGCAACTTTCTACAATGATTTTGTCTTAGAACTGGCCTACTTTTTGAACAGGCTTGTGCAACAAAAAAAACTGAAAAAAATATGATGTGGCTGATATTTTAACTATGCAAACGTGAATGCCCTGTTCCCAATTTTGATTTTCTACAAGTCACGTCTTTTCAGCTTGACAATTTC